>NW_008238983.1:635531-703933 GCF_000691975.1 Corvus brachyrhynchos
AAGCTGCAAGTCGGGGGAAGGGACTCACACGTGAGCAGAGAGACTCCTCTTCCTAAATGGACTGAACAATATTTGGAAGTGGGCGGCTGTCTCGTTGTGATAACGTTTTCATAGCACGAGCAAGAAGAGACTTCTCTTTCTAAATGGACTGAACAAGGTTATTATGGACGTGGTAAACAGACTGAACATCTTAAGGGTTGTCTTTTTACATAGTCAGTGGGAGAAGGGAGGAAGGTGGGGGGGAGGAGGAGAGTTCTGAAGGTGGTATAATTTTTTTTTCTTTCCTCTTTTAGGTCTGTTAATAAACTTCTTTATATTCTTTCAAGTTTGGTGCCTGCTTTGCATTTCTCCTAATTCTTATCTCACAGAAGATAAACAGTAATGGGTATTTTAGACCAAACCACTACACATGGCCATGGTACAGATTTCACTGCGCAAGGAGAAAAATTAATCCAAATAGGAAACATAACATGCTGAGAGAGTCCCATTGGAAATGTAGTGTTTCAGTTTGTTTCAATGTCTACAGCCTTTGCCTTCTGTTCCATAAGCAGCATCTCAGACACCTCAGCATCAGTTATTTTCCTGACTAGTAAAACTTATATTGTGTATGTTACACATCTTACTACTAAAATCACATTTAAAATTCAAGTGACGTGGATTGTTTCTCATTTCATTTCCTAGGAATTTCTAAAATAAAAGAACAGTAGAATGAGCACCCATATGATTTAATATTTCTTTTTAAGAGATAGCTCTTGATTCCTATCAAATGGAGGTTCCAAGAGTGCTCAGTTTTAAAATAATATTATAAATCTCCCTTCCCAAAATAGCTAGTGAACTGAAACACACTGTTTTTCCTAAAAGAATTCTAGTACTCTTCTGCATAGGACTCAATATGTTTTTACTAAGCATGAAGTTTACTATGTATCCTTCATTACTACTGTGTGCTTTGAAAGTGGGCTCATTTAGCTCTTGGTTATCAGCTAGAAACATTTTTTGTTGTTGTCTCCCCTTTTTTATTCCCATTTTAAGGCACAAAACAGACTAGATGTCTTTGACCAAAATATAGCACACTCTCCAGCATTAAAAAAAACCAACAAAAAACCAAATATGACTCTAAAAAAGTGATTGAGAAAATCAATCCATAACACAAGAAGGCCATGACACTTACAGCATCCTATTTTCACCTGGCCTGTCTTCATGCTGCTGGTGTCATTGAGAGATGCTTATGATCATCTCAAAGGTAATGGGTTTTGTCCTAGTCTTTACTTCTGATCCATCTCAGATGAGTTCAGTCATTACTGCCTCAGAAATTAGCCAAATGAGGTGTGTGTGAAAAATGTGTAGTTTTCTTTTCCCTAATTAAGTATAGAGCTCTTTATTGCACTCTCTCTGACTCAATTTACCCAGATGGTCCACTGTGTGTCTGCCTTTTATGAAATTTGTGTTTATAAACAAATTAGATGATGTAAGCTATAATACATAATAGTATTAAGTTCTCAACTGCAACAGTAACCAGACTTTCAACGAGATGCAAGTAGCAATAATTCACAAATTTTCTAGGCATTAGACTAGACTGTCATCACATATTTTTTGAATCTGCATCATAACTTAATTCAGTCATCACATAATCTGAAAGAGAGAATGAATGTTGCTCACTAGATGGTACCATGAAAAGCTTTACTTTTCATGAAATTGTCAGAATATTTATTTTTCCCTTCAAGTAGTACAGTTCATCCTCACCCATATCCCTGATTCGGACCTTTTGTACAAATCTTCTAAGTTTTGCCGTTTACCAAGTAATCATTTGCTTGAAAAATTCTCATCCTTTCTCAGAACCCTAAGCTCATTTTATTTCAGGTAGGAAAATGTGTACCAGTTAAAATAAAGCAGCTTCACTCTTTATTTTGGCAACAAAGAAACTTGCTGTTTTATAGTGAAAATCAACCTTTCTTTTGCTGGAGGTCAAATAGATTGGCTAGAGAACATTTGGGAACTCAGCATTCCCTATAATGGAGTCTTGAAACCCTTTAACAGGCAAAGAAAACCAAAACCACACAATGGGAATTTACTCTGAGAATACTCATGTCAGGCACAAGGTAACTTTTCCATCTTTATTAAAGCATTTCACAGACACTCCACTCACTCCTTTCATGGAAAAACAAGTACAGTGTAGTTTCTTGCTCCTGAATTGATTGGAATATGGTAAAGCTTCTAGGGAAATCAGTAAGAAAAAACACTTAATGCATGATATTGAGCCATAATTCCTTTGGGTCTTGCTCATTTCCAGTTCTCATTATGGCTTTAAACAGCTGGTTAAAAAGGAGCAGATTGGCATCTTTGATAAACTTCTGTTTATAGCAGTTAATGTTAAAAGGTGACCAAAAAAATATATAAAAGAAAAAGGAAAAGAAAACCACATGAATTCCAATTGTTCTGTTAGAAACAAAAAGGAATTAAAATTTCATTACACAAATGCTTTAGCTTACTTATGGAGGTTACATAGGAAGATTGCAATGGCTTATTTATTTGCAGGATAGTTGTTGCTGAAGGGTCCAAAGAGAAATAGCAACAGCCCATTCTGCTAGGGCTGCTAAATCATTGGAGAAAAGGAGATCTATGTCCAAGATAACAATTTTTGAATCAAAAAAAAAAAAAAAGCAAAGAAAAAGGGAACGGTCTTCAAAAAAATAGATCCCTTCTTCAACTCAGATAATACACTGAGTGATATAAGTTTCTTTTGTATCTTTCTCTTTGTCCCTTTCTCTTTGTTCCCTTCTTATTGTGTGAAGATAATTTATTACACTTTATGCCAAGAATTCCCAAGACATGCAAGAAAAAGGTAACAGATGATAATTTATAATCAATTATCCAAGAGAAATCTAAAAACATAATCCAATTCTATGAGACCTGAAATATACATTTACTAATTTGTTTCTAGTTTTATTTATCTTCTTGATTTAAATCACAAAAGTAATGAAGACTGTGGAATTTCCAGTTCATATCAAAACACAACTGAAACATTACAAGTAACAGTATCACAAAGATAAAAGTGCGTGTTTCCACTGCTCTATTATTTTCTGCATGACTCTGCACTAAATTTAACTTTTATCAGAGAATCAGACTAAATCAGACATTAGCAAAGGGTAACAAAAGAAATTAGCTTCCCTTTGCCTAAAGGTCACAGATTAATTAATTTTAAATAAATATGAATTTTAAAGGCTGCCTGTTTGGGTTTTTTTTGTAAAGTTCACATTGTAACAGATTAAAAGAAAGAAAAATAAATAATTTGATGATATAAGAATGCAGGGTTTCCTGATATGCTTTAGTATTTTCTATTTTAATTGAGGATGGCATAAAAAGCAATATCAAAAGAACCCTGCATGGTTTTGCTTCATTCCTTTTCCTCTTGAAGTCCAAAGAAGTTCCTTTCTTACTCTGTAGATTATTGCCTTCTATTTATTAAAAATTATAACTAGTATATGCTGTCTTTGATCTTGAGGATACACAAGAGAGAATAATCTAATGTAAGTCCCAAGATTCAGAATAAATAAGCACAAGCATAAAGTAGCAAATCTTTACAAAATTAAAATCTAAATCTTAATTTTAAGTGACTGCTGGATTTGCCTACAGTTCACATGCAAATCAAGTCCAGGGCCACATATTACATTAAACAGCAAGATCAGAACCTCAATTTTCTTACACTACGAGAGTGGGACTAGGGCTTTTGAGACTCAAAGTCTACTTAAAGCCCCTGCCTAGACAAATTTCTTAAGCAAATGATTCATTTTTCACTTCTTTGCTGTTTTGCTAGTCCTTCCTATTTTGATTATATGAGCTTTATGAAGTAAATACCATCATTTGTTCAATTTTTTCATGGGACCTAGAACAATTGCTTCCTGAGTGAGCAAAATACTTTAAATAATACAGGGTGGGGTTTTTTTTATTC
The DNA here is from genome assembly GCF_000691975.1 of Corvus brachyrhynchos. Taxonomy (NCBI): domain Eukaryota; kingdom Metazoa; phylum Chordata; class Aves; order Passeriformes; family Corvidae; genus Corvus; species Corvus brachyrhynchos. The sequence goes on from NW_008238983.1 coordinate 639,478, forward strand.
TGTGCACTGAACTAACAAAGCTGTCATGCTTCTGTCTCTTTGCCTGTCTTCTACATGCACTTCACTGTTTGGACTGATAAAATCAAGGGTACAGAAAGATAAGTTGAAGGAAGGTTTTGCCCATAACATTTCTTTCTGCCTACTGCAGAAATAAGTGTGACTTTGCAGTCTGCCACCCCCCCTGAACTTAATAAAACGACACTTTTATTAATTGTAACAATGTTATAAACAGTTTTATTGACAGTTTATTGACTGTAGTTTATATAAAGTACAGTCTCTGCCATAGTATCCAGTTTGGGGGTTGTAAGAAAAGATCATAAATGTTTTCATTTTTTGTAGGATGCTCAAACACTGTAACACGAAAGATACTACTGTTTGTGCATGGGACCACCATATTCTACAAAGCCATGAAGTCTAGACCCATGAAATATTGTGTAGGAAAAGGGGGATGTGGTAGTTGCTGCAAAAATGACAGCCTCTGGCACTACCCAATATAGAAAGAAGAGAGAGGTTTGTTTCTATATAGGTATCATTGAGGTAAAGGTGGGGTCTGGAATCCTCTCTCCCAGACAAAGGTAATAGGTTGAACTTGCCTCTTTGAACTAATCTATTCTATCTGAAGGCTGATCCTTATTTAATAACTATTTTGTGGGGGTTTCAGCATCAGGAAATGATGATGATGCTCTCTGAGTCATTCTCTCAACTGGATCATGCCTGGATCATATTGTCAATAGCAATTTTGAAAAGGGCCCTGCCTGCTCCTACTCCACCAGCAGCAGCAGCACAAGACATGGGCATTCAAACAAAATGCAAGCAACAGACAACTAGCTGGTTTGGCTTTGTACATTCTTCTGCCTTCAGTTTCAAAACAGACAGGAAGATCAATTGCTAAGTGGCTCATTATTTGTCTTTTTTCCTCTTTTATACAAAGCAAGACAATAATTTGGAAACAAGAACTATAAAGGAAGCAAGATGACATTTTATCTCTGCATTAAAATTAAAAAATGAACAAACCCTCTACACAAAACTGAAAAATAAATATTACCAACCATAACATTGTCCTCTTGGGATAGCTTCATAGCATGCTGTAGCACTGAGGCTTGACGGAAGCTCAGGGTGTCACTGCTGAGCAAAGCTGTTAGTTCACAAAACCTCCTTAGCCTGTGGGCAAGAAGTTCAAAGCCATTTATAACATCACTTCTTGCCAGAAAGGGAGCTGGAGTATGTTTTTAATACTAGTTCTGAGGCACAGAGTAGACACAACAGAAAAATGATTTCATCATCACACATGCATCATGACTCTGATAACCAACACAGAGGCATCATTTGAAAATGTTTGTTTACTGCTTTCAAACCTCAAAAAAGGGTAAGTACTTATGAGAGATGCAATAGGTACTTGCACCTGACATGAGGGCTCTTGCACTCACAATGCTAGTTCAGGACCAGCAGATCCTGCTGTGGTACCAGCAACTAAATTCACCTAGCCTTTCCTTCCCATTCTCCTCTACAAAGCTGAGTGAGGGGACTGAGCAGATATTTCCACTGAGATTTCCCAAACAGCCTATTTAAACCTTGTTCCTGGCTCTCAGGTATCCTTTCTTTCCTATGGCTTTGGGTCTCTATGGTTAAGCTCAGAGGAGGTGGCCCATGGCACAAAAAGAGGACACCTCAGCTGCCAAATACTTCAACATTCAGTCCTTCATACTGGAAGACCTTGGCACTTTGTTTCTGATTTCTTGCTATGGGTATGTAAAAGAAATGGCTCAGCTCCTTGAACTCTTTCCTGAGCATCCCTCTTGAAGTAAAGAGATCTGCTCATTGCATTGGGTGCAGGTGTTAGAGACCAATAAACCAAATTAATCTATTGAATTAAAGGAAGTGATGATCTTCATGAAAAATGTTGTAGCAAAATATCTCTGTCCATTTTCTTGCTACTGGATATTTAAAAAAAAAATCTATGAAAGTGTGTGTGTGTTAAGCTTACTTCTGGTGCATGTTTAGTCTGACAAAAAGTTCTGACTGTATTCTGTGGGTTTCAACAGCCCACAACTGAGGCCATACACTTCAGTACAGAATTAGTGTGGCATGCTCTGCTGCCTATGTGTTGCATATATTGCTCTACTGCTTTAAGACCCCCAAAGGAATATGTACAAGTAAACAAGGGAATAAAAGAGATTTCATCCATTCAGGTGACAAAGTTTGTGTATACTGCTGCTTGACTGAAAATTGAGAGGATAACTTCCAGTGGTCCAGAATGTAGCTTTGGTATTAGGAACCCACTATCTTCACTTGATTGTTCCTTCCAGATGAAACTTAAATTTTACTCTTTTGGTTTCAAAGGATAAGATAGCCCACATGCTAAGACAGGGATAAGTTAGCAGAACACAAGTGCGGTCTGCACATCCAATTGCACACTCATCCACCGATTACCCGTTGTTGACCATGACCTGTTAGGTGGGATGGGTAGAACCATCACTGGCTAGATGGGGATTGTATAGTTATGGCTTTGGCAACTCCTCTTTCCTGCTGTTGAGGCAAAACCAGAGATACTGACTTGCCCCTCCTAATTTGTAAGCTTCAAAGTCTAATATGGATGCACGTGCTGAATCCCTATAGCTTACTTACTGGCTTCAGTTTTAAGTTTGTTAAATACAGATAATTGGGTGCTGCAGCAATCTAAATGCAAAACTCATAACACACCTTAAAAGGTCTGTGGAATTCAGCAGTCTACTTTTTGGTATGATCCACATGCCATGAATTGGTTTGGTATTTTCCCAGAGTTACTAAAGTGTTTTCTTCAGTTTCGTCTCCATTTCCAACTAAACCAAGGTTTCTCAAAGACTTTTTCTTATATCGCCATGGAAAACATTTTTTTTCTGTACTAACTGTACTGGTGAGAAGCTGATTGAAAATTTTCCTCAGCTAAACATGCACATTGGCATGTCCAATTTAAAAAATTGAACTGTTACTCCATTGAAACAGCAGAGTTTTTACCTGCTGAGTTCAGCAGTGAAGAGAAACCTCACAACAATCACATTAGCACAGGCAAAGGTAAAGACATGCACCTTGGGAGAAGCCATCCACGCTCAGAAGAAAAAATTCACAACTGAGGCCTGCAAGAAAAGGGATTTTGATACTGACTACCGGGCTAGACAGACTGCTACTCTGATCCAGCAGGGCATACAAATGGTAACTTCATTAGTCTTCTTGAAATGAGGGAAAGTGCTTCCACATAAAATTTTAAATGCCATCCCACTTCAGTGATCTTCTAAAATATTTTAAATGGGTACATTCTAGAAATAAATTAATGCAATTTTGCTCTGTAGAAAAGTTCAATAGTCATTCATAGCAGCAAGGGCTCTAGAAAGGCAGATTTGAGAATAAGTGCAGACCTGGAATTTCATAAATGAGATGAAGGGATATTTGTGGACAGAACTGCCTATTGCCATTATTAGATATCCTTAGGTAAGATTGTACAAAACAACACAAGCTGGAATGTTATCATGTTTTCACTAGAATAGGATTACATCAGATTTAACATAACATAGCTGCAATGTGTCACACCAGCTCTCACAACTAATCTGGAAGCAAAACACAAAATAGCAGACATTTTAAATGTGAACTTCCTGTACCCAGTTAAATTTCCTTTAACATGTGAGGAACATGCAAACTATTTTTTCTGTGCGGATAAGTTCTAAAACTTTGACGGCAAAATTGGAGTAAACCAAGTTATTCAAGGAAACATTCCATGGTTTCTGTTCTAAAGATGTTGGAATTGCTCCAAGAAGTCCCTCTTTTAAAAAATTGTAAAGTCATGGAATCAGTAAGGTTGAGATCTCTAAGATCATATGGAAGTAACTAGCAACAAATACTGAAACAAGTTGTCATGATTATAAAATGCTCTGAAGTACCATTTTGCTCTGTAATATGCTAAAGCTTTCCATACAATTGCTACAATTGTAGTTATTGTTCTCTGAATCACATTTAATTTTCAAAGATTTTTTTTAAAACATCATTGTATGTGTCTATCAGTGAATTAAGTATTCCTTTGAATAATGCTGTATAAAAATGAAAGTAATGGATTCAAATTTGTTAGCAATCAGATACAGGATAAAAGTTGCTCGTGTGTTCCACAGAGTGAAACATTAATCATTTTTGCTGAACATAGATTTGGAAGACACCCTTTGGGATTTCTCTTATGCACCCCACATATTTTTACATCTGCCATGACTAATTACACAAGCAAATAGAACCATTTACCAAGTTGAGAACTTGGATTTACATGGCACAAATAGTTCCTTTGAATCCTTGATGACATGAACTTTCAAGTTCAGGATTGAAGCCAGAAGTCTTTCCATCAAGTTCAGTGTCTGGAACAGATTCAGAAACTGTAAATGCTCTAAGTCAAAGAGCAGCCTGAGTAAGTCTTGGAGCTTTGCAGCCAGACTGCTGAACTCAGCACAGACCGTGCTGAATTCAGTAGCCTGGCTTACTACATATTCCTGAGACTGCTGGAAGCACTAGACACATTGTCTGCTCATTATCCACTCAGGAGTGCTACTGGCACACTCCGCATCAGTTCGTAAAGACAAGTCCCTTTTCTTTTTTAATTTCTCTTCAGAAAAAAAATGGAAGTGAGCCATTCTCAAATGTACTTCCTCCTGTGCCACCCAAATGGCGCTACTGGTGAAACATTTGTTTCATTTGTTTTAACTGGTTAGCGTCAGGGCTGCTTATTTCCAGTTGTCCTTTTTCTTACACAAGCCTACATTACAGAAACACATTGCTTCTCTCATAGAGGACAAGTTTTAAATGGGCTTCTCATGGGTTTCCATGAAAACTCATTCAAAAGTGATCCAAAGCAGAAGAGAAACATAAGATGTGCAGTCATAGCAGAATTTCTTGTGCTGGGCATAAAAAATACATTAGTGAAGAGTACCTACTACACAATAAAACTCATAGTCAAGTATTTCTGAACAAAAAGTGGATAAAATAGCCTCATAAGAAGAAAAGCTTTGTAGGGATATTCTTCTGAAAACACAGGGTTTTGACTCATTAAGTTAGAGTTCAGTAATCAGCTGTAGCATGCCCTTTCTGGGCGGCCATGGCTGAAATAAGACATAACACATGCCCACAGCTCACTCCATCCATGTTCCAAACAGTGAGAGCTACTTCTGTGCTGGAAACTGTATGAACAACTATATTGGCATCATGCCGTCCTCAGGCTGAACTCTCAGCTTTGAAGCTGAGCTCAAGCAGAGAAGCGTATCAACACAGTTCTGTAATTTCCAGTTTATATCAGACCACTTTGTAGCATAGGCATAGAAAGTTAGATGTGACTAGCCCTGTCTGTGCAGAAATAGCTCTCTTCTTAGGACTACAGGGTGAGCTCCCCTTTGAGGGTTTGTTGATGGAGAGGAAGAGGTGAAGGATCCCTACCCTTGTTTGCAGTGTTTATGAGGCGGGTGTTTTTACCAGAGCTCAGCATCTCTTGACCTGCAAAGCTCATGTCTCAGACATCTCATATGCTGTTGTTTATATCACTGAGATTAGTAGGCAGAACACTGCATGCTTTTTGTGGAAATTGAAGTAGTGTTTCCTGTTGGGCACTCGACATATTCCTATATATTATTGAAATCCATGGGGGATTGGGTGGTTTACTCATTATCTCCCATCTTAACCATATTGATTTTGTTTTCCCTTTTATTTTGCTAGAAGGCATCTTGGACTGAAGTCTTATGAAAGCGACATTTTAATTATCTCACTTTTTTTTCCCCTTTGAGAATCCTGCAAGCATTATTGAACCCAAGTTGTTTTTAACTTACTCTTCACTCTTTCAAAGTCTATTTTATCAGAAATCAATATTTGATCCCGTAGTCACATTTAAACTGTGTTCAGTTCACAGACTTAACAAGACCGTGTCCTGTGAAGGAAGGACTAACATGAAATGAGCATGGGACAAGCCTTAAAATGAAACTTTGGATTTTGAAAGGATTACATAAAGATGCACAGATCTGCATTGCAGAGCCAAAGCTTTACACTGAAGTGAATTTTGTTTGTTGAAACAATAGTTACCCTATAATTTTCCAGATTTCCTAATTTATGAGCTTTCAGTCCAGATTTGGACTCAGGTTGCAACGATGTAAATTCAGACTAATTGCTTACCATGTTGGAAGCTTTTTCCTCAACAATAGGAACAAAACCATCATTTTTTCATTGTATCTCTGGGACCAGTGCCATTGCCTGACTCAGAGTACCGGAGTCAAGCACATTTCATGGCAGAGAAAGAAGAGAAAAAATAAATACTCTGCACCATTCAGGGTTGCTCTGTGTAACTGATAGGGCCCCAACAACATATAGGTGGGGTTTTTAGAATAAGTTTTCTCATCAGCTTCTACTTAGTCTAAGACAGACAAACCACACCAAACTGTTCTATACTGAGCCAATCCTTAGTATAATAATATAGTATACTAACCCATATTAACGACTTGATGTCAGCTTAAATTAACCAACCCATCCACCTCTTCCCTAAGAGTATTTGAGCTGCATTTTCAGAAAATTAGCAGAAATTTGGATTACCTGATGTTTTGAATAATTACTGTCATATAAAGCAATACAGAGGACTTTCAGAAAATGTCACCAAAACCACATCCTAAAGCCAGAGGCCTTTGAGAAATTCTAAAAAATTAAAATTTAATTTGAGAATTTAAGGTGTTTTACTTAAATATAAAATTTCTGTCTAGACAGAGAGAACAACTTCTCAGCAACTGAGTCTCAGACAGTCAAATATTCTAGTGAACATGAAAATCAAATACTACCATTTTAACTTTGACCCTTAACAAAAAAGAATTGGCACCTACTTTCATGGAGACTAATAACAACTTATCTAAGCACAATTGTAAATGTCTTGTAAGTTTGTAAATGCAACAATAGGGTCCCTTATTTGGCCACTCCTAAATTGTGTTGGTGCAGTCTGGGTATTTCATCTTTTCACAGTTGTACAGTAGCCCTCTTAGTTCCTCTTTATGCTAAAACTTTGAGTTCCAAAGCTATAAAAATCAGGTAGTTATATGTTAGCACCAAACAGTTTCTTTTGTTAAAAACAATTAGGGTTTTTTTTTTTGCTTCTGAAGATGAAATTCTAAACCCCTTTATAAATGTCCAGGGTTTGAATTAAAAACAAAATAAACATGATTCTCTGTCAGAGCTCCAGAAGGCCAAGTTCCTAGACTGAGGAGTCCCCATAGGCATGACTGTTGGGCTGCTTTTTAAAACCCCTTGCAATTCCCTGCAGTAAGAAGTATTTAAATAAAGAGGAGTAAACTTGTTTGGATGCCTTCCAGTAACAGAAATACAGTGTTGATTTCCTGTGGAAGAGAGAAGTCCATTAAAAAAATTAAAAAAACCTTCCACTGTCTTCAGTTTTATCAGACACCTTTATATTGTAAAATTGTGAATCCCTTTTCGTTTTGTTAAAAAAATTGAGACGCATACTCTTCATATTCCTCCATTTGTATAAGACCATTTTCTCTTTCTTTTTTTCTCCATATATTATATAAGACTGAGAGGAAATTTCACTGCAAGGATATGTCAGACATCAAGAGCATTTTTTGGAAGAGGTAATCTTATATGAGTGTGATTTCACTGCTTTGAAGATTGTATTTCTGAAAGAGAAATTTACTTCCACTACAAAACATATTATTTTTCAAGCTATATTTTTTCTTATCAGTAAATCATCTCTTGTTTGATGGAAAATAACCCCTGTAATTGCAAAGAATTAATTATTAATTATTAATTCCTTTTTCTTGACAAAATTGTGCATCAAATATGTCACTTTGGTCTTGTTTTTAGTTGCAGACAGAGAGAGAGTTTAGTTCCTGAAAAAAAATTTACAGAAATCTCCTCCACTATTAAAGTTCTTGTGCTCAGATAGATGAACAATGCATGGAACATGCAAAAAGAACCAGTTGAATGATGCATTACAAATAAATAAAAGCAAACAACTATACTAGGTAAACGACTTTTTTTTAAAATGATGTGAAATAGGAGGACTACAAATTAGGTTGAGCATCTTTTACAGAAATTCTTCTCTAAGAGCCAAAGCCAGAGGGCATCCAAAAACATGAAATTACATGAGGACCGTTGGTGTACTTGTGTATTTCTTTGACTGTGGTGCGTCTTCTAGAAAAGAACTTGTATGTAATTTAAAAGGGAAAAAAAAAATAGTTGTTCTAAACTTAAATGTCATTTTATCATCCTAGCTACATCATAGTGGCTGCTTGGAGAAAATAAGATTAAGTCAAATCACTAATTTCAGTCCCACAAGGGTTTGGTACAACAACCAATTTCTTACTTGTCTTTTGGTGGTTGTAGGGATGTTCAAGGGACTTTCTTCAAACAGTTTTGAGGATTAATCACTTAGTGCATCCCAAGTGCATGCAACATGTTTATAATTCCAAACATGCAGTATTCAACAAGATGAGAACTAATCTAAAATATTTTTGACAGCCTTCAGAAACTTGCCAGTCCACTCAGCAGATTTTTCTACTGGTTAGTTTCAGAAAGCCCTACTAAATTCTATGCTACTGACAACAGTCCTCATCTGCAAAAAGGTGATAGTTATCCTTGTATTTATTGGTAGATTTGCCATCTATTACTGTCAAAGTAAAAACAAACCCACATTGTCTGTTTATGCAACTTAATACAAATCAAAGTGTAGATTTTGACATGTTCATCACTTTCAGCGGGTTGTATGCCTATTACAGTATTTATACCAAAACAGAATCTCTGAACAGTGTTCAAGGTGCATTAGCTTGGCCAGAGTAGCACATAATATGCTTGCTAACTCACATATTTTATGGAACACCATTATGCATTCCCACGTAAATGTACTTTCTGTTGTACATTTCAGTACATTCATTCAGTATTCTGCAGTGGTTCTTCTGTGACTTGTCTAGAAAAAAACTACTTATTACATTTTATGATACTACATTGGCCTTTTTTTTCAATTTAATTGGTTTAAAAGCTTACATGTTATATATTTCCTCAGCTTTCTGTTCACTTTAATTATCACATATTTTGACCACATTGAAATGATAAAAGAAAAAGAATTTGTGGAAATTGTTTGCTGTTTGAAAAACTATGTTGTGTTTATTGTTTTGATAGAAAAATCCTTCAGTGTTAACTTCATTTTCTTAAACACTTTGCGTTTAAAAGCTACTTTATTTATTAGTGCCTTGGAAATTCATGCATATGTTTACAGAATTGTTAATTCTAGTTTTTCACCTCTTCCAGTGCACTGAAGAAGATTCACCTAACACAAGCAAATTAGCATTAAATGCATATGAGAAACCATTCCTCATACATCAGAAATGATACAGTAAGAATAACTTAGTAGTTTTCCAACAGGCTCTGAATAAAGTACATTTATTTGAAAAATTGGAAATTTGGCTGCGTGTAAGGTTTTCAGTGATAACATTTTCAGGTTTTAGCTCTTCTACTAAGCTCATAAAGCATACAGTATTGCAGCATTGGGCAATAAACAAAACCATTCAAAGACTACTGCAGTGAAAAAGAAATTAACTGTTCCTTAGAAAGTAGATTTGCCACAAAATTCAGAGAAATGAGTTTGTAATTTCAGAAAAAGGCATGAATTTTCACAAGTATACTTGGATCTGACAAATACCCATGCAATCAAGCCTAAGTAGCTACTGACTCTCAGTTCTCTTCCTTTTAAATCTTTCCTAGATCCTTCACTGGAAATGGTTGTGCTATTGTTTGTCATCTCATGTTGTAGCATACATTATTTGATACCAAATTTGATCCTGCCTTACTGAAAAAAAATTGTTGTTGAACCATGACTGTCCCTACTAGTTTATAAGTAGGGAGCCCAGACAATATTACATCAGGGCAAGATGTGAAAGAAGAAAAGAACACAGAGAACAGGAATGAGTGTGCTGAATTAATAACAAGCTGGTAACTCCAGAATTCAGAAGTGAAACTCTCACAGGAAAAGATACAGAAAACTAACAAGAAAGTGGGAGGTCAGAAGATGGCAACTCAGGAAGATCAAGGATCCACTTGCTCACAGGAATAAAGGCTGACACATCTTCATCTACTTGGGCATAGCTTGGACAGCAGATATGAGGGAAGGTAAGCATACAGATGCCTGGCCTTGAGGCACACTGCTCTCAACACACTTGAGAGTTAGCCAAGAAAATTGTTGGATACTAATAGGTCATGGGTATAATTCTGTTCTGAAGTCTCCACACACAGTAAACAGATGCCCAAGCAAAACTGACACAGAAATCTGAGGATTTAAAATACTATTTGTAAACAATAAAAATTTGCCTCTTGACTACATACAAAATCCCAAACCAGGAGTAATGTACACCAATCTAAATAGAAATTCATGCCAAGGAATCAAGAAAGAAAACCCAAGGCCAAAATAGGCACCCCTACCAATGCCTTAAGCACAATTAGAGCACAGTCAAATCTATCACAATATTTCCAATGAATCCATAAGTTCTAATATTTTTCAGGGCTTTACTAAAGTCCAGGGAAACAACTTCCTTTCCTTCATCTATTAAGCCATTAATACACATCTGGTATTCCATTCCAAATAAAAAGAGAGCTTTGAAGAGAATCCTTGCTGACATCTTAAGTCAATATCCCTCTTCCTAGCTCTTAACACTTCTACCTCAGCTGTGGAGTGCCATGGTGGTTTAGGGGGATGAGATTTCAGAAGCAAAGTGAGGGTGAGAAAAGTTCTCATAGCAATTTAAGAACTACAGGGGAAATACTAGAAATGGAAGAAAAAGATGGAAGCTATTGAGGCTTGATGCAGACAATTTATGTCGAGCAAGAGAAGGGTTACGTGAGAGCATTCCTCTATCACCAAAATTCAAAAGGGAGACTTTTTGCAAGGTGATAAGAAGGGATTTAATAATAGTGCTTAGGATAAGAAGTAATAAAGGTGTGAATAAGGGATAGACATAATTCACTTGAGAACTGATTCTTGTGTGCACTGCTACAAAAACACTAACAGAGAGTGGTACAGGCAATGTGTAGTGGAAGAAGCTCGTAGTTGAATCTTAATGCTTATCTTAATGATAACCATGGACACGGTTATCTTTTTTCTCTTAAGACTGCACAAAGAAACTTTTCATCTTCATTTCTGTTCAGAATGAAAAGAGGCAATTCTTTGCCATTGTTAGGCATCAATACACTTAAAAGGCAGATGTAGTAAAATCAGTTGTGCTTCTTAATATTACCTGGACTACCTAGGAGACTCAAGCCACTGATTCTGTGCCTCCTGTCATTGGGGGGTAAAAATAGATACAGTGATATTTTAAGAAACAGCTTCAAAACATGATAAATAATGTCTTTTTATGTTCAAGTTAGGGAAAGTACAAAAGCATATGCAACAATGCCAGAAAAAGCATAGCATTTAAAAAAATTCAATATGTGAACTGAAACTTGCATCTGTTTCAGGCTGCTGCTGAGGTTTCATTGTAAATATTTGCCCTTGTACTATTACAAACCTAGCCATTTATCTATCAGTCTCTTGAGGACCTCATCTGCATGATTGTTCTTTAATTTGAGTGCAGCTGTGACTAGATTAGGAATGATTATTCTTTCCTTTACCTCCGCTGTTCAGTGCACTGCTTCTAGTTTACAAGTAGGTAAGAAATTGATAAATTATAAAGTAGAAAGTGAAGGTGGGGGTAGGAAAACAAGAATAGATATTGGTTTTATTACTCCTGATAGAATTAGACTGCACCTATCTGGTTTACTGACAACTCAGGTAATATTCTTGCATTCGTTTCACTAAATACAGTAGCTAATCAGAAGCACATTATGCTGCTGCCATAATTTTCCACTAAAGATGCATCCTTTACATGGTAGCTTGCAGTAATTTCATGAGGGAGCAACTGAGCAAAATCTCTAGTTTAAAGTCTGATTTGATTTAAATAAAAATTTCTTTGTATTTGTTTTCTGTCCTTAACTAGAGCTAACAAACTGCTTTCTCTTGAACTCAGGCATTAAGCAGCATTCCAGCTCTGGTGATTCTGGCATAGGAGATTTTGCCATGTCAGAAATTGTTAGCTGGGGGAAGAAGACCCAGTGGCCCAGGCCAGAGCTTCAGCTCCTGAAAAGTTTTTAGTAACTATATTAGGAGATGTGGTGAGGTGAGATGAAGGATCTTGTTGATCTGTGGATTTCTCTATTGCTTGGTAGGCAGTCTGTTGGAATCTGGGAAGCATGCTGGCTTCCATCATAGACCAGGATATGTTGCTCTCTCCTTATTTCTTGTTCAGACTTCTTTAGATTTGTAGTTCCTGCAAAATGTTGGAGGGTTGGTGTTTGATTTTTTTTTTTTGGGGAGGGGGGTGTTGCTGGTTATTTGTGGGGGGTGTGGGTGGGATTTTTTCTGTTGTTTTTTCCATTAATATTTCTGCTGCAATAATGGCTTTTCTTGGCTCTTTTTCTTGGCTCTGATGGCTGCTGGTGGTCTATACATGGCTGATTAAATACAGTGTCTGCTTTGTGTTTCCAGTTCCAGAAAAAGTACATTTCTGAAATTTCAGTTTGTCTCTAAAGTGAACTAAGTGAACCAGCATGTTTACCACTGTGGTCTATGAGTATCTAAAGAACTCCAGGGCCCTTTGTGCTAGGTTCTGCCAGGCACTGAATGTGATTTCAAAGGGAAAGGAGGGAATCTGCCTGGAAAACAAAATGTGAAGTATCTGTAGGACTATCTGAGGGTTAGCCTAGCAACGTGTACAAAGCACTTTAACAGGTGTCTGTATATACCTCTAAGCATTTTCAGTTAGAGTCTTCTCTTTGTGTGACTTAAATACGGCTCTAGGCAATTGTATTTGACAAAGGTATGATCACTGGTGACATATCTTTTGTAAAGATAAGTGACATCATCTTTTGTAAAGGAAAATAATAGCTCTTTGAATAAAGAGAAAGCAATTCCTTATTGTAAGGAGCTGGCTTTTAATGAGTCATTGCCCAAACATGCCCACAGGACAATGGAGTTGATGGGAAGCTCTCCACAGCTCAGAATCCTGTGTCACTCACTAAGTCTAACAGCATTTTCAGCTGTTATCTTCCTGGGAAGTTGTGCTTAAAATACAATTTTCCCAGTTTTTTCATCTCCTTCCTCCAACTACTGCAGTACTTTTTGTACTAGTTTTTCTTTGGTTAGAAGGCAGCCTTTTGGACAGATAACTGAAATCAAGTACTTGCTACAATTTAGTTCTATTAATGCCAAACTACAAAATTTTGCAGCCTCAAAAAAAAAAAAAAATCTGCTTCCTTTCATCTCAAAGGAGACACCCCAATAGTGTAACTGCTAATGGATTGGATAGGTTCCTGCCAAATCACAATTTATGTAGCTACATTTTAATCAGTCACTCATCTAATATTATTTACTCAGTACCATAGATTTAGTGCCACATATTTGGGATTCTTATTACTTCCAGTATCTGTATCTTAGAAGACTGAAATGGCTCCCTCAAATTAGACTGACCTGCAAGAGTTTCAGATTCAATGATTTACATGAAAATACTTTTAATTTGAATTTGTGAAAAAACCCAACTGTAGATGCTAAAAAGCTAGTAGAGAGCTTCTCAAAGCTTCTCACAAGCTTCTCACAGCTTTCCTGTGAGAAGCTTTCGTTCTCACGCAGTCTCTCATGAGAAAGCAGTTAAAGTAAACTCTTTGCAGCTGCATAATTGTTATGAGAACTGTATATTGTTTTGGGCACATGGAAAAATAATATTTACAGATGGGCGTTATACCTCTCAACCTATCACCTTGAGAGGTGGTGGGTGAATAGGCCAATCATGTAATTTCTTTATTGCAAACCACACTATAAAAGATGAGCTTTCCATTAAACATGGTCTTAGCTCTGGCTTCGACCATACTTCTCTGACCTGAATCTATGCCGTTTTTCGCTGTCCCTGCATGCAACAGTGACACCCAATCACTATAAGCCACAAATCAAACTGACTCAAAACACCCTTTTCCACAAGATTATGCAAGACAAGATGTTGGATTTTCTAGCTCAGTGATTTCACTGGCTCATGATTCAGCCTTGCTGGTTTGCTGGTACTGCTGCAAAAGGTCTAAAGAAAACTCTTAATTACATGGTCTGCCAAAACATACAAACAGGCTTTAACTGTAGTATGTAGGATTCTGGATAATAAGATGACTGTGGCTTAACCCCAGCCAGCAACTAAGCACCACACAGCCACTCACTCACTGCCCCACCAGTGGGGTGGGGGACAGATTGGAAAAGTGAGAAAACTCATGGGTTGAGATTAAGACAGTTTAACAGGGAAAGCAAAAGCAAATACAAGCGAAAAAAGGAAACCATTCATCATTCTCCATGGGCAGGCAGTGTTCATCTCCAGGAAAGCAGGGATCCATTGTGCATAGCAGTGACTTGGGAAGACAAGCGCCATCACTCAGAACTACCTCCCCCTTCCTCCTTCTTCTGCCATCTTCATATGCTGAGCATGACTCCATATGGGATGAAATATCTCTTCGGTCAGCTGGGGTCAGGTGTCCCAGCTGTGTTCCCTCTCAAATACTTGTGTATCCCCAATCTCCTCACTGTAGGAGCAGTGTGAGAAGCAGAAAAGGCCTTAACTCTGCCCAGCAGTAACAAAAACATCCCTGTGTTCCTGACACTCTTCAGCACAGATCCAAAACACAGCCCAGTGCCAATACTGTGAACAGAATGAACTCTACCCCAGTCAAAACCAGCACATAAGACTTGTGAATAGGACATAAATCCAGGAGCAATTTTCACACATGGATTACCTTCAATATGTTTTCCCTTGTATCATAGTAAATCTTTTTAACTTTCAACACAAACTTACATTACAGAATCAAGATGGAAATTTTCATTCACATTTTAGGCAGGTAGTTATGATTTTTTTTTGAGAGAGAGGAAGAACTCTGTCCCATACCTCAAGAACAAAGAGTGCATCCAGCCCTATAATTCTTCTTATAACTTTGTAAAATATTTCCAGGTGTCATTACTGAAAAATGATAAAGAAATACAATTTTGGGGGGAAATTTCTTTCCATTTGATGCAAAGGTATAATAATACAATACAAAACAAATATCCAAAGGATATGTTTTCCTTCCTTCTCCTGCCCCATGTAGTTTTGACCTAAAAAATATAATTAAGTATTTATTGACTGGTTTAAATCCCTGATTGTAAAATGCAGACAATTATCTCACAGTTCATTGATTACTGCAACTCTGGTTTATCTTGCTAGCAGATTATCCTCAATCATTATCTCTAAGTAGGTGGAGAAAAAGACATGTTTAAGCGAAGCACATAGGACATATAAATCCTCTCCAGACTACACTATTTATCAGTCTGGTCAAAGAGCCTCTGGTGGAAGAAAATCTGTGAAGGGAAAGAAACCAAGGAGTGGGAGGTACAGAAGGAATATTCAGCACTCATGTTTCTGTGGCTTGTCATTAGTGAGTCAGTGACTACAAGTGCTGAATCAAATGGGCAGTTCTAATCTGGCAAGTAACTATACCCAATGAAATTGCTGATTGTGAAGTTGTTTATCTTCTCTGTTACCTTTTGGAGATTTTGAACCAAGTCCTTTTGGGTAGGGGTCTGTGTCCCAGGAATTAAGGGAGAGCAGAGGAAAATAAAACACCTGATCTTGAACACAGAATTCCTTATATCAGACATTGAGAGAAACACCTGGTCTCCTGACAGGACTAGGGCATGTACGAGATTTGTTATTTTCTCTCCATAAAATCAATTTTGCACATTTTAATAGGTATTCTCAGCTTTTGGTTTAAATTTATTGTATTTGAAGTTTTGTAACGTGTAGAGTTTTTCCTTAGGTTTTAGCCCAGACCTTTAATTCATATCACCACAAACCCCTCAGATGTGTCAAAGGGTAATTACTTTCTTATCAATACAGAGCTAGCACAGATCAAAATTACTGACCTAAAGTTCAAAGGCCTAGTTACTCATCTGCAATTTCTTGAATTCCTTCTTTTGCCACCCTTCAGCTGGTTAGTTCTCTTTCTCCACTAACATTTTCTTATTTTCCATAGTAGTGAATCATTGTTTGTTAACAATGGACTTGACTCCCAAGATGAGATACTGAGTAAGATTTGATGCCTTTTCCTCTCCTCATCAGTTTCTCTCAAGAAATGACTTGAAAGATGCTTTGAGCATAAAACTAGTATTTCTAAATATTAAATATTAGTATTACATCTCTCTTTCTCTCTCTCTCTGTCTTCCTTCATTTGACCATATACAATGAGTTGGAGTCCTTTTGTGCCCGTCCACGGTTGCAGTATTTGCTTATTTCTCTGGAAAAGTTTGGTATTTAGGAGTCTATCATGTGAAATAGTTATAGCCAAACTCAGTCGTTGTGTGAATAGACACATACTGGTAACCGGGGTGACCACCAAACCAGAGCTGAAATGCAAAGAGTAGATTTATTTCATTATCTTGCTAATAATGTTGGGCAGCACAGAGATTTTCCATATCATAGAGTGTCATGCCCAATATTTAAATGGGGGGGGAATTGTCCAGGAGTGGCTGATCACAGCATGGGGAAGGCTGGGCATCAGTCAGCATGTGGTAAGCAGTTGTACTGGCCATCACTTGTTTTTCTTGGGTTTTAATACTCTCTCTCTCTCTTTATCTCCCTTTTAA
Organism: Corvus brachyrhynchos; assembly: GCF_000691975.1. Classification (NCBI taxonomy): domain Eukaryota; kingdom Metazoa; phylum Chordata; class Aves; order Passeriformes; family Corvidae; genus Corvus; species Corvus brachyrhynchos. The sequence goes on from NW_008238983.1 coordinate 656,198, forward strand.
TAGTAGTAGCAATAATAATAATAGCAATAATATTTTACTTTATTTCAATTTTTAAACTCTTCTTATCTCGACCCATGCATTTTACATTTTTCTGATTCTCCTACCCATCCCACAGCAGGGGATAGTGAGCAGTCAGTTGCATGGTACTTACTTGCTGGCTGGGGATAAACCACAACAACAGCATATCACATTTCTTCCTTACACCTTGCTGCACATAAAACAGTCACACTGACAATATATATATTATCTCAACCTCTGTGATAACCTAATAAAACTCACTCTTCAGAAGCTGTAAATTAGAAAAAGAATTTCTCCTTCCTCTCTACAAAAGGTGCTTGTCTAGGCTAAGAGAAAACCGTATAGCACTTATGTTACAGAGAGTTACTGAAACAAATAAAATACTGAAGTCCAGCTTTTTTTTCTCCTCAACAAGAATGTCGTAACAGTTCTTCTGAATCTAGAATGAAACTGCAGTGTTTCAGTGAAAAAGAGGAGAGTTAAATAAATGCTAAGTGGATAACATGAGTTAAGGACATCAGAAAAAGTAACGAACATGTCTTTATGTCAATCATTCCAGAAGCAGATCTGTTCATTTTCAGATCTTCTACTAACATGGATTAAAGACTGAGCAAGCAAGGCAACTCTTTTAACCACGATGAGTTGGCTGATGAGGACAACAGGAAACATCCTTTTTCCCGCTTGAGTTCAGAACCCTTGTTAATCTCAGCACTCTGAAGTACATAAACTACTAATTAATCCTAAGGAGACGTTTCTATTTTTGCTTTAAACTAGCATTGACTGGAGCTTCAGTGAAGGGATAAGGCATCTGTTATCAAACAGATGTATCTGGCGAAGAACGTGCTGGAAAGCAGGAAAGACTACAATTCTATCATTTTCATGGCATGAAAGTGAGGCAGAGCATTCTGGGTAGAAAAGAAGCTTTAATTTCTGAGTATTTGTTTCAGTTTTGTTTCCATTTGTATGTTTAATATATGTATTTGGAGATATTTTATCATGCATTGGAAGTCATTTGACTTGCTGCTCACACAGCAAGATTTTCCAGAGGCATCTATCTTTCCACATGCACTGCACCCGGTGATGAGTGTAGGCATCAAGTAACAGGGATTTAGACACTGAGGCTTTTAACTGAATTCAGTAGGAACCTACTGCCTGGGCAGCGGAGAAGGTATGAAGAATATTCTACCAATAAACACTTCAAAATTAGGTCCCTTCATTCAGTTTTGCCCCAGAATGGTATGTTTTAGAGATTTTGAACTGCTCAAATAAAACACTTATTTTTCCCATTCTCCCCATAAAAATGTACATCTAACAAAGCACTTTCTGATCTCTTCCTTTGTCACAGCATCACTGAACATGCTGATAATATTTCTTCTCTCTCTGCTGGTGGAAGAACCCTGACACAGGTTAAAGCACCAATTTCTCCACTAGTGTGAGAACTGCTATTATTTCAGAAGAGTGTAAGAGAAAGCACAGAAAGCTCAGATCTAACACACAGCTCACTTGATCTAAGCATTAGGCAACTAACAGAACAAGAAATAGAGTCTTGCACTGCTGTCTCCTGAAGCACAGAGCCTCATATTTTGAAATTGAAAATCTTGCTCCCTCCTGTCACAGTCTTCTTGTAAATCATCTGCACACACTACACATGCTTGCAACTCTTCATTTAACTCTTAACAGTTTTGTACTTAGCAGTTTCCTACTCTTCAGGGATTAGTCAAACATGGACTTCTGCTCTCCTTGCCACTGCCATGCTTTTGGAGTCAGTGCTTCTACACTAAATTGAAACTGGAATATATGTCTTTCAAAACCTGATGTCCAGGTTTGAATCCAATTCATCAGGTGCATTTAAAGAAGCTCTTGCATGGAGAGTGTAGTGGTTTGGTCTAAAATACTCATTACTGTTTATCTGTTGTGAGATAAGAATTAGGAGAAATGCAAAGCAGGCACCAAACTTGAAAGAATATAAAGAAGTTTATTAACAGACCTAAAAGAGGAAAGAAAAAAAAATTATACCACCTTCAGAACTCTCCTCCTCCCCCCCACCTTCCTCCCTTCTCCCACTGACTATGTAAAAAGACAACCCTTAAGATGTTCAGTCTGTTTACCACGTCCATAATAACCTTGTTCAGTCCATTTAGAAAGAGAAGTCTCTTCTTGCTCGTGCTATGAAAACGTTATCACAACGAGACAGCCGCCCACTTCCAAATATTGTTCAGTCCATTTAGGAAGAGGAGTCTCTCTGCTCACGTGTGAGTCTCTTCCCCCGACTTGCAGCTTTTCCCGCAACTGCTTTCGAGGGTCCACTCTTGAAGTTTTTTGGGGTACAATTTTAAGGTTGAGCCGTTCAGAAACAAAAACAGAGGCCCTTCTCCTTCCCTGGGAGCAAAGGGTCTTCATCATCTTCATCTTTAGGACTATCTCTGGGAGCATCTCTAGGAACTGAGGTTTTCTCCTTTCCCATTTGGAGCAAAAGTCCTCATCTGGTCCATCTCTCCCTGTCCAAACTTCTCATGAAATTACAGCTGCGTCAGCATCTGCCTATCTCAGCGCAGGTGCTTTTGCTTACGAGTTGAACACTCCACCCCCCATATCTTCATGAAATTACAACAGGATACTCTGATATATCATAGCTTCACAACAGAATTTCAGCTTTAAGCATCTCCTCTCTCTCTTCCCTCAGGTTTTCAGCTCTTCACAGCAATAAAAAGGGTTAATCTCACCTCGGCCTTGCAGCTTTGCAGCTGGAATGTTGAATGTTTCTTATCGCATTGAATATCTTCTAGTTCCAACCCCCTCCTTTGGAGTCCCAACCTGCCTTGTCTCCTTTATAGATACTAATTCAGTACAATACCTGTCTGCACAAAAATAGTTTTCTCCACAAAATTATGAAATCCACTCTAAACAGCAACATATGGCAAAGCTATGTATCCAAAACATGAATGCAAGAAAAGAGATGAGTGATGAGTTTAAAGAAGTAAGCCATGAAGAATGATCTCAGACTAGTTATTCTAAATTAAGTCTGCAAATGACTAAAAGAACGGTCACAACTTTAAGTGGCTTAAAGAATTGTCCATATTCAAACTGATAGGTTCTATCAGTTCCCAGAGGAAACTGTAAGCACCCCTTAGCAAGGACATCCCTTCCAGGACTATGCTTGCTAACCTATGACAGAGTTCTAAATGCTCTTTACCTCAATGAGGATGGAAAGACAGAAAACTTCTTGTCCACTATTACCTCTATTGATTTAGATTTCACCTTGAAGTTGTGGAGAGTGGAAGAGGGTAACAAAGGCACCTGCAAAGTCAAGATTTGTTCAAGAACCTGACATTTGTGTTCCTGACAAAGAGCAGGGATATGACACAAGTCAATCAGAAGTACTGATTTTAAATATTAATTCTTAGCTATAGCGGTCTCATTTCTTTCCAGTTTAACAATCTTGGACCCCTTCTTTCTCCTTTCTAAAATAGGTGCCTTCTTACAACTATCTTGATGATGGGCATTTTAAAAAGTAGTGAGGAAAAAGATGTGGTTGATTAATGAGCAGATTCTTGTGTTTTCCAATCCATTGGAAATGAATTCATTCTCATTTTGATGGAGATCTCCAAATATCACACTAAGGGACTATGCTAGACTGAGAAAATTGTCTTGAGGAGTCTAGTCCAATCACCTCAAATATTTAATTCTTCCAATGAACCAAGCAGATGAGCTCTCTAGAGAGCAGTGGTCAACTCCACACAGCGCAGAATTTCCTCACAAAGGCTTCTGGGGCATCCTCAGAAGCAGAAGGGCTGTGCTAGGCCCGGGGGGAAAGTGTATTTGCATCGATACTGTTGCATAAATAACTCTGTGACCCAGAGCTGCCCCATCATCCTGGGCAGTGCCAGTGGGGAAGCTACATCCTTTTCTTCAGGGCTGCAAATATTCATCTAATCATGTATTTACAAAACACAGCCTTGGGTTTCTCTGGGGTTAGGTGGTGGCCCAGCAGTCACAGGGCTCTTGATTGCTTTTGGAGGTGTCTTAGTTTGAAGTCTGGTAGCACTAATATGTACAAGCCCATCTTGAATCATACCAAAGGGGCTAATAGCCTGCTGCTGAGCAAAACCAATAAAATCCATCTCCTTAATCTCCAAAACACTGAGAAATTTAAGAGATGCCAGTGGGAGGAACTAATGAATTCTTAATTTCAGATTGTTGCTATAGCAATACACTCGACATTTACACCAATGAGCTGAAGGGGAGCCAGTTTTTTCATTTCCTGTATATTGGCCAGATATCACAAGCAATATCTCATCCACTGGAGTGTAAACAAAATACTCTGGTTTGCTACCTGAAGAGTTAAGGTGACTTTATAAAAAGCTGGAGAAGGCTAATATGTTTGTAGGTGTTCTTTTGCATAAAACAGCTGGAAATTGCATTATGAGTATTAACAACAAATAATCTGTTTGTACTTTAGTTACATAAATTGTATGCCAAAGAAAGAAAGACCGTAGGTGCTAATAATGAGGAAACTTCCAAATATGTATGCACAAAGATTTCACAAATTGACTGACTTGGTTCAGTAGACCTTTGTTGTGTTTTATCTTCACTGAGGTAGCTCAATTGATAGTTCCTTTGTTACTGGTGACACAGCTGAAAAACTGCATACAGTTCTGCTCAGCTGGAAATTATTGTTGATGGAAATTACATTATTCCCTTTAGACTTCTCATCTTACTGAACAACATCTAAACATAGTAGTTATACCTATGACAGAGTGCAGGACTGGTGCAACAAAGCAGACTTGTTTTCAATTCCTGCTATTTATCTGGAGAAATATTTCATTCTGACTTGAATTTTTTTATGAAACTTGGCTGAAAAGTCAGTGGTAGAATTCAAAACAGTGAAAATTGTTTAAAAGATATTAAAATGGAATAAGGTGGGAAGAGACAGTTTTCATTAGATAATCAAAATAAAGTAGCATATGAGTCTCACCCCTGAATAAAATAAAATGTCTCAGCATGATTCTTTCAGAATATATACTGGAGCACAGTTACATCTCTACTGTGAAAAGAAGCATAAATAAAAGTAGTTCTTTTTGCTGTGCACCAGTAGACAATACATCACAAACTCTGCTGCAAGATGTTTGTACAGAAGTTCACTTCACACACATTCCTTTAGGGATAGAGACCCAATTCTCACATTTCATATCATTTTTCCATCACTGAGAATAAATACTCTGTCCATTCCTGTTTGAGAGCCCCTAAAACTCTTTCAAAATACCAGGAAACTGAGCCTACTTTCAGATTTGCCAGAACAAATCTTATTTGGTGTAGTAAGATGGTAGAAAAGGAAAAAAAAAGTTTTTAAACTTAAAGGTAATTAATAGAAGGCGACACAGTTGCATACTATTTGTATACCACTCTTTGGAGGGTCAGCAATGAAAAATTCTCACTGGAATACAGGCAAGTTTCAACCTTTTGACCTGATGCTCTAATGTTATGCTTAGTAAAGGTGACTGTGGTTTTGAAAAAGAATAGGCCACAGCTCCATATGATGAGCATGCATTCTAGTGGATATCTCAGACACAGTAAAAATAATATCCAGACAGGGACCCTGAGGGGAGATACAGAGGAACACCTAGGACCTGTGCCAGGACCTGTACCACTAGGTCTAAATGCTGTGAGATCATCAGGATGCCAGATCTAAATACTCAGAGTATCAAGTGGCTCTCAGCAGAGCAGCTCTGGACATGCTTACAAGGACTTTGGTCCGTGGGGAACACACCCATCCAGCTGACTTTGAGTGCCCGGGGTTAGGCAGCAGTTGAGAAGCCACCTACTGCCAGGAAAGGATGAGGGCATGGATGCATCTTCTTGGCAAGGATAAGCCAGTGAAAACATCTTCAACTCTAGCGTACCACCAGCTGCTCACCAACTTTCCTCATCCAAGGGAACACTGCTCTCCATAGGATGAGCTCATTGTTCCCCTAAACTAGACCAGTCAGGAAGAACCAAATCACCAGAGAATTCCCATTTGAAAAAACTCCTCTGTTTTTTGCTTAGGTCAGTTAAGACAGGCTCACACAAACAGCTCTGCTGGCAGGTGGGTGTCAGAGTTAAGTGCAAGCCACGGAGCACAGGCCAGCTGGGGCAGCAGATGCCAGCAACAGCAGGCTGGTACCCTCCTCTCTGCTCTCCCATGAGGCACAGCCCCACCATGCCCAAGCAAGCCAAGGTTAAGGAGGGCTGGTACCACGGCTGGGACCCAGGGTTAATTGCAGTCCAGCAATTGCCAGGTGAAGCTGCAGCCATGAGTTCTCAAGATAGAAAACAAAGGGGGCAAGACAAAGTTGGGGTCAGCAATGCAAAGACAGGGCACAGACATTCCTGCAAGAAAGCGTGGGTAAGGGAGGCTGACAGGCAGCAGAGAGAGTAACAAAAACTGTCCATGGTCAAATCTCAGGTCTTGAACTAATCTGACCCTCCTTTCCAAACAGATACACCCTGAGGGAGACACATTTTTGTCTTGTTACAGCACTGTGATGAATAAGCAGAAGGCAAAAGGACTCTGCTGTGCAGTAGGATCAAATACAGAAATGCTTTGATATACCCAACTATTCTTCTTGGCAGTAAATTTTCTCCCAGATTGCACTTTCAAGAAGCAAGATGAGAAACTGCTGTGGTTTAACTCCACTCACCAACTAAGCACCACAGCCTCTCACTCACTCACACACACCCTGCCATACACATGGTGTGGAGTAGAACAGGAAAGAAAAGGGAAAATTTTATGAGTTAAGATAAGAACGCTTTAAAATAAAGTGCTACTATTGCTACTGTTATAAATGATAATAATAACTTTAATGAAAAGGAGAGAGAAATAAAGCTCAAGAGAAAACAGTGATGCACAATACAGTTGTTCACCAACTGCTGACCAATAACCAGCCTCCCCCTGAGCATCAATCAGTTCCCCTTCCGGATAACTCCCCCAGTTTATATAGTATGCATGACATTCTATGGTATGGAATATCCCTTTGGCCAGTTGGGGTCAGCTGTCCTGACCATGCTCCCTCCTAGCTTCTCGTACAGCTCCTCACTGGCAGATCACGGGAAACTGAAAATCCTTGACTTAGGGTAAGCTCTACTAAGCAACACCCAAAACATCACTATGTTATCAATGCTACTGTCATCCTAAGACCACACCACAGCACTGTACCATCTTCTAAGAGGAAAATTAGCTCTATCCCAGTTGAAACCAGGACAGCAACTTGCAGTGTTCCCTATAACAGTGAGGAGTGAATGGTTTAACTTCTACCTTGATGGGCCACATAGAGGAGCATTTTCACATATGGAAAATTGCTCTTGAAGTGAGAAGAGTTTTAAAGATTAATAGCCAAATTTTATTGATCACCAGTTCCACTAGGCAGACTCCTGTTCTCCCATTTAAGAACACATTATCTACTGCTTTATCAAAGATTTCTTCCCACACAGTGAATTCTCATCAGCTCACAGAAGCAATATGTTCCTCATCAAGTCTGTTCATTTTAATGATTTTAATAGGCTTTGCTTCTTTGCCCAAGTCTCATCCCCAGTGCCTCTTCAGCAAGCTGTATCAAGGTAAAAAGGAGTTTCCCTTTCAAATTAATTCAGTTAGCACAAACTCCTGATATCTGGAAGTACCAAATCAATTTGGACTCCTTACAACATTTGCAGTATTAGATATGGTGTGTGGTTTGTCAGCAGTGCTCAGACAAGTACTTCCATGACTCTGCATGCAGAACGTAATATCTGTGAAAGTACAGATGAGCTCCTGTCCTGGTACACTGCCATCCATATAAGCAACTGCAAAAAAAGAGAATATGAGACTGTAAAGGATTGTGCTGTTTCACTTGCAGAAAGCTTCTGCTGAATTACAACTCATTTCAATGTGCATTCATTCTGTGTTTTAGGTATTCATTGTTAGTCTTGCTCTTGCTTTATTTGCTGTAATGATACATTTCTATCCGGTTGTGTTGGTCTTCTATTGAAAAAGAACTATTGAACTTTATATGACCTGATTCAGATAAACACTGTTATACTTTACATAACAGTACAGAGACACAGGCCAACTTAAGCGAATACAGTGTTATACAGAAAAATACTCAAAATCACTCAGTCTTCTGTACCACCAGGAAGGTTATTGTCACCAAATTTTCTTCATTTTCAATCTTCTACCTCTGCAGTGCCACCATGGAGTGGAAGGAGCCCTCTAAGGCTCTAATTCCATTTCACTGGCCTCACTCAAATCCTGCCTCATAATTCTCAGAATCAATGGTCCTTCCATACACAAGTGGGGATGAAACTGTTGTCTGGTCTGCTATTGTCTCACTTCTCCTGAGTAATCTCTTTCAAGGTTTTTATTTGTTATCTTGTGTTAGTCTCTACACATGAATTTTCAACTGCCTTTTGTTTATTCAGATGGCATTTTGCATAGAGAGGCAAGAAGACTTAGATAGTGGCAAAAAAAAATTACCTTGATAAAAGGAAGCAAATAGTAGCCTCCCTACCTGAGTGACTTCAGCTGTTGTCAGTAGCAAATAACTCTTAGCTCCAAAGTATGAGATTTCGTAGAAAAATCTGTTTGGTTCACATTTTGTAAACATGAATTAATAATCTCAATGCCACAATCACCATCAGCTGCAACTCTTGACTAAATGTAAATGAAGATAAATCATGCTCTGTACACCCAGCTCAAACAGCTCAACACTGAATTTGTCAAGCAAAAGCACTTGATTAATATTCAAGAGGCTTCAGGTGGGTGAAAAAACTAGTACAACAACAAAGCAAAAATGCAAACATTTTGTGTTAGCAACTCCCTCTCTGGTTCCAGCATTCAGTGGGATCAGGCTACTCATGGTGTCAATGACTGCTTATTGAATATTTTTCTCCTGTGGGGTAACTAGCTCTGTAAATATGGCCCTGTTAAGTGAGTAGAGATGCATGGGGGACTATGACCCAGAAAACATCTCCTGTGCTTTTCTGGTAGAAGAACCCTTGACCCTTCAGTGTGGTTAAATTGAAACCATGAATCTTACCAATATCTGCATCACCCATGGTCCTGAATAGATTTCTGCTCAACACAAACCTTAGGCATAACACTAAACAGGAACTATGGATAACAAGTCATCCCACATCCACACTTCAAGGGTTCATGCTTTTCTCCCTCTCCTTTTCCGGACATATAAGTCTGTGCATTGCTCATTTCACCTTTGGTTAGGTAGAAATGGAAAAGAGAAAAAAGAGACGGGAAGCAGATATTTTTATGTATTTTGTTAATTTTACATTGCATTGGGATGCACGGCAAGGTTTTGATAGTGAGGGGATGGTGAGACTACAGGGGTGGTTTCTGTGAGGAGCTGACAGAAGCTTTACCTGTGTCTGATAGAGCCAATGTCTGCTGGTTGCAAGAAAGAGCCACTGCTGGTCAAGGCCAAGGCCAAAGCCTGACCATGGTTGTACCTTGGGATAATGTATTTAAGAAGGAGAAAAATAACACACAGTAGCTGCAGCCAGAGAAATGAGTGAGAATATGTGACAGGAACAGCTCTGCAGACACCCAGGTCAATGTAGAAGGAGGGGGAAGAGGGGGGGCTGCAGGCACCAGAGCTGAGATTCCCCCGCAGCCCCTGGTGCAGACCATGGTGAGGCAGCTGTGCCCCTGCAGCCCCTGGAGGTCCATGGTGGATCAGATATCCACTGCAGCCTGGTGAGAACCCCACCTTGGAGCAGGGGAATGGCGTGAGGAAACCTCCCGCTAAGGAGGAAGGAGCAGCAGAGACATGATGTGTTGAACTGACCAGAGCCCCCGTTCCCTGTCCTCCTCTGCCACGGAGGAGAAGGAGACAGAAAATTCTGAATGCAGCTGAGTTCAGGAAGAAAGGAGAGGTTGGGAGAGAAGGTGTTTTAAGATTTAATTTCTCACTACCCTACACTGAATTGATTGGCAATAAATTAAATTAATTTTCCTGAAGTCGAGTCTGTTTTGCTGATGATGGTAATTGGTGAGTTTTCTCTCCCTGTCCTTATTTCAACCACTTCACAGGAGGATGCAGGAATAGAAGGCATCAAAATGGAGTTCAACCTAAAATCAACATAATCATGTAGTTAGTGACCTTACAGAATGGCAAAATATTAAAGACGTTTATTTCAGTGGTCAGTCTCCAGGTTAAAAAAAAGCTGGACCTCCTGTACTGAGAATGCTTTGACTAATGTAGTTTCTTTTGTTTACACTTTCATGATTTGAACAGGAGCCACTGAAATTAAATAGCTGCTTCGTGCAAATTTTGATCATAAGAGCTCTATAACGGACCTCAGTGAATTCCTCAGTCTCCTCATTTCTGTTTCATACCTTTCCTGTCACCTTCCGAGTGCAGATGACACTCTTACTCCATCTAGCTGAAACTCCTGCCAAATCCATCTCTTGTCTTTGAACTGTTATCCCAACTATTGTTCACACAGCCACTTAGAGTTCCTTTCTTGTTATCCATAGTGAATTTCTTTTGAATCTATTCCATTTATTATGTATTACATTAAGCTCAGTGCAAATTATGGAAACCAAACCCCAGGCTCTATCAAGAGAACGATGACCGGCAGGCTTAGGAAAGCCTTTATATCCCCACTCTGCTCAGCACTGGTGAGACTGCCCTGGCAGACTGTGCCTCCCTCCTGAAAAGGAATGTGGAGAAACAGGAAAAGGTCCTGCAGGGAACAAGAATGATGGACAGAAGCTGTGGGCAGGTGCCCTGTAGGACAGGTGGACAGAGCTGAATTGGTTAAATTTATTGAGAGGCAGCTAAGGGACATGTAGTGCCATTTATAGAGCTGTACCAGGATTATGGGACCAAATGCGTCCTGGCAGCACCAAATGATACGTCAGGAAGCAGCAGTCACAAATTGTTGCTTCACAGGCTCAGATTTGAAAAACCTACTCACTGATAGTGTAGTGCAGCACAAGAGGTTATGCAGAGACTGTGGCATCTCCTTTGCTCGAGCTTTGGAACACTTGGTTAGACATAGCCACAGCTGATCCAGATTCAGCAGCAGTCCTGGCTTTGAGCAGGTTGATCTAGATGACCCCCAGTACTCAGTTTGTGATTGAGATTTGATTAAGCTATGCCAGCATCAACCACCAACTAGAAAGTTCATTTTCAGTTCCTAGGGAGCAGATAATGCTGTGAACCACAAGGACCCCTAACTCAGCTTTAGTGATAGACTTGGAATGAATGGAATGAAACATCAGAACAGAGACAACAATTAAGGTAGAAAGATATTCTGAGTAACCAAACATCTCAAAACTTTGTCAGCTATTCACTCTTATGTTTATTGTAGGTAGGGAGAGAAATGTATCTTTTTTTTTTTTTCATTATTCCTTATTTCAGCTCTTTTAAGTTTTGGCTTGTTATTCATTTGTCTTTGCTAATGGACTGCCTAGGTTGGTTCCTCTTGAGGAAGCTATAAAGGTGATTAAATAATTCTTTGTAGTTATTTAAGCTCTGTCTTGTTTTCAGACCAGATGAGAAAACACATTGTAATAAAAGATATAGACAGGAGAAAAAAAATCTTTTTTTTATTAGGATGTATGATTGGATTTACTGGGGAACATGGATCAGTCTCCACTAGCACAGGCTGATACTACATACACTCTGGACTATTTGATGGAAATTAAGTATTATACTTCTGTCCTTTCCATAAATTCTTCAGCTTTTAGTTAGATTTCAGCCCTGCCATACAGTTTTCATGTTCATCTCACTAATAATATACACAGTGCATCAAAAATGGACTTATTTTGCAACTTGCAAACAAAAGAACTGTATTGAAAAAGGCTTTTTCAGAGTAAATAGTTTCCAGTAAGTGAGGGTCATTTTCAAACCCCTTGACTAAGTGCTTAGACAATGGATTATATGATGAAAGATTAGCAGCACTCAGGTTTACCAGCTAAGACAACCATGCTAAAGAAAATATACCCAGCACCTTCCAAAGATAAAGTGAGTATTTAGTAAAAATTGTAAATGACACATGAGAAATGCAGTACACCAGAAAGTATCAAAACTGAATTTTTTGGCAATATTTTTATGGAGCAGTAATTCAAGTGTGTCTTAACTTTTTTCAAAGTTCCATTGGACTGGCAGTGGAATCGTCTCAAAGCACACAGAAGCCTAATGGTTACTGTATTTTTGAAGAAAATATGCCAGGTGTACTTATGAACCTCTAGCTGTATAATACTCTCTTAATTTTTAGGTTAAATTTAATTTATCTCAAGTATGAGGTCCCCAAAACATTAAGACACTATTAAAATATATACATATGAAATTTTCCAAGATCAAAGCTGACTGAAATCATGAAGAGACAGAAGCAAATGACAAAAGCACATTTTGCTCCTGTCTTGTACATATGTTGTCCACCCATCCCCGCCCTGAATACCTCACCAATTAAATTGTCATTTCATGCTGTTTTCTCTATGTGCTCTGACACTGCACTTTCCTGCTAGAGTGGTTTTTCCGATTTGGCCCAGATGGGAGCCTTTTGTCTGAGATCCATTTTATAGAATGAGCTCAATTCTATAGGCATCTGCTGGAGTGTTGCCCTCACGACTGGGGCTAATGATGAAGCTGTTATTGGCCTGGATTTACCATCTTGCAAAGAGTTTTACAGAAGAATAAGATCAGCATTGTAACAGTTATTTTCAGCTATATTGAGATAGTTAGTTCCCTCTCTGCAACTGCATTTTCCCTCTCAAATATGCTTCCATGGTAACATACACGGAGCTGCTGCAATGGTGGAGCTAATCTCAGAAGTTTGGCTTTTCCAGTTGCTGATATTCTGCACTGAATCTTAATCGAAATCCTAATAACACATAGTAGAGACAATATTTGGGAATCCTCGTGTTGCTTTTGCTTCCTGATATATTTCCAGTTATCTTCTATTTCAAGAAGTATTTTAAAAAGGACTTCTGTAAAGAAGAGAGTAGTATTTAAAAAAAAAAAAAGAAGAAGATTTCTAATTAATATAAACTGAAAGGTAAATACTCTAAGGGAAATTAGGATAGTTCATACTTTTCACCTGATGCACCATAGAAATTTAATAATTCTGGGGGGGGGCAGGGGGGCAGTTGAGCAGGTGTATAATATATCAATAAAAAGAAGGTCTTGGTATCTTCAGTGCTGGGCACAATCAAATTCTAAAGCACCTTCTGATAGCATTTGTGGAAAATTTCAGCCAACATGTGTTGTTCACATCGGGGTTGCTCTTTTATACTGGGAGGACAGCCACAAGATCTTTGTTGAATAGATTTGATAATAAGTGAGCTATATGATTTTACTATTGAGAATAGGATTTTCTGGGTGATCTGTCCTTGAGCATCCATCAGTATTGATGCAGGACATCCAGAAATAACTGGCTAAAATAATACTTATTTAATAAGTATTGGTCATGTTTTATCCCTGTCAGTGAAAAATCTAATTTGTTATGCTATTTACACATTTTATTTACTTAATGGGACTTGTAGGTGAAGTCTATGAACAATTGCAACTGTCTTCCAACTAAGGAGCTATACATCCAGTACTGTTATGAACACTTGTATTATACAAAATTTGCTTTGGGTTTGCTCAAAACCTTCTTAATTCTAGAGAATCTCAGGTTAGCAATAATGTATCTGTATCTGTTTACTCATATAGAAAACAGAGAACATGCTGTTAGTGAATATTCACAAAAGCCTTATACTTGAAGAAATTTCCGAGCTCTGCTGCAGAATGCGAATCTTCAGAGGGGCATTTAGTAGTCTCTTTAACAAAAATATAAAGCTTTTCCCTTCTTGTCTTACTGTAAATGGATTCCAAAATAGGCAGCAAATAGGAACTACATCCAACAGATTTTTTCACTGCAACTCCCTTTTTCATATTCTAGACAAGAGCCACAGCAAGCCTGGGGGCGTACTGAAGGTAGGATATGACCAGTTAGTCTTAAGAATTATAAATAAAGATTAATTGCAATTGCATGAACAATCTGATTTTTGTTACTCTTAACTTAAAATTGCCTGATGTTATATAAACCTTGTTCCCTCTTAATATGTAAGTATGAGAGAGAAAACTGCTTGTCTGTTTTGGTTGCAAAGACTACCTTCCAAATGTGAACAGCTGCTGTTTTGTCCTGGCCTGAAAAGCTGAGCTTTGGGCTGCATGAACATTTTCCATTGCATCAGCATGACATTAACCTGCAAGTGAAGTCACAGCTAAGGGTCACATTTGCAAACAGATGAGACATACACTTAAATGACCATTCCTGTTTGCAGCCAAGATGAGTGTCAATCAGGCAGTTGCACGCGTAGCAAGGCAAGTGAACAAATGATAGAAAATTTCCAGCACATTTTCCCTCCCCAAAGAGAAATTCTGAATGAAACACTAGATATAATAACAGATGAAAATTGCTAATGCTTTATCATGTCCATCTTTCCATTGGCAGTGACTGGAATCAGCTGTGAATTAAGTTATTGCCATTCACACAGTTGTTCATGTGCTTTGTTCTCTGCCAAAAGCTTGGGGGAGTTGGGCTCTGTTTCTGTCATTAGAAAATGTAATTGTGGAGCCCTTTGAGAGTCTTTGCTTATAGTAAAATACTGACAATATTCAGCCTAAAGTCATTCTTCACCATTATGTTTGCTACTAAGATGCTTTGTAAACAATTTAAACTGATGTGACTGCCTTCTGTATTATACAGAAATGTATTAAAAATACATGCTATTGAGTGAAAACAATGAAAGGAATCATAATGAAACCTAAGACTTATAGTAACATATAGGGTCACTTTAGTTTCAGATAGTAAAAGAATTGTATAAAAAGGAAAATTTTGCTCCTGGCCTAGCATATAGGAACAAAGGAGGGTTTTTACTGAGCTAACTTCAGTTTAAAACTGTTAGAACTGGATGCGTGCAATCCTTTAAAATTTTATGGTAGCTTATTCCTTTCTTTTTAAAATGTAACTGAAAAATGACATAAGATAGGGAAGAACATTATGAAAGACTTCAGGATGGTTGACAGAAGCATCTGTATTTTTAAAAAATCTGATATCTCCAATGCAGTAAAGATCAAAGGATGGCAGTAAAGGGTATGGGACATTGTTTTTCCAAAGTTTCAGTAAATGGGACCGATGCTTTTTTCAGGAAGTGATGTTTCTCTTGATTTTCATGTTTCAGCAACATTGAAAAAAGGCTGTAGAATAACTACACATTAGCTGTACACATGATAGCAGCAGTAAGTATATAATCTTAACTGAGGCTGTACAGTCAATGGTTTTTCTACATGTAGCCGTACAAACTACTAGTAAAGGCTGAAGTCCAATTATTCAAAGAATCAATCTCCTCACCATATATTCCTTCAATTCACCATATATTGCCTTCTTGACAGTCTGAGATCAAGCTGCACAATTAAAAAGGCAACTGATTTCAAACATATTTAATAGCTAAGCAGAAAAGAAATTTTTTTGTCTCTTGGTACATGATACTATTAGCAGATTTTCATGATCTTTGGTAGAAGCAATTGAATTTCCCTGTACAATTTAGAATTATAATAACCATATCAAACAATAACTACCTAAAAATGAAAAAATATGTATCACACACATGCTCTTTTAATTTTTTACAGCTTTGATTAATTCTTGTCCCTGTCCTTCCATTTATTTGTCACATAAAATTGTATGCTTATGATAAAAAAGGATATATCAATTTATTGTAGGTAAATCTGTGTCAACTGTATAAAAGTGTTTAATAAATGAAAGCAAAATTATCCTTGTAAAGTCATTATGAACTCCAGTAAGGACAAAAATACATTTTACATACATATAACACATTTAATTTCTCCCCATTTGCTTCCTTCTTTCCTCCTCAACCTTTTTTCCAGCAGCAGAACTACAAAATACATTTCAGGCCCAAGTGTAGACATTGTAGTTTCCACAACTATTTGATGTAATACACCAAAGTGGAGGAAATAAGAAGAGAAACATGCAATTTAACATGTTTCTGACCAGCAAGGTGTCACAGAAGCAGCTTGGAGGCTTATCAGCAGTGGGAGTTGGATGTTCTAGAATTGTATCATAGGCAATATCATTGAAATATTACAATGATCCTAATTATGTCCAAAGTTTTAAAAGCAAAATGAATGTATCAACAAAATTGTACTTTGATTCCAGAAGTGACAAAAACAGCTTTTGTGAACTCTTGTAATCACTTTGCAGTGGTTCATTTTGTTCAGCCAGACTGAAGTATTACAAGCATACATTAATGCTATTTATAAAGTCAACTTTTAATATGCAAAATTCCTTTAAGGAACAGCTCCAAGAGATCTCTTCAAGTGGCTCTTTTACAAAATTTTTAGGGGACTTGGGAAAAAGTCAATGAGGTTTACTTACTGGAAGAATACTTACTGGAACATAAGAGATGACATTCCACCACTTTTCTACTTTTTTGTATGAGAAACGATGCTTGACTTTCTGATCACCAAGCTTGAAAAATCCGTCTTATTAAGAAAGCTTTTGGAGGAATGCAACAAGGAAGATGGTCAATCAGGAATATTTTTCTCATAATGGAACATAAAATTGATAGAATCTGATCTCAAGAGTATTTCTCAATGTCTCCCTGCAAAATAGCAGCTGTTTAATATCCATCCTCTGGTTCTTTGAGCTACCTGACAATACTAAATACTAGAAGTAAACAGAGGTTTTAGTAGAGTGTTTTTGTTCACAGCCAGTTCAGGAGTGAGACAGTTCTAAAGCAGAACAATTACTTTTCAGCAGTTCAGACATTCCGAAATGCAGTCTCAGAATATCAAAGGCTCAATCGTATCTGGAAATTTGAGTCTGAAGATTTTGGAAGAGCTGCAAAGCTGTAACTTGGGCTGACAGCACTTCATTTATGAGTGTGTGTGTTTTCAGTGACTGCAATCCATTTGAAAAGGCAACTCACGTATACAGGCAGTGAACAGTCATTGAAATCACTGATAAGGAAATACAACAGCTACCAGTTTCTTCATCCTGATTTTAAAATTAGAGCCGTAACTTTGTGTGTCAGACTTCTCTTCTGGATCAAACAACTCATGAGTTTCCCACATGGGAATTTAGAGCAGTAGTCGAGATGTGCTGAAGCCAAGATCCTCCCACTCCCCAAGAAGGCATGGAAAGATATTAGGATGGCATTTTCCCCCTGATTCTGGCTGGTTTCCCTCTGAACTATAAGGAGAAAGCACCCCCATTCCCACTCTGAGAAAGCAGGGAAACAAAGCAGCCAACCTCAGCCATCTGAGTGTGTTTTCCAATGGAATGATGAGTTGCATATTATGGTTCTTGTGAGAATTATGCAGGCAGGAGAAAGGAAAAGGTGGTGAGCTAGGACAGATGACCTGCTAAGAAAAATTTAATAGACTCCTTTCTGCTGAGAGTGGGAGTTATCAGCAAAAAATGAGATGTTCTTTCTCCTTAAAATCGTTTTCAGTGGGATGCAGTTCAGCACCTTTTCCCATATAGCTATCACGTTGGCCTTTCCTGTATGCAGGGTTCCTAATGACCTGGCGAGATGATGGTGTGGTGGGTGCCAGGCCAGGCTTGGCAGTCAAGGAGGCCAGTGGCTAGGACAGGACCAGGGCTTGGGGCTCCAAGGCAGCTCCCAAGCATGAGGTGCCTTCCCTGCCTCAGGAAGTCCAGCCAATACTGCAATCACCGCTGTCTTGCTGCTGGTCCCAACAGAATGAGTGCCTGCAGGAATTCCCAGTGTGCAGCTCACTGAGGGAAATGTGACGGTACTGTGTAATTCATAAAGCCATGCCTTATGTCTAGCTAGAGCTAGAGCATTCAAGAGCTGCTCCAAGGGACTGAGACAAAGGAAGAAGTTTTCTACTTAGCTAAGAACCTAAAGAAAGCAGGCTTGAAAAAGCTGTTTGGCAAGTGTCACTGAGCACTACAGTTTGCAGTGTGTCAGCCAGACCTGCACTCACCACCCTGTGACAGGAAAAAGCAAGGGTGCACATCCAGAACGATGCCAGATGGAGACAAATGGTTTCTCTCCTGCTGTGGATGTCTTGCCATCTCCTGGGATGTGCTGTAGCTGGGAGAAGAGCAGCTGGAAATATCTGGTGCTCATAGCTGGTGCCTCAGCTATGAGTTCACATTTCACAGGTACGACTGTGGCCAGCAGTGTCGCGGTCTCCAGCCTGGCAGTGCCGGATGGTGAGGTGCCGCGAGCTTCCTAAAAGCGTCTCCAAGGCGAAACCACTCGGCCGGACCACCACACACTCACACACATGTACAAACACATACACACAGACAGCTCCAGGAAATGGGTCGACAACAAAGAGATGGGAAGGGTCCTCGTATGGGGTTCCACGGGAGGAATTTAATGCATCCACACTCATAAACTGTTCCAGGGACAAAGACAAAGAACATGGGAGGATCCAGATTTATGTATGGGAGTAGATGGAGCATCAGGGACCAATGGTCTGAGGGCATGAGGGAGATACAAAGGCAGGACTAGGGAATGGGAGCCAATGGGGAAACTCTGGGGAGTGGTGAGGGGCAAGGGCCAATGGGGGGAATAGGGAGTGGAGAACCTTCTAGGGCAGGGACATATGAGGTAACAAAGGGGTGGGGAGGCCAATGGCCAACCAGGGAAGCAGAACTGGGGTACATTAACATAGCAGAACAGAGCCGCCGGGGGGAAGCCTCTTCTGTCACCCTAACCTGGGGAGGATCTTTAGTACTAGGGACTGTCCCACCAGTGGCCACCCTTTGTTCCTTGTACCACAGGCCCACTGGTCTCCACACAGCAGTGCATCTCAACATAAAACACAGAGCTTGTATTCTTTTCAAAACAAGGCTTGTTAATTTTAGTTGCTACAAAAAAGACCAAACAACCAACTCTAAAAAAGCCACAGAGAACAGGCGCACACCCCCCAAAAACATAACAAGAAACCAAAACAAACAAAAAAGCCCAAACCAAAAACCTCACCCCCCCAAAAAAAAAGCCCACAAAAACTACACCACAAAATCTCCACATAAAACAAACCCACCCCCCACTATCTCTATTTCTGTTTGCTTAGATAACTGATAATTTTAAGCTAGACAGTTTTGGAACTGTGTGCACGTCAGCTTCTAACCTTGTTGACCAACTTGGTGCCACAAAATCCACTGGAGATTTGGGTAGCCTGCAGTAAGCCTCAGCAGCCACTCATCAGGAGACTTGTGTGAAGGATATTGAAACTCCAGCAGTGTCTTTGGGGTAGGAAGAACATGCAAAGTCTCACATCAAGATTAACATTTCATAAATGCAATTTCAGCTTCTGGGTGCCACTTCAGAAGAATTTATCAATTCAGTTGCTGATGTATTCATTTAAATCTCTCCTCCTGCTTTTTGGCTTATGTGATAAGGAGTAAATCACCCATAGCCCTGCATGACTATTGATGCCTCACCATTACTGAACCTGAAATAATTAGCTTTTGTGAACTGACCTATGTTGCCATGTGAACAGGTATACAGATTCTAACTATAATGCAGACAAGAGAATTTATCTGGTAGAACTAAACTCAAGCAAATGTTGGTCTGAATGAGAGTTCACAATCATCACCAGAGTTTGTCAATAGCAACCAGATTAATTTTAACTGCGAGAAATAAAAGAAATAGTTGGAATCACCAATGCTTCAGTGCAATGAAGATGCACAGTAACAAAAAAGCATTTGTAACAAAGGCAGTTTTTGTTCCTAGAGCTTCATGTACACTGAAAGGTCATTACAATGCACCAAGAAATAACTCCTTTTGCAGAGACTGAAGGGTGAATGACAGGCAGGGTCTCCACTTCTCTGTTTAGACTAATCTGTAACCTGAATTTCTAAGGTTCGCCTAGAACATCTATGCAAGGTAAATATGTAGCACTAGCTTGGAGAACCAACACCATTTTTTACCTTTGAATTTACCAGACTTTAAAGTTAAGTCAGTCTTACTCGCTTATCATTTCTTTCCCCTGCAACGCAGCCTTTCTGATTTTATACTTTATACTTTCCCAGACACAGCTGTATTTCCAGAACTGCTCTGTGACAATTGATTTGCATTTTTATTCATTGGGAGGGAAGCTTTGTGCTTGCCTGATATGTCAAAATCTTCTTCATAGGCTTGAAAAATTACCAAGTACTCATTTTCTATTCTGAGAGGAATGGGATACTTGGTGTGTCAGCTCAGCATGTTTAAGCCTTCGCTAGGCAATTCTTTTGAATCTATTAGATGAACGGCTAGCCCAAATTTTGTAGATGTCTGAAGGAAATTCTCATAGTTCTGTGTTCAGAGTGGTGTTTGAAGTTTGAGTATAAAGTGTATTCCTCACCCGTGTCACTTGTCATCAAGTTCAACATGTAAAAACAGACAGGAAAGAATAATAATGAAAATTCTATTTCCTGAAGATTTGATACAAAGCTGTTCTTGAACAATGCAAGCTCTTTCAAAATGAAGGTAAATTAAAAAAAACCAAACTAACCACAGAAGACAAGAAACCAACTACCTCACATTCCTAGCTGTGTCAGACAGGTATAAGGTACATTTACTTACATGTACAGAAGTTTTAGATCATCAAAGCAACAGTGGCCAGACCTTGTCAAATGTTGAGATTTTCATGGGGCAAGGAGGCATAGGCAAGCCAGAGTAAATTGACATCTTTCTGAAGTTATAAAGTAGCTGAAATGTTACTGTTGGCAATGACTATGTGATTCAGAAGGCCGAAGGACTATGATTTGAAGACTTCAAGTTATTTTATTTCAAGTGATTTTCAGCTATCAAACAACTAGCTTTGCTGCAGTATATTTTTGTGATCCATGTGTTCGTGCCTTTGGAAGCTGAGCAGAAGCTTAGCTAGAAGCTAATAATGAAAAAGAACACCACAGTTTTCTGGTTTGTTAATATCTGTGTGTTTATGACACAGATTACCTGGATTAATCTGAGAGATGTACATCCAGTGAAATAACTCAGAGTAAGCATTTACACAATGGATGTTTATGCTGGGTTTGGCTGGGATAGAGTTCATTTTCTCCACAGTAGCTGCTATGAAGCTGTATTTTGGATGTGTTAAAAACAGTGTTGATAATCTGGAGATGTTTCTGTTATTGCTGAGCAGGATTTACACAGAGCCTGAGACCTTTTCACCCCACCCCGCTGGTGAGGAGGCTGAGGGCGCAAAAGAGTTGGGAGGGGACACAGCTGGGACAGCTGACCCTAATGATCAAAGGGATATTGTAGACCATACATTGTCATGCTCAAAATATAAAGCTGCAGAAAGAGGAGGGGAGGAGGGGATATTTGGAGTTTCAGTGTTTGTCGTCCCAAGTCACTGCTTCCAGTGATGAATCCCTGCTTTTCTGGAGATGGCTGAACACCTGCCTGTCCATGGGAACTGTTGAATTAATTCCTTGTTTTGCTTTGTTTCCATATGTGGCATTTGCTTTGTTAATTAAACTGTCTTTATCTCAACCTACAAGATTTTTCACTTCTAACTCACTGCTTCTCCTCGCCCATCCCACTGGTGGGACAGTGAGAAAGCAACTGTGTGGTGCTGAGTTGCTGGTTGGGGTTGAACCATGACACTGTTGACACATCCACAGCCCATAGCAGAGTCCTGAAAGTCACTGGCCCCGCTGTTACGATGTGACCGAGTGCTTCTATCCTTGAGAAATAGTATTTGTGAAAACTATAAATCTTCAGTAGAGTTGAATCCAGTTTGCAATGTACACCATTGCTCACCATCTTTTATCAAGTCTTGTCATCTGTGTTATTACCCTAACTTGGCCATTTAACCAAAGTGGTAGTTAAGCTAGAGAGTTTGTCACTTTTCTTATCATATCCCTCAGCATTAAAAATCATGTTTGCACTACAATTAACACTTACCTGATATTAGGTATGCTAGGTCACTAATCTAACAGTTTTACGTGGTCTTTTCAATATGGGTTACTTTGATGTATTAAAACAAACTCTTTTTGAACCGAAGACATGAGAATTCACGATTACAGGACATTAATCGTGTTGCATTTACTGATTTGTTAGATCATTATGAATTCATCTATTGTCAATAAAGTAATTTTGGTAGAGCTTTTTAAAATCTACCTATCACACACATATAAGGATAACACCGTACAGAAAAGTTAAACAGGACAACCTGACTTTAATTCTACTAAAACCAAGGAAACAGATTCTTACAGCTTTACGGAAAGTGTATTCAACTGTATCAGCACACAGGTTTAGCTGAATTTAGACCCATTGAGTTATTTTGTGATTAAGAAATATTGTACTCTATAGCTGACCTGGGTCTTGACAGTAAAGATAAATCTTAACAGAAGTTATTTCTTGTGGTAAACTGACAGATCTCTATCCAGCTCCACTGGACTTCTAACTTCCTGTACAGAGGTGTGACATTTAAACAATTCTTAAGAGCTTGTTACCTTTCACTAAGGTACTCTGAACTGTCAAGAAAGACCTACAAAGGTATCTAGATTTTCAGACTAGAACTGCCAAAAACCCCTTGGCTGGTAGAATTTGCAGTAGCACAATGCATCATTATGAAGCGCAATCAATTGATTCTTAAGTGATCGTGATTTGGGAAGAAGGGAGTCTGTTCAGTAGTGGAACTGAGTGAGATGCTAACAGAGTGCACTTTACTGTAAGTTTTCAGAGCTGCAAGAGGAATATGCAGAAGGAAAGTGAGCCTTCAGAATCTCCATTCCTCGTCATTACAGCTCCTCAGAAATGCAAAGAAAACAGAGGAGCATTTTGATGACTTGCCTAAGGCTGCCTTTTACAGCAGTTGATGTCTCAGATAGTTTAATCATATCATGTGCTTTTCTTCAGATACCAGTTTAAAAGAAGTCTAGTTACTAGGCTCTTATGCCTCTATTTAGCCTTGATTTATCAGAAGTTTCTGCTGAGAAAAATCCCAGACTTTTCAAAAATGCAGAACCATGAACACACTCACGGCACTGCTCTCTTCTAGTGGTGGAAGGTACATGCCCTTCTTTCACAGCCCTACACAAAAATGGACTTGATACCACTTGTGAAGAGATGTTAGTGTATATGAGAAGCAACTATATTCTGTTTTTACCTCTTCAAAGGTTACCTCTTCTGATGCAGTAATATAACCTCCTCCCTGACTTCAAAGCTCTGTTGCAATCAGGTTTTGACCCTGAGCCTTTAGAGGTATGGTATGGACAACTAGAGTTTAAGAGAAAAAATCTTTACCAAAGACAGTAACAGTAAAACACACTTTTAAAATAATGGTTCTTAAAGGCTTTATTTTGAAGTTGTTGAGATGGCTTCTTTTCTACTACCTCTGCTCAGAAACCTGAGAACACCAAGGGCAGGATGATGGAACTTTCCACATTTAATGAATGATAGGGTCAATTCTCAGTCATGCTCTTGTTCTCCAGCCTTGGCAGGGAGCTTCAGCTCAGGCAAAAGAATATCTGGATCTAAGGTGTTTGGCAAGGAGACATCAAGACAGGATTTTTTTCCAAGAGGCTGCAGAAATTCCTAGTGCTTTTGGATGTTACGGTGACAGCATGAACCAAACTGCAGCATTTGTTTAGTCATTTGAGGGACTGACACATATCTCAAGAGTTCAGACAGGAAGTTACGAAGCAAAAATTACGATCCCCTGTCTCAGCACATTTGAGATACTTGATGAATAGATTTTTGGGGTGAGCTCTTGTCCCTTGCTTGCCACAATATGCCATGTGAATACACTTAGAAAAGACTGCAATAACCTTTTAATATTGAAAGTTTTAGGTAACTGAGTTGTTAAGTTCTCAATCCAAACACACTTTAACTTTTCAAGGTCTGATAAACCTCCACTTATAGGCGATAAACTTTAAGCTCCTTTGTGACATTTTGACAATCATGACAATTTCTTGCGGTTACATCTTCCAGTCATGAGATTTGCAGAATTTACACTACTGCCACAGGACCTATAGCACGCTTGTTTTCATTAATATTTCAGATTCTCAGAGATCAGCAAGGGATACTCTTAATTCCAAGTGCCATAGGACACGGAAAAGAAGCTCTAATATATCCATTATGTCTGTCAATCTTCATTTTAGATATCACTTATGATTTCTGCTATGTTTTACATCTGGTCATAATTTTGCTTTGCATCTGTTTTGTGCTGGAGTTTTATATGCTTTTATGCCAAGCAGTATTATGTCTAAATATATCTACAGTTTATTATTTATTTAATCAATCTTGGCAAGATGAGTGGGGTTTTTTTTAAGTTCAGCAACAAAGCACAAACCCTCCCTGTGTCCCTGAAACAGACAGTTTGAACTGTGAGAATTTGGTGAGCACCGAACACTTTCTTTTCTTTTCTTTTAATGAAACTTTTCAGCACATACCCAGAGGTAGCTGTAAAATAAGATTACAAGGGGAAGCAAGTCTGTTTAGAATAATTTGTTTTTGCCTGAAATTGGACATGCTCAATGCATTGTAATAACACAATTTCCTTTTCAATGCAGATTGTGTGCAATGATGAAATATGTACATTACGTCTAATGATCCCAAAAGTGTTAAGCAATTTTCATGGCATTGACAAATCACCACATAGCAGAACATCAAATACAACTGCTGCGGGCCTGTATTTTCCTGCAGTAATAATAGATAGGTTTCAGACTCATCAACTCAACAAGCCTCAGGTTTTCATTCCTAAATAGTTTATTTCAGTAAGAAGTCAGCTCATCCATTGCTGAAGTATATTGACCTGCAGTTATTACTTCTCCATTAGAAAAACAAATCAATGACATGACCTGTCTCAGTCTGTTCACGCTGAAGTACTATAATGTAGAGTCTTACTTCTGAATGAATAACTTGGATCAAGTAGATTAGAATCTCTTGCTTTAGGCTTCTGACATCTGACCCAGTAAAGACAGCACAACTCTTTCTGTCAAGGATGATGGGTGAAAAATTATGTTCCATTATGCATGAATACCACAATCAATTTATTATTTCCTAGAAACAGGCTCTTGAACCTATGCTATCATCTTCTCACTCAAAAAAAAAAAATATTACAAATTCATAATCAGCTGCCTTTGAGGATAACTGGTAATTTTGTTTCTCATGGGTATACATGATTCTGCTATATATCAAGTGACAGCATGGATGAGAATTGAGGAATGACCTGTACATTTCAAGGCAATATGCTGGCTACAAAATGGTGTCACTTCTTCTGCCAGAAGGTTAGAAGTGACTCTTGATTAAATTAGCTTCAGGCAGGAGTTCTACTCCCTCCAAAGCAACTAATGATGTTAAGTCCACAACTGAACAGCTTAAAGCAAAGCCTTAAAAAGCACAGTAATTTTAAAGGGAATACATATCTTCCAAAACAGATGCTCTGTAACTTAATAATCTTGTTTATTGAAATTAGAGATCTGATCTTCTGCATTTTGATGTGGGCTGAAGAACCATACTCCAGCCCATCAAAATCACATCCATGTCTGCTGCTCAAACATCTCCACGTTAGGGCAGATTAACGTAGTAAAAAGAAAGGGATTATGCAGTCTCTTCACTGCATGTATCAACTGAGTTAGAAAGGTTATTATGTTATCAGGGCCATGAATGGATTACTGTGTTGTTGACAGAAACAGCAAATACATGAGTTCTTTTACTCAATGTGTTCTTATGACTTTGGAAAGTCTGTAGCATTTCTGGATTTATTTGGCTTGAGTGTTCTACTCAAGAGAGTAACACTGTTGGTCCTCCTTAATGTACACTATGACTAACACTTTCCTTTAAAAGCACATGTAGGCGTGAAACAAGATGCAGAAACTTAAAGGTTTAGATGTCTCTGCTGTAAGCACACATGTTGAACCACAACGTTAATACTTAAACAAAGCCATGCACTTTTATGCTCTCTGTGATCAAGTAAACCCCCTGACGATATTGAGAAATTCTGCCCTGAAGTTTCTAGTTATGAAGCATAATACACAAATTTAGATGAATTAGAGTTTCGACAACTCTGATTACTTCTTTAGTTATGCCACCACTTTTTATCAAGAGCCAAAAACGTGAAATAAGTTCCAATCACAGGTGTCTGTCCTAGCCAAGAGAACTTTTGAGGTGTGCTTGTAAATAATTATTTTTGTAATAAATAATGATGTGTGGAAAGAAGTGGATGATAAGGGACAAAAATCAATTCCTCCCAACACCATTTCACATATATTTTAGCTACCTTTGGGTTTAAACCCTGATTGAACATTTGCAAAATTAAGATAATGAAAAAAGAAACTTGGCAGTTATTTTTATTTTACAGGAGAAACAGAAGCAAGGACATGTTTTAGAATTATAACTGAAATACATTGAAATACAAGCAAAATAAAATTTTTTACCCTTGCCCTTTCAACCTAATAACAACTGCAGCATCCCAGAGATATGTTTTCTGTTGCAAGAAGTCCCCTGTTTGGATGGATTCTGTAGAGCATAAACAACCTCTTTCAAACTGGAGTGTTTGTCTCTGACATAAGACCTGTCCACCTCCACAACAGTCTGTTCTTACTGGCTTGCAGCATGGTTTTGTTCAGTCTTTGAAGAATCTTCTGCAAGAGGTGATTTATTTCCCTGGTTCACATGCTGCTATTTAAAATGCATTCTGGTGAACTTTAAATTACAGCGTAACAAATTAAACCAGAGGAGGCCCTCTAATATTAACAGCTGGAGCACTAACAAATATTTTCCAATTAAAAAAGCTCTAGCTCATTAAGTGTGAGGGAAAGTTCATTTCAGATCTTCAAATGCAACAGGCTACTAAACAGTCAATTAGCTTTTGAGTCATGTCTCGTCCTCCAAAGTGGATGTTAATACCACTCTATTACTTGAACATTATACCTAAGAAAGCACGAACAATCCGTTTCATGCCTAGTAATTTTTTTTAATGAGCCCTCGTATAGGCCACTGCTAATGCCACATATATTATATTCCTAAATTCAGCACACATACTGCCTGCACTGCTGACTTGGAGATTTAAGTTCTGTTCAATAACCAAAACAATGATCATACTGCAATAGTGAGAGCGATGGTTACAGATAATAAAGGTTATATTGCCTTTGACTTTTATATAAGGAAATTTACCATTTTACCACATCTATCCATCACTTACTGCTTACGGTCCTGCATATTGCAGTTTGTAGACCTCTTAATACACACAGAGTACACATCTTAAAAAAAATGCACTTGGGGATAAGAAATACAGGTTGAGATGCAGCTTGAAGTGCATTCTAAAATTTACTCAGGAAAAAAAAATTCCCAGAGGTAGGATGTAGTGGGTTCAGTTCAAAACCAGGCAGAAACACCAACTAGAGTGTAGTGGTTCGGGTCAAAATACTCATTACTTACTTATTTACCTTCTGTGAGATAAGAATTAGGAAAAAGCAAAGCAGGCACAAAACTTAAAAGAGTATAAAGTTTATTAACAGACCTAAAAGAAAGGAAAAAAAAAAAGTCAGGCCAAACCTTCAGAACACTTCTCCTCCCCCCACCTTTCTCCCTTCTCCCACTGACAATGTAAAAAGACAACCCTTGAGATGTTCAGTCAGTTTACCACTTTTATAATAACCTTTTTCATTTCACTTAGGGAGAGGAGTTTCTCTTGCTCATGCTATGGAGACATCTCCACAAGAAGTTCTCTCATGGCTTCAGTGTCACAATGAGACAGCCGCCCAGGTTGGTTCTCTGCTCGCATGTGAGAGTCCCTTCCCTCGACTTACATCTTTCCCCACAACTGCTTTCGAGGGTCCAATCTTGAGCTACTGGGGTAGCATTTTAAGGCTCAGCTGTTCAGAAACAAAGGTTCTCTTCACCCATCTCTGGGAGCATCTTCATCTCTAGGAATAGAGGCCCTCCCCCTTCCCTGGGAGCAGAAGGGTCCTCATCAAATTACAGCTACTGTCATTTGCTTATTTCAGCACAAGAACTTCTGCTCACAATTACAGTTTGAATGCTGCAACCCCCCATGCTTTCATGAAATTACAGCGGGTACTCTGATATATCATAGTCCATCACCACCATAGCTTTACAGCAGAATTTCAGCTTCTAAGCATCTCTTCTTTCTCCTCCCTCAGGGTTTCAGCTCTTCCTTCTTCACTGACTTTGGTGTCTTTATGGGTTCTTTATTAACTTTGATGTCTCTCTGGTGCTCTCTTAACTTGCTGTCACCTTACCCTCTTCCTCTGACTCGGGAGAGGATTAATGTCTGCAGGCTTCATCTGTTCTGGAGGAAACTTACAGCACTAAAAGGGTTAATCTCACCCAGCTCAGCAGCTGGAGTTCACTTATCGCTGTTGGTCACATGATCTTTGCCGGGCAGCTGGGGCAGCTTCAGACAAATCTTCGGCTTCACTGGGGGGGGGGGGGGGGGGGGGGGGGGCCGGGGGCTCCATCCTCTGACGTCAGCAGCGGGTGGGAGGTCGGATGCTTTCCCTGGAGGGTGAATCACAGTCCTGGGAACTCGCTTACAGCTTTCACAGCTCCCAAAATGACACAAAAGTTGCCAATATTCAAACTATCCAGTTGATTGGTTCTGTTAGGTCATAGAGGAAACTGTAAGCACCTCTTTGCAAGAGAATCACTTCTGTAGCTATGCTAACCCATGACATAGGAGTAAGGAGATGATAATTTGCAAAGAAGCTTTTAAACAGAAAGGTACCATTGGTAGAGTTTCAGCTCAGATAAACTACTACAAAGAAGAGAGTAGCCCCTTGTTGACACAGAATAAAATTAGACGAAGAAATGTGACACTGTATCTGACTGTATGCTAGAGATCTGCACAGCCAAACTCAGAGTTTGTAGCAACAGTTTTCTGAATTCTGTAATTTTTCCTTACTTATAAAAGAATCATAGAATATCCCATGTTGGAATGGACCCAAAAGGATAATCGAGTCCAACTCTTGAAATGAAGAAGGAATGTTAACTGAAGAGGGAAACTTCATAGATTTGAGAGAGGAAGATTTTTCTCTTATGAAAGGGCATGCACAGAAATGTTGAGATTCCAGATAGTATACCATGTTATCTTCAAGAGGAACAGCTGCTGCTTAATTGTTAAAACAAGATAATGTTTATCACACGTGTGTCATGGATATGCAACAGGGGACAGATATATTTTGAAGAAGAACTTTTTAAGCAGAAAGTAATGATAGCAAAGATAACTGCAGCCAGTTATCATAGCCCTCCTTACAGGTTGGATACTGGGAGATCTGAGCCTGAAAAGGGATTTTTTTAAACAACTTTTCTCCAGGCATAGTAAAACAAAAACGAATTCAAAAGATTTTGTTTTAACCCTCCTTCATTTCATTTTTTCTTTCATGAAACAAGAATCTCCAGGTCAGAAATCATTAACCTCACTCGAGGCTGCAAGGATAGAGACCAGGACCACCCTGAGGGTTTAACACTGTGTCATGGCACTTAGGAACTGCCTCAAGCCTTGGGAAATAGCCTTCAGCTCCAGGATGTTTGATTGCTTTTCCTTTGGAGCTAGTGACACTATGCCCAGAGTCAACTTCCATCCACATGGCAGTGAATTCTGATTTAGACAACATTGCCACTACTTGCTGCCCTGCTCCAAACCTCAGAAAGCATATCACATTTTGAGACAGCATGTACAACCATATAGAGAAAAAAATCCATAAAGCTGTTTTTTCCAGGGCAATAACTATGCTAATTTATACCTTGGAGAAATCAAAGTTCACTGTTGAATTTAATGCCAGTTAAACAGACAATTTGCATGCAACAGCAGCTTTTACAAAAGGAAGAGTGAAAATAGCCCATTTTTGGTTCTTCTCTGCAGTACACTCTTCTCTCTCTATTTCTACAGGCCAAAAGCACGTCTTAAAAATGTTATTCCCTTCCATATATTTCTGAAAAAACCCACCTCTATTTTTATTCTTATATTTAATTGCTATAGCCTCTTGCTGGATGTTGTATCTCTTCAAAGAAGTAATACAGATCTGAATTTCTCATTCTCTTGTGAAAATCTAATCCTATTCTATCAAGTTTATAGATTACACTAGCATTTTCATACTTGTTCTGTTTCAGAAAATCAGAATATAAGGGCAGTTTTAAATTGCTTTTACTTGAAACTGAGTAAAAACTGGTAAGCATTAAAGGCAGTTTCCTCTTCATCCTGAAGAATAATTTATCTCAGAGAAAAGAGTAAGTTGGTACAGTAATTGTAGAATTGAGAAATGCCAGTTTCATTCAACCTGTCTCCACAGGAGAAATTCAGTACAGATGGATTTCAAAATAACAATGAAAATTAAATGAATGTTAAAGAGCAATTCACTTTTTGTGTGCAATCTCAAGCTACTCTATACTCTTCACATTCCTATTTGAATGCAATTTGCTGCAGTTATTCTAGTATAATTTTGTTGTCTTAAGCATTCAGATCAGAACCTCTTGAGCAGTGAACAAAGATAATATGAACTGTTTAACCTGGAATGCCAAAATTGTGTCTGAAGACATTACTTCCTGCGGGGACAATTGCCTCAGTAAGTGGGTACCAGGAGAAATGTTTCCTAGCAAAATGTTTTTTACACCATGACAGTTCTTTCCCAGTTCTTGAGCCATTTCAGCGGAACATGGTCTGAACCAGTACTTACATGTATTTAAAAAAAAATAAGAAAGCTACCATATTTCCTGGTGAGCTTCCTCGTCTGTTTTGGTAGGTTTAAAGCTCTCAAAGTTTCACCATTTTACACAAAATGGACCAGGATGGATTAGTACGAGACAAAATTTCTTGGGACAATGAGGCATATCCTGGGATCTTTCAAAGAATTCTCATATACATATAGAGAGAGAAAAATGCTTTCTAAAAACATCCCGAAATTTCACTCAGAATAATCTCCCTAAAATGTATTTCACTGATATTCACATCTAGAGGGAAATGAGCAATGACTGAAAACAGGATGAATATACATTTTCTCAAGGTAGGCATCCTAATTTTCAAGAAATTAAAGAAATTCCAGGTCCAGTAGAAAAGTCTATGTTATAAGACCTGGTAAGTAAAGTCTTCACTGTGCAATATATTTTTGCAAATCTGTGGAGGTGTCTGTCTAATGTGAAATAGATATTCTTACCCTCACCCTCATTATTTCACTGGCATTGCAATTCATACCTTAGGAGTACCTCCTGGACATCTGTCAGCAGAGGGAAGTAAGACATGGAATTTAATGGGATGTTCCCTGTTCGTTTCCCTCATGGCTGCTCTCAATCCATTCTCCACCCAGCCTATATCTTTTCTTGGGATTGCCCCAACCCATGTGCAGGACCTTGCACGTGGTCCTGTTGAACTTCATGAGGTTTGTATTGCCCCACCTCTCCAGCCTGTCAGGGTGCCTCTGGATGGCATTCCTTCCCTCCAGCTGTTGACTGCACAGCTTGGTGTTGTCAGCAAACTCGCGAAGGCTGCACTCAACCCCATTGTCCATATCTCCAAAAAAGATCTTAAAAAGTGCTGGTCTCAGTACCAACCCCTGAGGAATGTCACTCCACTGGGACATTGAGCTGGACACTGGACATTGACCTACAACTCTTGTTAGTAGTAGGCTAGTTCCCCAAGAAGTTTTGGGTTAGAAGACCTAACAGTTGTCCCTCAATTCTCTTGGATGTCAGCAAAACAACTTGATTCTTTCTGTCTGGTGTTTGGGATGTCTTTGTTCCTGAAGGCTCCTGTAGTGAGATGCTGGAGTCAGACTGGGCTTCCAGGCTGTGTTACCCTGCTGTACCTTGTACACCAAAGCACTTCTTCCTGAGAGGACAGACATTAAGAACCATTTAACCTCATCAGGAATCAGAAGATTTCATACACAAAGTCTCTGCATTATTGAAGTTCTCTTACTTCAGAAATACTGGCCAGTCCCCTAATAGTGAGCAGTAGAAGTGAAGAGTATATGCCATTGTTTAAGGACATGAAAAGCAGGCAGAGCAATTTATGACCAACAATGCTGAAGTAGTAAAGGAAATAAAACCTCACTTAAATATAATTAATATGAGAAAAATCTCAGTGACAAGGGTACAATGCACGCATCTTGCAAACAATAGCTCATTTTTCCTTTTTATCGGGAATTTAGTGTTACATGACATTGAGTGTCTTAACTAACAAATACATTAAAAAACTTTTGTGAAACAATCTTATGTTAATTCCACTCATAAAATACTTTAGGTTGGAAAAACCTTTAAAGGTCTTCTAGTTCAACACCTCTGGAAAGACCAGGACACCTTCAAATAGTTCAGGTTGCTCAGAGACACATCCAGTCTGACCGTGAACATTTCCAGGGATGGAACACCTAAGCAGTACTTACACAGTTTCAGGGTCTTTTCTGCCCCTCACTCCACTTAACCAGAGAGGAGGCTGACTTTCAAGCAGCTCCTCAGACCCACACTACAGCTTCTTCACCCTCTTCTGCTTTTCCTTTCTCACCGTGTCACACATCCCCTTCATCAGCTACCACCTGCTACAGCCACTAAACACCACTTCTGCCTCGTCATAACTCCCAATTCACCCACTAGATCCTCAATTACATGATTTACCAGTAGAAGCATGTCGCTGTTGTACCAAGAGCTGGTGAGAAACGACACAATCCAAATTCAGGGAGAAACGGAATTACTTCATTAAATACAAGCTAGGTTATATACCTTTGTACGTAAGGGTGGCAGGAGGTTATTGGTCCTTTGACCAGCCACCCCTTAGAAGGATTGGCTGAGATTGTCTAACACCCGTTCAAAATATTTTTTCCCGTATACCAAAACAAGACTTGGAAAACAAACTGCAGATGTGCGATAAAGCCTTGGTTTACAAAAACCTTTACACTGTTTTCAGCTAGCTTGCATGAGAAAGGAAAATTTCACAAAATGCTTCAGCAGCTGGAAAATTCCTCTGCCCCTAGCTTTTTAGCATCCACAGAAGCAGAGATTGTGGCATCTCCTTTGAAAGGTCTGTAGCCATTCTTAATATGCTATCTATCTCCTTTATATCAGAGAAATGTTAAAGTAGAAATACATTTAATGAAGTGTAAGAACACTAAAAAGAGAGCTATAACTAGTTACACTGAATTGGGGAAAAAGAAAAAAAATCATACCCTCTGGGTGAAGCAGCTGTTGCCCTTACAGCAGGTACATTAATGACTACAGTTACTGAGTACCTAGACATCTCTAAATGGCACACTGAGCACTGCAGATAAAAGTAAATGGAACATTAAGCTAGCCACAAAAGCCTTTCATTTTCTCATGACAGCGAAGAAGTATATGACTATGTAAGACCAAAGCAAGTAATTTTATTTACAGATCTAGAACCTTCCAGATGATTGAAAGAGGAAAGCCTTACATAAACTAGCACAACATTTTAATACTCCAGGAGAAGAAAAAGAAAAAAAGGTTGTATAATTTTTGCAGTCGCTTCCCAAGTCTTGTGTCTCAGTGTGCAATTAAAGACTAGAGGAAATGAAACCTGCTGTACATACATATAACTGATTACTTAATTTTGTAGGAGGTAATGTCCAGCCCTTTTAAGTGTCTTGAAGTCCCAGGTTTCATTTCGCAAGATGAATTGGTGAGACAACCTTTAGCATCTGTTTTATTTTCCAATAAAAAAGCCTTCTAAAGTATCAAAATGGCTCAATTTGAAAAAGGATCATACTGGTTATGACCTTCATTTAACCCATAGAAAATAACTTGTCTGCAGTAAAGGACTGATTCAAATGGTTTTGCCTTTGCTGCTGCTGTTGCTAAGATGCCCAAGATGCATGCTCTCTTGATTCTCCTCAGACTGTCAGGCAATTTATTCTCAATCTCCAGCAATGTGAAACTCATCAGTTTCAGATTACCTGGAAAACACTGTGTAAGAGCTCACATTTTTTTCTAGCATTTCACTATCCAATTGTTAGGAAAACCTCCAAACCTAGTAAAAGTATATTCACAGATAAGTGTCATCAAAGCGTGTCTTTCTCACAGGCTCAGTGTTGCATGGAAGTCTCTTATCTTAGGCAAACTGTGGTTCAGAGAACAGCTGTGTCCATTGCATGTGTTGTTGCTGACCTTGATCTTAACTGTGTTTTCCTGCTTCAGATGTTCTGGAGCTGTCTTTGGTTCCAAAACCTCTGGTTTGCTGATCCATGAGTTTCCATTTCATCTCTGACTGCTGCGTTGTTTCTCATGGTGGTGTGCACTCTCACTGTGTTTGACTCCAGATGCACAAGAGGCGACCTCTGGGATACACAGCTTTATCCCAGGCCTGGCAGTCTGGGTGAAGATCAAAGAGATTCAGATCGGCCAGAGCGAAGAAGGCTTCTTTTCTCGTGCCTTGTATGTGATGCCGTTGTGTCAGAGACTGAGCAGCTCTGCCTGTGGACTGTCTAGGGCCTAGTAAAGAGTCAGCTCATGCTGCTGCCTCAGGGGGAGAATTTGTACTGCCTCTTCCCATTTCCTGGTTTGCTCTTTACACAGAGCTTATGAGAGTAGGAGGCTGACAAGTTTGAGATGCTAATCCACCCCAGAGTTTAGTGTAAGCAATCAACAGTGCCAGCCAGCATTCATCTGGGAAAAGAGAAGATGGAGAACAATAGTCACACTCACTGCCACCATATGGTGGTGAGAGATGTCTCATTTCTTTAGAAGGCTACACATTTTTGAGAATTTCTCTAGCTCTGCTCCAGATCAAATTGTTTCTCTGTCTTCCATCTATGGATGAATAGGGCTTAAAGTGTTAATTTACATTCTTTTGTGTGATGGTTTATTACACAGTGCAGGTAAGTAGGTCTGTCACGGTCTTTTCCTTCTAGGACTGAAGAAACATTACCAACATCCTTTGTTGTCCTGAAATCTTCCTCAGTTTATGATGCAATTAAAGCTTCCAAACTATAGCTGGGATTATTTTTCTGCCCCATCAAATACCCATGTAACTTGTGTGCATGACTATATGCAATTCCTGCTTCTGGGAAAAAACAGAAAATTGTTTTGTCCAAAAATTTCTTCTCAGGCTTATGTTTTGCAGCTGGAAAATCGGTTTTCCAAACGTGCCAAATACAAACAATACATTGTTTTCCTTGCATTTCATTTTACATTCTTATCATCTAAAGGAAAGAAATATATTTTCCCTCTCTATAGCTATCGTTTGAAAAGAATATATACAACTTGACCTTTACCAGCAGACTGCTCACATCTAATGTTATTCCAGCCTCAGGAAATACATAATTCTGAAAATCAAAATTGTACCATCAAAACATGGCCACAGCATTAGTCCTACTGGCCATGGGGAAAACTCTCAGAGAATAAACAAATCTGAAATAATGTCAAAGGTACTTAGTAGTCACTCTTCTGTAAACAATGTACTAGAGCCTTTGTTTTCACTGCTAAATCACAAATACACAAAGAATCACAGACATAAAAATTTTGCAGTAACAAACATGACAAATGATGGAATTGCATTTCCCTCTTCCTTTTGTTCTTTACTCAGTGGAACATCCACTGCGATTGTGAAGGTTCAATGAAGTATAGATTGTTGAAGATTGATGTATGTCTAAAATTAGTCTTAGTAAGAGATGCACTGCCATGCACTGTATCATTACAGATTGTGAATACAGTTACAGGTGCACACTAATGTGCATATCAGGGACTGCACTGTACAGATTCCAGCTATAGAATTTAGCTACAGGTTCTTCTAGGACCAGATACCAATAAGTTGTTAACAACTCTTTATAACACTTTCTATGGGCAAATCTCTAAAGACATTGATGACACACTTGTCATACCTGCCCTGTGTTTACAAGTTAAATCACATATTTACTTGTCTTAACTGATTCTTAATATGCCATGTTGCAAAGCATGATCAATACAATGATCACTTTCTTTTTATACCTAGGTAGGAAACTGAACATAGGATGGTCATATGTGTTGTGGTTTAACCCTGACCAGTAACCAAGTACTGTGCTGCTACTTGCCCATGGCAGGATGGGGAGGATAATCTGGAAAAAAAATTTAAAATCCTGTGTTTAGATAAGAACAGTTTAATAATTATAACAAAGTAAAATAGAATAATAATAATAATAATAATGATCATGACAACAACAATAATGCTAAAGGAGAGGAAGAGAGAGCTAAAACCCAATAGAAACAAATTATACACAATCCAATTGCTCAGCACCTGCTCGCAGATACCCAGCCTGCCCTGAGCATCAGTCAGACTCTCTTCTGTTTAACTCACCCAGTTTATATCTCAGGCATGACACTCAGGCATGACACTCTGGCCAGCCCCGGTCAGCTGTTCCAAACATTGTTCTTAGCTACTTTAGGAAATACATTTTTTTTAAATGTATTTTTCTTCTGAAATATGCAAGTTGGAACATTTTGATCTTATTTCGAGTAATAGATTTAATTTTTCAGATGAAATTACTTGTATTTGTACTTTTTCTTAATCTTAAAAAAAAATTAGACCCCACATTGAAGCAAATACATTAAAAACATAAACAGTGTTGACCACCCCAGTATGAAAAATTTCTACCGATTAATAAAATTGCAGATAAAAATGCTGAAGTTTCATTGTTGCCAGTGAATCAAAGAAGAAGTGGATTTTTTTAGCCACCTAAACAATAATTACAAATTATTAATTACAAAATTAGGCATCAAAAATTAGACCGCAAAAAAAACAAAAGGGAGAAATGGAAATTTGAGGAAGTATCTTTGGCAGGTTTGAGAAGGATGTAAGACACAAAAGAAAGAGATTATATATCACATTTATATTTGGAATTTTCTCTTAAAAATATCTTTAAGTAAGCAAATTCTCTTTTGTTTCCAGTCACTTTTCAAACACTTATTGACCTGTGCCAGGCATTTCCCAGGATTTCCTCAGAAACCTAATGAATCACAGGCAGCAGCAAAAATAAACGTTAGTGGGAATTCACCCCCAACAACATTCAGCGCTTTAAAAGTGTTTCTTCTCCATGAGGCCAGTCCCAGGCATTTTGTTCACTAAATGGTTCTTTTCAGCTGTTGGACCTAATTATGAGGACATTTTGGCAACAGGCTTAAGCAGCATGACTGTATAAGTAGCTCCTTAATAAGAATTCGTGTTTGATGATTTTAGTGTCACTTACTCTGCATTATACACAAGGTTATGATTTAAAGAACAATATGTAATACTGGCACTAGAGGTGGATAAAGTAGAATGTTTAATACTGTAGCATTCAGGGCTTAGAGGTGTTTTGTGCCTTCTGTATTGTTAAAGCTTAGTATTGGTATGTTGTCTAGAGAGAGAAAATATCAAACAAATTAAAGGCTTAGAAGGAAAAAAGGAGAGAACCAAGGCAAAGGAAGCAGATTAAAAAAATCCAAGGATGAGTAGGTGGGATGGGAAGGAACAGAGTTTTGTTACTAGGATTGCTACCCTCCTTGAAATCTGAGAAACAGGGAAAAAAGGGAACTACTTCTGTACTTCTGCACTATCTAATGATACATAGGGTGACCTGTTAGAAAAGAAGCAGAATCCATAACCTCACCAAAGGCAGAACTTTTAATCTGCAGATTTTGTTCTGTCAAATTTCCTATGAAAACCCGTGTACCATATATATTTTATAAAGGTATTGCTATCATTGCAACTTATAAACAAGGAAACCAAAAGTCTTATCAGTGAAGTATTTCTGTCTGACATGATATTGTTACCTGCATTGACAATTTTGGACTATCTGGGAAGTGGAAGTCACTAATGCATCATCTTTTGACTTGCACTTCTCAGGAACTTTAATGAGCAAGCTTTGAGCAGCACCATATTTACTTGAAATAAAATAGCACTTAGAGGCATGGAAACAAAATGCATCCGTATTCTGACTTTAATTACAGACATTTCTAAAATGCCACTTACAAAAGAAAAATCAGGGTTTACTGAGGAGGACCAGTCAGGTCTCAGTTTAATGACTGGCCTAGAGCCAAGGCAGGGAGTAGCTCAGAGAAGCTAGTGGACTTACTGGAAAAAGGGGGCATCTGAGTTTGAGCAATTTGAATTACTCAAACAATATCAGAAGTTCAATGTTAGTGGGAATTGGGTAGCTGGTGACATGTACTTAAAGTGAAAAAATAAATAAAGTTGAAGTGAAGAAAGTCCCAAGGCAGGCTTTGATACATTAAAGTCAGGTATTTGAGTTAGCTTGGCTATTAGTATTCAGAGCTGAGCAAAATGAAGCAGCAGGAAGGACCACCTGATGCAGGCTACAGTGTTCCAGAAGGCTTTTGTACACCTTGGAGTCTTATTAAATTTGTGTTTTCTAAAACATGTTTAGAGGCAATTACAAGAATGGCTGGAAGAGATGCTGAGTAGCAGAGTATCTCACCTCCATATTAGTTACTCTGCTGGGAGATATTTCTGGACTGTACATTGTGACTCTACATTGAATAAATCTAAGGTTTAGTATTGCCTAGGGCAGGCAAGGGATGGACATATTTTAGACCTGTTTTGGGAGGTCTAGCCCTCGGTTTGCAATAATGAACCTAATTCTGTAAAGCAGTGAAAGACAAACACAAATTAGTATTTATTTGTTTTGGCAAGGACCTTGAGTAAAACTGTATGCTGTCAACTCTGCTAAAGGCATGCAATCCATAAGAAAGCAGCCCAGGAGACAGTGCAACCTCCTGTGGTAGAAGATGAGCAAAACCACTAGGACATTTATGGAAGCTGCTGAAAATATGTAACTAGCATTTAGCAAGGGAAGACTGGAATGATTTGTCTCTCCCCAGTGAGGTGGCTCCTTCCTTGAGAGGGCTAAGCATCCCTGCTTGAAATTATTTATGCTCAAAAATAAATTGCAATAGAACTGTAAATTAATACACAAGCACTACACAGAATCAGACACAAATTCAGACCAGAGACACTTCCTGAATGTTTCAAGATGTAGTGAGTAAAGCTTTCCTTTGCAGACAGGAGCTCCCTTATCTGAGAGGGGGGGAGGTGGGAGTCCCTGTAAGTCTGCAGGCACCAGCAAAGGGACCCAGCACCTTTGTGAGCTGTGCTTGTGACAGAGAAGCAGGGCAGACAGGGGTCCACAGCCTCAAAGATAGGTAAGAAATTCATATACCTTTGTGGGGGTGATACAAGTCTCCCTTGGGGTCATTGTAGACCTAAGCCAGACTGCCTCTCTCCCAGGACTGGTCTGTGGCTGGACCTGGTGACAGGGAGGGAGTTTGTGTCAGAGCAGGAGCTGGGACTGGGTTTGCTGGGTCTCTGACTTGCCATCTACACTGTGGTGTGGGAGCTGCACCTCTGCTGTGGTGACAGAGAATTTCCTCCTGCAAGAGACACTGAAAGCTGAAGGCGGAAAACCGATGTCTTCCAT
Organism: Corvus brachyrhynchos; assembly: GCF_000691975.1. Taxonomy (NCBI): domain Eukaryota; kingdom Metazoa; phylum Chordata; class Aves; order Passeriformes; family Corvidae; genus Corvus; species Corvus brachyrhynchos. The sequence continues at coordinate 695,588 of NW_008238983.1, forward strand.
CCTTGCTCCTGAAAGTGGTTGGGAATTACAAAGGATTTGTGGCACTGATGGGGACAACAGGGACCATCAAGCAGGACAGGAGGGGACCTTCCAGTGCTGCCCCTTGGATGCATAAGGAGAAAGGACCCATATTCTGGGCCTCCTAGAAATACAGTCATAGAACTGTTTAGGTTGGAAAAGACCTCTCAGATCATTGAGTCCAACCATCAACCCAGCACTGCTAAGTCCACCACTAAACCACAGTCCTAAGTGCCACATAACACACATCTTTTAAATACCTCCAGGGAAGGCCCTTTTCCCCCAAGACTGATCTTGCTGGAGAATTATCTTCTTCTTCCACAGTAGCAGTAGAAAGAAAATGTTTATGGAGTCAAGTCTTCTGCCCCCACAGTCCAGCTCTGACCAAGGCTAGGGCGACTGACTCACAGCGCCGTTACCAGAGGATGGGAAGGGACAGAGCTGCCACAGACAGACACAGAAGCCTCAAGGAGGGGAAGAGATGGTAACAGAGAACAAGGTAACCTCTGTCATCCGACTCCTCCCATTCACTCTTCTTGGAAAAGCTAATTTCTTTCCACAGTGACGAGCTGGTGATGCACAGGGGAGACAGAGGCTGCTCAGCATGTCTGGTTTAAGGCCCTATTTCATACTGCACACAAATGTGTGATAGTTCTACTGTTTATATCAAAATGCTCAGGTTGATGGTCCATCTTGGAAGCTGAGCCACAATTAAGACAGAACTATCTCTACTGCTGCAGATGCCCTCCAAAGTGGGCATCCTTACTCCTCCATGCTGCCAAAGGGAATAGCAGAGCTGGCAGAGGCAGCTAGACACAAGAGACAATATGAAGCTGCTGACTTACACAGTGCTGCTGTGCTTATATCCTCAAGTGAAATTTATTTCTAATGGGCCTTCATGTCCCACCCTTACAGCACTGATTAGAGGAGTTATGCATTGAGATTTCACTGTCTTGTTTTGCATAATACATACAGAACTAAGCTGAGAGGAAAATGAGGCAGACACAGGGAATGGATGATTTGGGCATCTGGTTAATAAATAAGCTGTATAGGGCAGAAGCGAGAAAGAAGAGATACCTGTTTGTGGCTCGGCTTGATTACTTTTCACCAAAGTAAAAAACGTTGCAAATGTCCTTAATGTAGAAATTAATGTCTTTGTTATTATGCAAGACTGACATTTTCTGGCTTGTATACACAGCCTGTGTTAGTCAGAGATTTCAGATGATAATAATTTGAATTCATAAATAAAAACCATGCTCAAAAGGAAGATTTCTTAAATAACTTGGATAGCAAATAGTCAATTCATGATGTTACTTTGATTCTGCAGAACCGCAGTGAACACGTGTGTGAGCCAGCGTAGGCAGGGCACAGGAACAACCACAAGGCTACAGAAAAATGCAAAGAAGTACATTTTATTTTGTTACCTCACCAAGCAAGGCACCCCAGAGCAGCACTATTGAGTTTGGTTCACGCTAAAGGTTCCGCCGCTTGGATCCCTGAGTCCTGGCTGCCAGGCAGTGTTTTGCCCTCCCTTGCCCAGGCTTTCCCGAAGGAAAAGTGGCTCTCACCTACTCACCCAGGAGGGGTCAGCCATGCCCCACATGGTTTTTCTTTTGTTTTCTACAACCTTATGCAAAGCCCAGCATAAAGGATCATTAACTTTAACAAACCCCCAATCTTTACACAAGCAGCATATATGATCTGACTGCACTTCATTCATGCATGTAATGTATGGCTTTATAACTTTTTTGTAATTTATGAAGTATTAAGGAAATCAGCTCCAGGGCTAGGCACATCTTTGTGACAGACATGTCACAAAACCACAAATAAAATGGATCCATGGTCATGGAATTTATTCTACTGGAACAAATTTTTAAAGGAATTACATATTTACAATTTCTAATATAATCATTTTATATCAACAGCAGAAGTAGGAAAAAAACTGTAAAAGTGCACAAAGTCTCTGTATCTCACTTTCTCAGAGAGTCAAGTTAGCAAATGAACCCTGTTATTTCAGAAGAAATTACAAGCAAAATCTGTTCCTAATAAAAGAAAATATTCTAGGTGGCATTTTGTCCTTCCTGTTTCAGTTTCATTTCCAATAAATTCTGTAGGGTTTTTTTCCTCTTAAAGTGCCAGTTTTCTCTATAAGTATATTGATTTCTAAATTATATAGTTCTGAAACTGTTAATTCCCAAACAGCAATACTGAAATGGGTGAAAACCTAGTACAGAAGGTTTTGCTGCTGACTTCAGTAAAGCTAAATCTTTGTTTCTGAAGAAACCATCAATTCCTTACAGGATTTAAAACATAAAAGCATGCACATGCACACATACTTTTTAACCTCAAAAATATGTAAAAGTGAAAATACCAAGCCAGTGTCTGTACATTAGGGATATTATTTGAGCCACCAATAAAATACTCTAAGGCAAAATAAGAAAATATTAATGAAACAGAAAATAAACATAAATGATATTCTGTGGATGGGGCAGAAGCCATGAGCTGCTCTAGAGAAATGAGAGGGTCATCTCGAGCACAACACTTAGGAAAGATCATTACACAGACCTACAGTTTTAAGAGCATTTTTAAGATCATTTTTTAAAAGATATAATACAACTCAGGACCAAATCTGTTACCAAATTACAAAAGACATACATAATGGAAAATCATTTTAAGAAATTATATATTTTATTTCACAACCACAAAGAAACAGGACAAAATCCCCCAATTTTTAGACAAAAAGTTATTTCTCTTGTACCAATTTTAAGAAACAAGACAGTAAAAATAATAATTACAGAACTAATCTGAACAAAGCCAAATAAGTAACAGTTCAGATGCAGCCGACTTGGAGAAAGCAATGCAACTCAACCCCTGGCTGGGTCAGCTTGGGTTCTAGTGCCACCTGCTGAAATAACAGTAGTCTTCCCTTCGCAGTCACAGCTAATACACAATTTAAATTAATCCTCTGCCTTACACAGCAACACGTGAAGAAAGGTCATGAAGAAGATGAAGTTCTTGAGTAATCTAAGTGCACATCCAGAGAACCATACACTGAACGTAGTAAACTGAGAACTTTCTCTTGAATCATGTCAACCTGCTCTGAAGGGCAGTAGTCATCCAAACTTGATCTGTAAAAAAAAAAACCATGAGAATACAGATATCACTACCATGACCACATTGTGTATTTCTGCAATGCTCTGCACCTAGGCTGAAGCTTCTTTCAAACTGTGGCAAGTTTTGCCTCCCAGTATCCCTTCAAAGCTGTGCTCCTCATCACCACTTTTTAAGTTTAATATAAAGTCTGCAGCAGATCAGGAACATGTAATCTTTCCAGTTCTACTCTCTTCCTGAATCTGACACAGAACGCACTGGCAGTCAAAGTTCAAGCAAATGATCTAATTAAAAGGCACGTGGAAAATTAAGATTGAAAAATTCAAATGCTACTGGTAAAGTAGGCAGGAAAACTTGAAAAACAGATTTTCAAAATAGCTGGCATATAGCTTTTTTTACAGTATCTATTAATGAACTTCAAACAGATACTAGTAAAAAGCAGAGCTGACTTCCTGAATTTTTTATCAGTCAAGATCTACAGAGATGATTCTAGTTTCTTCACAACAGTGGATAATAACCCGCAAATTGGCACAGGAAATACAGCTTTCTTTTATTGCAGGCATTAGCCTTACCAGTTCTTGCTGACAAAACCAGTTTCATGTCAGCTTCTGCTACTGTTGCCTGCTCTTTAAGGGCACAATTCGTATTTCTGAATGATTAAATTGCAATAATTTGTCAAGAGGTACACTGTGGTCTTTAAATTAGGTATTTTCAGGACAGATCCTTGGTTCTCCCAGGTCCCTGGCCTCAAAGTCCATCCTGTTATTCTAAATAACAGCCTTACAGTCCTGGAAGCATAACTTTTAGCCCGTAACAAAGTTTTACTAGAGCTTTAAAGAATATAAACCCCTTTCAGCCGACTAGATGAAAACCAGTTCCAGCGAAAGTTTCACTGAAAAAAGAAATCCTATCTGTAGTACAATAAACCCTAGAGCAAGAGTGCAAGGAAGGTGAGATTTCAGCCCAAGCCAGCTTTGCTCTAATTAGCTCAAGTAATCAAGTAGAGGAGATGTATGAACTCCAGTACAGCTATCAATCCCAACAGACACAAGGCCTCATCACAGCCTTTGTATAACCTATGCTGAAGCTGATTAAGTCATCGTGTTTTAACAGCCTTTGCAACCTGTGCCAGCTACTCTAAAGCCCCTTAAATCGGCCATCAGTGCAGAACTTTCTTTTAGCTGTGTCGATGCTGTCACTGCTTTATGATCAATGTTTTCAAATGTTAATTTTCACTCCACTATAAGGCTTCCACTTTAACAGAACTTAAGACAGAACCAGCCCTATACTGACAGGATCATTTAGCTTCGTGAGCACAGTCTGGGCATTTTAAAGTGAAAGTATCTGTGCAGTCTCACCGAGCAACTGTCACAAGCGTGGGCATGGGCAGATCTGTCAGCAGAACTCTAATGGATTGTATGAGGCCTTCGATCTCCTCTTCAGTGCTAACATGGTGAGGAAGCTCCACATAATCACAGGTCAGACCAGCCTGATGGACCTATGGGTAAATTAAAAAGAGATTTAATTTCTGTTGATGAATTACTGCTTATGCATGTAGAAAGTCTTTAGGATACCATCCCTAGCCCATCAGGTAACTTACACCTCTTCAGACAGTAAGAGTTGTGAGGGTTTTTCCCCCAGCTTGTCCTTTAAACAAAACAAGTAAAATTCTGGAAGTTGTATGGATTATTTCATTACCTCCAGTACACTCTACCTCTTCTTATGAAGTCAGAGTATGCTACAGCCCTTGAAGATGATATAGCTCTGATACTTTATAAATAGGTCCCTTATTTTAAGTTCTAAAAAGAAGATCAACAGACTGGTGAAATTTAACCTCCCTTCACAGGATGCAGCCTGAGGCATCACAGCCCTGAAAGATCATACTAATGTTGCCTAAATATAGACTGATAAGCAGATTAGAAGTTTAGCAGCTTTGAAAAAGAAAAGCTGGTCTAAGTAATGAGAAATAAAACCCCAGGAAAATTACCAAAATCTCACAAAGTCCTGAATCAAGAAGCAAGTCTGAAAGTAAGTATGACTCTCCCTCCAGATGCTTTTGACCTCTGTCTGCTTTTTTCTCTTTTACTTTGTCACCTACCATTTCATAGTCTGGGCTTTCCATCCTGGTTTTCAAACTGTGAACTAGTTGAAGAAGTGGCTTCATTCTGGAGTTAAAACAAAACCAAAATTTGTTACAAACACTTGGAAACACATATTTATACCTTAAATGTTTAAAAAAAAGGAAAAAGGAAAAAAGAGAAGTTATAGCCTAAGATTTGAAAATGAAATTTGCTCCTCTGTGTCATCTTGCACTTGCAAAAATGGAAATTATCAGTATTATTGCACTGTTCCACCAGGTCTTTCTTATAAAGTCCCTATACCTATACCTGCCTCTGGCAAGTCCTCCTTGTGCTTCTTTTAGGGTAGATCTGCAGAGAGGCTGTTGTAGCTCAAAAGTCATATATACTTTATAGGAAATACTTCATGGCACTGTTACAGAGGTTGGACAGTAACTGCTGCATTTGATGTGGGAAATTGAGTCATTTTCCTATCAAAAAAAAGCTCAAGCTTTCCCTGTATCTTTTCAGCTGAAAACATTTAGTTTAAAAGCAGATTGATGCAGTTCAGATGGAGACTGTTGCTCAGATACACTTCCATTAACTTCCATTTTTCCAGAGAAAGCAGAACCTTCAGGAGCACCAAAGAACTCCATGTCCTCCTTGATTTGTTGCTTTTTTTGAGAACTGTGCTACACACTGATGACTAAGGTTTTAATCACCAAATATGCCTCCATCCATAGACAACAGAACTTGCATGAAGCTGTACAAGACTGACCTTCCAAAGCTTACAGTGGCACTGAAAACAGAAGACTGCCTTTTCTTTTCTTTTAACTCTTTCTCCTCCAGAATTGAAGGAAAAATGGCATACTTGCATAGATCCTATCCATTTCTGTTACCAAAATGCTGGATTAATCAGTTCTCAAACTTCTGTTTGCAATTTAGGCCACTTAGAAATCTCCTACCCAGGATATGAAGCCCATTTCTGTAGGGTTTCTTCGTCATCACTGTCACACAAATCTGCAAATGCTGCTTCCAGATCTTCCAGCTGATGAACACGGTTTTCAACACAATCCAGCAAGTCTTCCTTTAAATAAGCATATATGAAAGTATGTTAGGAAAAAAAAGAGGTAAGAACATAATGATTTACCCTATGATTTAAATTCTGTAATGATTTATCTACTGGAAGTGGGGAATCAGAAACAACTGATTTATTCCTACAGCACATCTTTTCAAGAGGATCATAACGAATGCCTGCAGAAACTGTTACACTTCCAGAATAAATCACCTCACTTTGCTCTCTTTTTCCTATTACAAATTTTAAAAAGCCACCTTTTAAGTATGTACCTGTTTTTACTGCTGATTGACTAAGAAATGTGAAAATCAATCTGCCAATATTCAACATATCTCTATTTCTTTATTCACATATATCAATTAGGTTTATTTGTGATAATTAAATGTGTTGAATCTCTCTGTATTAGTTTTCAGATGAGATTATGAAAGCTTGTATTTCCATGTTTTAGAAGCACACAGCCCATAAAATGAAAAGTACATTACAGTGGCATAATACCATCCTTTCCACATCTGAACAAAAAAAGTTAAAATACCAATTACACATTCATCACAGCTCTGACTATCAAGAAAGATCAACAAGGGAAGGAAGGGGAGAGCCTGGAGGTAGGGGGGGAAAAAAAAAAAGGAACTGGCCACCAAAAAAACAATAAAAGAAACACTCCACCAAACCTGAGCCCTGTCGAGCCATAAAAAGAACAAGTTGGCTGGTGACTTCCTATGTTTTCATTACTTCCTTGCCAATTATCATTTGTTTACAGAAATAAATTTTCACACTCATGCTAAACACTTATGCAATTCACATGTTTAATCAAAACATTTAATAATAAAAAATTCCTAAGTTGCTGCTGATTAGCATTCAGCTGCATAGCTTAATGTGAGACCACTTCATTAAGCACCTTTGATAGGTTCCTTCCTGTTGTCGTAACTCATTTTCATTGGGTAAATAAAAAGAATCATTCCTTCATACATTCCACAAGGAAGCATCATACCTCTGTTGCATTTTTATGTGGCTTCTTGAAATTGTACAACTCTTGCAAAAGCTCGTATTCTGTCTTTGAAAAAGAAAAAAAGGAAGAAAATGACTCTTCAAATGAGAAACCAAATCCACAAAGCCTTCCTTCTTCAAAAAAAGATAATTTCCCTACTCTAGTACTGCAGACAATAATGAACATAACAGCCTCTCATCAGGACAGGCTACCATTCTTTGGATAATCAACACTACTGTGCCTTTTGAAAGGCAGTCTCCTGATACCATCATGGCTTTCTAGGGACATTATACAGGGTAAAAAATGATAAAATCTATCATCGCTCCCTGATGAATCTTGCTGTGGGTATTTGGAAGGTAACCTCTGGAAACCCAAGCATAGCTTTTATGTCCCAATCAACAAGCAGAAGTTGAGTATACCCCTGACCTTGAATGTACACTCAGTATTGATATCAAGTGTACAAAATTCCCCCTATTTGGTGGTTGTAATTTTTTACCATGTACGCTCCCATAGAAATATTTCTTTAAAATGGAAATATCTCTTTAAAATATTACCATGAATCATTAACCATGCCCAGCTAATCTGTTAATTTAGCTTAGGTGAGAGTTTCTCCATAGACATAAATACTTAAGGCTGGGACTCTTTTGTGAGTGGTACAAGGCTACTCAATTTCCATACTTACCTGTGTGTACATTTCTTTGAATGGATTTTTAACTGAAAAAAAATCCAAGTCAATGTCCAAAACATATGCATCCCCTTTCTGCAGTACTTGGCAGACATCTTTAACAACATCCCTTAATGGGCATTCACTGTTTTTGAGACAGCTTGAAGCTGAGCACTCTGCCAAGGTTTCTGCCCTACTGAGGGCACCTGCATTTTGTATTTCCTTTTTCTTCACACTCGGGATCGTGTGATCAAGGTCACCAGGAGCTACTGAAGAGGCAGAAGTGGCACTTGCTGTGTCATCTGTATTTAGCTTCAGTCTTTTAGCAGATGCTACTTTGCCATTTCCTTCCGGGCTGTTTGATGACTCAGTAGGATTGATGAGAATGACGTGCAAATTTAAAGGCTTCTGGTTTTCTAGCTGATCAGCAGGGACA
>NW_008238983.1:704067-708601 GCF_000691975.1 Corvus brachyrhynchos
AGACCATCACTTAAGAAGTAATGATCTGTGCCAGTAACCCTAGAATTGACAATAACTCACAGTTAATATACCTCTTGGCAAAGAACTTAGGAAAAAGCATTTTATACTTTAGGGATCCAGAGAATAAATAGATGTTTGATGGGTAATGAAAGCAATAAAACTGTGTATTCAAAATTATTTCTTTTAATCCTCAGGTTTAAATTACATTAAAGTTTTTTCTACTTCTTTATTGTGGAATAAATATATTAAAATTCACTCTATATTTTTTATGATATCCCTACAAGGTTTTAATGGATAAGAAAAAGATTCTGCATTATGTGCTACTAAGATTAATTTGTGATTGAATTGCATTTTAAAGACAGCATCCAGAATTGGCAAGATATTATCAATACTATAGCACATAAGATTGCAAAGCTATGGATATTTTCTCTTGCTTTTCTACTTTTCCACGAAAATTATGATAGTTGGGTTTGAGACGTGCCCTGAAATGCATAAATATTGATCTAGTGCAAGTACAATATTATGGGTAAATTCATAGGTAGAATTTAACTTTTTTTACCTCCAATTCTCTAAGTGATAAAGATGGTTACTAGAGGATAAATAGCTAACTACCAATTAAATCCCCTTGAAAAAAATCCAAAACAACTAACCAACCAAAAGCAACACTAAAACCACTACTTATGAAAATTTAAAGAATAGACTTTTCAAGCTGTATTTCAGTACATTAAGCCTTAAGCATCATAAACTCATATTAAAAATAAGATTAACAAGTGTGAACTTCTGCTCACTTGTGGTAAGGCCTCATTTGATTACAGGATATCACCATCAATCAACCACAAAGACAAATAATTTCCTAAGCAGAAGAAATTTGAAGCTTTGCTCCCCAGTGTTTTGTAGATGCATTACCCTGAGCTTGCCAAGGTGAGAGGCTGGATTACAACTCCATCTTGTTGACAAGGCATTCACAGGACATCTTCCCAGAAATTCTGCTGGGTTCAACATGAGCTCATTGTACCTCAGTGTCCACTAAGGAAGAGGCTGTGTCTATTGCCTATCCATCTCTTGTCATCAAAACTTTTAGGACATTTGTATTTATGAGGACTCCTTCCCTTTCTTCCTTCATGATTCTGGTGAGCCTAGAACCTGAAGAAAATGTACCTGACCGTCTTCAAAAGGAAGCCTGAAATGTTGTTTTCATGATGGCTAAGGCCACCCGTGAGAGAGCTATTCAACACTGGCTAAATGATTAAATGTAACAGAAAGCACTAGCTTTTTAAAAAAAATTATTTAGGTTCCCTTTAGGCTTCAGATTCAGATTGAGAGCTTTAAGTGTTTTATTTAAGGTGGTAAAACAAAGCATTTCTCTGCTGTTTTCTGTTAAACTTGCTTCAAAAGATTTATTCTGCTATGCTCACAAGAGACATGATTTACAAATATCCACTAAAGCTGCACAAAATCACAACACAGTAAATATGGTGAATGCAAAATTATTATGGTCTACATCCTGCAGAATGATGAGGGGCTCTGATTGGAACTTGAATCACAGAATAATTAAGATTCAAAGAGACAACTGGAAGTCTCTAGTCAATCATCTGATCAAAGCAGAACTAACTTCAAAGCTATATGAGGCTGCCCAGGTCAATTTATCAAATAATGGAGAATTCACTACCTGAGTACCTGTTTCAGTACTTAGCTAAATTAACTTCAAAAAACCAAAAAAACTCCAATAAACCAAAAAAACTCACCCCACACTAGAAAAACAGAGTCACAGATGATATCAAATAATAATTTTACTAGTTAGAGCAAAGACTAAATTGATACAAGTGTAACTGCATTATGTCCTAAAGAAATTATACATACAAATTACATTTTCATCTTTATCCAAGAACACAAAAAAATTCCAATGGAAAGCTATAGAGATGGCTTTTATATTACTAGTACGACAGCAGACAATTTACCTGATTGTTGTTGTTGATACATCTTTCCCAACTAGAAAATTGTGTTTCCCTTCTGAGATCTGCTGAGCCCAGGGTGGGTGAAGCCATACTACTTGAGAAATATGGCCAGCATAAACAGCAGGCATAATCCAGTTCTCAATACTTAATTCGCTGTAATCAACACAGAAAGACAGAAGACAGCAATGTTACTTTCCCTATAAATAAAAATTGTCAAGAACACCACAAACATCTTCCACGTCTTGAAGGCCCCCATGCAAATCATCTAAAATTAGTACTCCACGTAAGGGTAACATCATCAAAGAAAGAAAAGGAGGGAAATCTTTATTCATAAGACAAACCAACAAAGTCTGTACTAGATATAAAAAAGTTTGGACATAAGAGTGGAATCAGCTTCACTCTTAGCATGGCACTTCGATTATAAACTCCTCAGTGGTGGACCTGGCAGTGTCAGGTTAATGGTTGGACTCGATAATCTTAGAGGCCTTTTCAACCTTAATGATTCTGTGATTCTATGCCCTTTTCCTCTTGATACATCAGAAAGAAGAAAGTGCAAGGAACATTGGTCTAAATAACTTCAAACTGACCCCATGGGAGTATTTTATTGTAAACTGCTCCAAGTATATTTTAAATGTCATCCCAGTAATTAAAGTGAGTCAATCCACATCCACAGGATTAGCATCTTTCCCCATTATCAAGACCCTATTTTCTTAGGTGTATGATGCCAACTATATCCCGGGCTGAAGCAGAAGCATGATGAGCAGGTCACAGGAGGGGATTCTGCCTCTCCACTCTGCTCGTGTGAGACCATACCTGGAGTGCTGCATCCAACTCTGGGCCCCCAACATAAGAATTACCCGGACCCATTGAAGCAGGTCCAGAGAAGGCCACGAAGATGATCAGAGGGCTGGAATACCTTTCCTATGAGGACAGGTTGAGAGAGCTGGGGTTGTTCAGCCTGAAGGCTGCACAAAGACCTTACAGGACCTTCCAGTACCTAAAAGGGGACTAGAAGAAAGCTGGAGATGGATTTTTTACAACAGCATGCAGTGACAGGACAAGAGTTTAAAGGATGTGTGTTTAGATTAGATATTAGGAAGAAATTCTTCACTGTGCGTGTGGCAAGGGACTGGAATGGGTTGTCCAAGAAATTGTAGATGATCTATGCCCGGAAGTGTTCCAGGCCAGGTTAGATGGGCCCCTGAGCAACCTGGTCTAGTGGAAAGTATCCCTGCCCATGGAAGGGGAGTTGGAACTAGATGATCTTTAAGGTTCCTTCCAACCCAAACCATTCAGTGATTTTATGATAGAGTCCATAAAGCCTTTTAGTCATCCAACAAAGAGAACAAAATATTGACTAATTTATTTTAAAACAGGAAGAGCAAGACAACAGCAGACATCACTGTGGCTTATTACCTACCTACCTTAGATGGTGGGGGAAAATATTGGTCTTTATGATTCTAACAGGAATATCTTGTTCTACTTCAGATATTCAGCATGACAACAAAGGATGTGCTACTTCAATCTCAAAGTCAGTTTTTCAGTGTGAAGAGAGAAAGACTGTTTTAAAACTACAGATTTTCAGACAAAGCATCCACGCAGAGTGCTTTCCCGTTACCCAGAGGAACTACTTGGGATAATACCATCATACACTACTGAGCAAATACACAAAGCAAACTCATACACGTTAAATTGCCTGATATGCAGTGTGACTTTTTCCATTAAAAAATAAAGTTTCAGCAAAAGTGAAAAGACAGAAAATACAACTTGAATCTGACTTATACCTCTTTTGTTCATCCTTCCTATGCAGTCATACCAATATTCACTGTGAATCAAACGCAGCAACAAGTAGACTTAAAGTCTGCTCTGATGCAGTACCCAGGACTTACCTAAAAAGAGCTTCTTTGTCAAATACAGTGTCTGCAGGCATATTCACAGGAATAAGAAGGTCTGGATGGGAATCAAGATGAACAAAACTGATGTTACTGGCAGGAAGATGCTTTGAACCAATGGCACGATAGATGAAAGGCAGCACCTAAAACGACATGAATAAAAACATTTTAATGATAACCAGTGGGCTGAAAAATACAACGGCTTTAGCAGCAAAAACACCAGTACCACTTTTTTTCCTTTAGAATTTGGATTAGAGGGAGGAGGAGACAGAAGACAATACAAAGGGGAAACAACTCCAGTGGCAAGAAAACTCATGAACAGTAATCATTTTTGAGCCCAAGCATTCCAGATGAGAAACAGAAGAATCACAGCTTTACACCCTTTTTTCTTCTTTATAGGAAGTCTTGTTTGCAGTAGCTCTTCTCACTAGCCATTCAACTCGGTTCCTAGATGGTTTTTTTCATTTACAACTAAGCCCCAGGAATGCTGCCTTTCCTCTTCTGCAGACCACTGCCCCTGTATTTCCTTCCCCAAGCCATAAAGCTTCCTCACCACGCATGGCTGCTGTGGAGATAAAAGCATTTTGCTCCTTGTGTTTTCTAAGTTAACTGATACAGACTGAAAACGGACCCAACCATGATTTAAACTTTAGCTTACCTTTTTCCCTCTTGAAGAATTAATTCTGA
>NW_008238983.1:708615-710507 GCF_000691975.1 Corvus brachyrhynchos
CGACTAAGTGGTTGTAATAGAGACTACCTTTCTCAACTGCCCAGCTTTATCCCCTGCTGAAGGTCACATAGTGTGAAAAACAGGAGATGAGGCAATTCACCAATTTACAGCATGGGAAAAAAACATATAGGATGGTAAAAATGAGAAAACTGATGGCTGATTCATGATACCTCTTACTCAGAACTGCAGTACACAGAGTCTCTTCCACAGTTAGAGGGCATCAACTACCTTGGCTGCCAGAGCAAATCCAACAGGGATTGTGAATCACAGCCCTATTATACAGGGAATGTGAAAACTGCAAGAAGCAAAAAAATTATGTGTGACCTCTACATTACAACAGAAACTGAGCTACTTTTTTGGATACAACTGATTAAGATGACAAACCCTGCACATGGAATGGGCATAACTGTAAACCTATGTATACTATTGCAATAGTAGATAAAACAAGGTTAAAAAGAACATGGGTTCTGTGATCTACAGCTTTTACTTCTTTGGAAAAAAGAAGTAATCTGGCCTACTAAACAACCTACAATCTTTTCAATTAAAATTGAAAATTACCTCAGGTAAGTGCAACTACAGATTGCAAGAGAAACAAGAGACTAGTATCTCTAACCTTGCAAGTTCTCCTGATTTGGATTAAGAACAAAATTTCCTTCATGACAGCTGTCATTATTAATCAATGCATGATGCAGCTACTGAAAACTTGCTCCAGAAGAACATCACTGTCAGCAAGACTGATAAAACTTTCTGTGAAGTTCGTACACTTTGGGACAAAAAGCCATTTATGTTTTATACAAGATGGACCAATCCATCCACACTCATATACTGAAAACACAGTGTATATACTTAGTAATAATAAAACTTTAAGCTAATTAAAAACAGAAATATAGTGACTAAAACAAAGAAGGATCATTAAGAGGCACTATTTAAGAATTCCTACCACAGTGACATTAAGTTCTTGGATGCCATGAAAAATAAGCTATCACAGCATCATATATTCAACGAGTCCTAGCAAAAATGAAGTGCATTAAACTATTTAAAAATTTGTACCCTTGTTTTCTTTAATAAACTTTACTACACTAATATTTTCTCTTTGTAAAGAATCTGTTATTTTAGGAATAAAGCCTCAGTTTATGCCACTATAAAAAACCCCATGAGAAACCAGAAACAGCAGTTCAAAACAAATTCCTTCTTCACTTCCTTTTTCAATGATTGACCGAGAAAAAAACAAAGCTCCAGATTTAACATTTCTCATCTAGCAGAAGTCAATCTACTTGTTGGGATGGGATTACATTTACTTATCCTCTGTTGACATGTCATACACTGGGTAGGGTTGAGTTTCCAAGTACTCCAGTAATATCTAGCAAATTATAACAGCAGTGTAATGTAGGTATTGTTTCCTTTTAACTACAGCAACTAATGATAAAGAAGAAAAAAAGAGTCAGCAATAATTACTTTAAAAGATGCCAAAATACGATCATGGCAGTAAGTAGCTCAATCACTGAATCGGGAAGGAAGATCAGGCCACCTGGGCACTGAACTTCATTGATGATTCAGCAGCGGAAGGAAAAGCAGGTTTAGGGTTTGTGCATAGACGTGGAAGGGAGCGCCGTTCCCAAGGAAGCGCCCGGAGAACCCGCACACATGACAGGAAAGCGCATCTCCTGGGGAGGCCGCCAGTGACCGCGCCGGGCACCTCTCTTCGCTCCCATCTGCCACACTGAGCCTCCGCGCCGCGGAGAAACACGCCAACACAAACACACACACACCAGCCCGAAACCGAAGCCCCTCCCCATGCCCCACCCGAGGGAGTCCCCATCCCAGGCAGGCTGGCGGGGGGCACTCACGTCCTGGTGGTCCTCCACCACCCACACGGGCAGGGCCGAGTAGTG
>NW_008238983.1:710768-754281 GCF_000691975.1 Corvus brachyrhynchos
CGGTGCGGTGAAGCGGGGTGTCACCGGATGGGTCAGGTCGGAAGGGACCAGTGTGTCATCTGGTCCAAGCTCCCGCCTCCACCAGGGTCATCCCAGAACACATGGCACAGGATTGCGTCCAGACGGTTCTTGAATATCTTTGGTGAGGGAGACTCCACAACCTCTCTGGGGAATCCGTTCAGTGCGCGGGCACCCGCACAGTAAAGTTCTTCCTCGTGTTCAGGTGGAACTTCCTGTGCATCAATTTCTGCCCGTTCACTCTTGTCCTGTTGCACGGCACCACCGAGAAGAGCCTGGCTCCATCCTCTCTGACACCCTCCCTTAGACACTTACAGACACTGATGATGTCCCCTCTCAGTTCCTCTCTTCTCGATGTGTCGGTGCCGTTTTGCTCTCAGCAGCGCATCTGCAGGCAGAGGCGAATTTATTCGGTATTTTTTAGGGGACCAATGCTGCTTTAGAATGCAGTGGCTCCCATCAGTGCAATAAATTTCCTCTTTAGGTGACAGGGAAAGGGGAGTTTGTCCTTTTCTGTGTGTTTGAACTTACCTAACTTTAAATGAAAGTTGAATGTGACTTGCTTTTGCAGCAGAGGGAGCTTTAAAATAATTGGGACATTTAAAATAGTTTTGTGTATTTTTGAATTTTTTTTTTCAGTTGTGATTCTGTGCATTCTGAAGGACTGAAATTAAAGTAGTAGGACTAGAGCAGTTCTCTGGCATTGGAGAGATCAGAGAGCCGATAAAGAAGATCCTTTATTTGAATGCTATGACATGTTAGAAAGAAACACGCTTAAAAGACAAGCACTGTGGTACAGCTTGTTTAAAGAAAATGTGTATGTGAATGTTAGTGAAGTCTAAAACAGTCTTCTGTTACAAGCCTGAGTTGTGTAAGAGCAAAGCAGGAGAACTAAAGCAAAATTAATTCAGCATCTACTAGATTGTAGTTAATAATGTCAAGAAAGTGTACTATTGCCAGACAAAATGGATGTTGACTTTCTTTTTTTCTCCCTGGTTTTGGGGTTTTTTTTGAGAGCCTTTACAAAGTTGGAGGGTACTGAGCAGGCACAGGCTGACTGGAAGGAACAAGTGGCTTTATGCCATCCTGGCCGCTGTCTCCTGAAAGTGTGAGATTCTCACTTACTTTGGCGCTTGGTTGTTCTGGAGAGGGAATGACTGCCACCAATTCCAGTCGCTTCCACTATGCCCTGCATGTGTGAGGAGGGTCCTCTTGATTCCTCCTCTTTGATGTCTGTCCTTTTGTCCTGTGTTTCTTTTCCTTTCTCTGTCCAGTTCATCAGAAGCTGTCTACTTTCTCTCAGCAAGAGCTACATCTTTTGCTGCAGTGGCACCGGAATGCAGCTGAGAGTAGTGCTCTGAGCAGTCCAGGTTGGCCATGTTGCACTATCGCAGGTGGAGTATAGTCTGTGCATGTACTTCAGCATCAGCAAAGCCTCAGGGAGAGGGAAGCTTTGTTTTCTTTTTCTTGTGGTCTTTCCAATTATGTGTGTCTCCCTTTTCTTTCTCACTTCCTCTCACGGAAAACAGAATCTGACTTCTGGAGGTGCTTAGATCATTTTTTTTTTCTTTCCCCTTCCATTCCAGCCATAAGTTTGAGTGTTTTTTCCCCTTTTTTCAGTTTTGAAACTTAACATTGTAATTAAAGAATCAATTTTAACTTTAATGAAGCACAGTGGCTTTCATTTTTAAGTGTTAGTGCCTTAAATACATACACAGTTTTGAGCAACGCTTAAGCCTACTTGAAGCAGGGATAATTTCTCAAGGGTAACAGCGCTGAGAAGGCAGCTGAGGGATTTCTTGGGAACTATTTCTTTCAATGAATCTTCATGAAATTTTTTCCATAACCTGTAAGACACGTAACCTGTTTTTCCACAAAAATATACCTACCTCACTTAAAATACTTTGAAGGGTCTGTTGAATTCAGTCCTTTAGTAAACTGGGGACTCAACGGTGAATGTAAATTGCTAGTATCTCATTTAAAGTTTACGTGATTTGTTGGGCCAGGTACTATGGAATGAGGTGTTAGTCAAGTCATTCTGCCCGAAGTTTAGAATTGTGTTCTAGAAAGAACTCCTTGTTATGCAACTTGGGATGACCACTGCAGTTGTTAATAATGAGTGGTTTCTTTCGTGTGGGGTATCTGAAGGTTTTATATCAAAGTGTCTAAGTACTGGTAGACGTGCTTGAATCCTTGACCTGCTATCATAACAATAATTTGTTGAAATTAACATTGCCCTAACTTGTAAAGCATGGTCCAGCTTGGGTTCTGGCTTAAAGACAGTAGAGTGCTTTCATGGATTAGAGCCTTAAAGGAATCAAAAGGGGCATAAATAACCTGCACTAAAGGTCTGAGGAGCACAAAGCTCCCAGTGAAAGTCCGTGGATATCATTTACTGCTTCTGTTAAAGGAAACTGCAACTTCAGTATTTTAGGAGTAGTTCCTGCAGATGCGTTGAGGATGTCTGACAAAAATTGTGTGACACTGCATTTTTATTTCCCTCAATAAAGGTGAGCCATGTCTTTCCATTCTGGGCGAGGATGTCCCCGTGGCCAGGGGGGACCAGGAGCAAGAACTTCGTCACAGACCTACCGCCCTCAGAACCTCCGTCAGCTTCACCCACAGCAGCCCTCTGTACAGTACCAGTATGAGCAGCAAACTGCCCCTCCAACAACCTATTCCAACCCTCCAACCACCGGTTACATGCCTCCCAGGCCAGACTTTGTGCCCTATCCTCCTCCAGTGCCCCCTTCCACACAAAATCCCATCAGCCAGTGTCCCATGAGGCCGCCATTTCCAAACCACCAGATGAGGCAGAGCTTCCCAGTACCTCCATGTTTCCCTCCCACTCCTCCACCAGTGCCAAATCCTAGCAACACTCCCGTGCCAGGAACACCTGCTGGACAAAGCACCTTCCCTTACATGATGCCTCCCCCCACAGTACCGCACCCTCCCCCCCCGCCAGTCATGCCCCAGCAGGTCAGCTACCAGCCTGTGTACTCTGCAGGGTACTCGCAGCAGTCGTTCCCACCGCCCAGCTTCAGCAGCTACCAGCACACCTCCGGCTCCTTCCCGAGCAGCACTGCCAGCAGCAGTGCCAGCAGCAGCCACTTCCGGCACACGGGGCAGTACCAGGGAGAGAAGTCCCAAAGTGATCGGCGGTCCCCAGACAGGAGCAAGCACTATGATGAGCACCGGCACCGCGAGCATGGTCACATGCATGGCGACAGGCATCGCTCCACTAACCACGGGGATCGTCGGGAGCGCGGCCGCAGTCCGGATAGAAGGAGGCAGGAAAGCAGTCGGCACCGGACAGATTATGACAGAGGAAGGATATCGCCTCATCACAGAAGTTACGAGCGAAACAGGTAATTTGAGGTGTTATCTGCCTGCAGGGGGAGAGGTGTCATCATTTGTTTCATAGTATGTGTTTGCATCAATGTTTTCTTCCCTTACCCTTGTTTTTCCCTCTAGCTTGGCAAGTAGCCAGTAGTCAGGTCTCATGGAAAGAGTTTCTGTTTAGACACTTTCAGGTACACTGCCTTTGCCTCACGTTTGTGAGCTGGCAGACTTGTTGCTCTTGTCCATATATATAGTTTTCAAACAAGAGCTTCTTTGCATCCCACTGAGTGGATTGTTGAGTAGTGCTGAACATCTTTACTGTAGAAATTTATGTACATGTGGCAGGAAAATTGAGTTGGCACAGCTTTGTGCAGAAGACTCTACAAAGTTGAGTCTTGCAAACAATTAAGCCCCAGCATTCTGAATTTCAAGGTTTAGGTACCAGAGTTAGAGTGCCAGGTGTTACTTTCTTTCAATAAGCCTTGTATTTGTAGAGAATGCGGACTTGTTGGGGTTTTATAGTCTGATAGGAGCCCATATCTAATTCCTGCAATGAGATGTTTTAGTGAAAAGCTTGTTATGTTCAGGATGAAGACTCTCAGCAAGCCAGCCTGTGATCTCAAGAGAGGACTGTGGTGAAAATGAGTGTGGGCCAGTTGTAGGCTCCACTGATGTCATTCGGGTAGATGAGTGTGCAGTGCTTATTTTGGGATTTTTCATGAAGTGTCTGCCCCTCTTCTTCATGAACACAAATGGCTTGGAAATTAGGAGCTGACCTGATGCCATTTGCTGTAGTGTGTTTTAGAGCAAAGCATCACCAGTTAAATCTTCCTCGTGTCTTAGATTTGTTGTTTGTAGATCTTTATGTGTCTAATAAACTGTCAAAATATTCAAAGTGCTGCTGAAAAGTTATGTGTTTAAATATTTATCAAGGCTTCTGGATCACATGCTCTTAATTTTAAAAGCTCAGAATTTTTTCATGCCACGTGTGGAACATGAATTTACTCATAAAGCATGTGCAAATGAAGCCACTTTGATTTACATATGCAGAGACTTAATTACAGAACCTTTGACACTTGCATTCAAAAAGCAACTCAAGCCTCACACTGAGTAAGTTTACTTTGATTTTCAAAAGAAGATTTTCCTAAAACTTAATGCCGCTGGCATTAAGGCACTGGCCTTTTCTGTATGAGATGCTTGTGGAATTTTCTCCTCCTTGCTGCATAATTTCAAGCTTCAATTTTAAGTTTTGAAAATGCATGCTTTCAGTAGCTTCTTTCTCAAACACTTTTGGATTGCTGCTTTAGGCCAACAGCTTCCAGATCTACTTGATAGTGTATCTACTTATTTTGATTCGGAGCTGTTTACCACACTTGGGGTTGTTTTTTTTCTGCAGCATCCGTCTCCCAAGCAAATCAGATGGCATGGAATGTGCTCTCTGAAGACTGAAATCCATGCTTGAACAAGGATGATGCTGACAAACAAGGATGAATGGGGCTGGGGAAAACAATAGATAGTTTGAACTCTTTGCTTTGTAAATTGGCATTCTGTTTCGTATTATGAGCATGGAAACAAACATATATATATGTTCATAAATAATTTTGACTCGTTCTGTTAACCCACCTGGCCACTTGAAGCACTGTTTATAATTCCTAGTGTATCAACAGACTAGAAGTTTTAACAGATGCACAATGAGTTGCCAGCTGTTAGCAGAGTATAAAAACTGCCTGTGTGATCTTTCCTGCCTAATAAATACAGTAATTTCATGGAATCACTTAGGTTGGAAAACATCCTTAAGATCATCAAGTCTAGCCTGTAACCTAATGCTGCCAACTCCACTGCTTAAATTGTATCCCTAAGTGCCACGTCTACATCTGTTTTAAGCGCTTTTTTAAGGAATGATGATACCACTTTCCTGGGCAGCCTATTCCAGTGCTGGATAACCCTTTGGGTGAAGAAATTTTTCCTACTATCCAAATGAAATCTCCCCAAGTGCACCTTGAGGCTGTTTCCTTTCATTCTGTCGCTTGTTATGCGGGAGAAGAGGCTGACCTCCACCTGGCTACAACCCCCTTTCAGGCAGTTGTAGAGAGCAACAGGGTCTTCCCTGAGCCTCCTTTTCTCCAGGCACAAGAACCCCAGCTCACTTTCCAGACCCTTCACCAGCTCTATTGCCCTTCTCAGGACATGGTCCAGCATCTCAATGTCTGCTTGTAGTGAGGAGCCCAGAACTGGACACAGGATTCTGGGTGCAGCCTCACCAGTTCCAAGTACAGAGGGACAGTTAGGGCCCAGGTCCTGCTGGCCACACTATTTCTGATACAGGCCAGGATGCCATTGGCCTTTCTGGCCACCTGGGCCTATGCTGGCTCATATTCACCTGCCTGTGACCAACATCCTCATTTGGTGTAACCGCTAGATTTTGCTTAGCAGGCTGTAGCTCCCTGAGAGCTCAGCGAGGGTTTCCTAGGGCAGTGCGACCTGTTGCATCCCGCAGTCCATTTCGGATGGCCCCGTGATCTCGCTCTGGTCAGCTCTCAGCGTCACAACCAGTGATGATGAATGAAGTGAGAAGAGTCTCTCATGAGGGTTGAGATGGCTTTAATCACATCTTGTCCTTGCGATTTCCAGAGGCAGAGAGACCCCGTGGTCTGCACGTGAGGGGGTTTTGTCAGGGGCCCAGGGCTGGTACCTGGGCAGGGTTGGGGTACAGGAACCAGTATGGAGAAACCGAGGAAGTGGCCAAGGCTAAGGGCAGGGGGGAGCAGGAAGGGGAACATGGCATCACGAAAGCAGTGGGTTAACAGGCTACTACACTCATTTGTTCTGCTGGACAGCTTTCCAGCCCCTCTTCCCCAAGACTTCAGTTAATTTAAAGCTCCTTGATCCCAGAAATAGGTTTGGGTTATCAAATTCTTTATGTGTATGTGCAAGGTGAGTCTTGTAGATGAGAGTTATAGTTTCAGCATTGTGCAGATTGTCTGTATCTGTCTGCTCTTTGTGTGTGCTTGAGGTGGCTGTAAGGGAGAGGGCTTGCCTCAAGCACTTGAATGACTGCTGTGTTTACAAAGCTATTGTGCTTGAAGTAGGTTTTCTTTTCCCTCCTTGGAGCATTTGGAATGGTTGTAGATACAACAGTCTTACCCTTTGCCATTCGTAACAGGAGAAGAGGAAGAATGGTAATAGGTCCTGTGGTGAGTTCATAGATGTTGCCTATGTATGGTGTGAATTCACTCTTGTATTGAGATAGATGGCTTTGTTGAAGCAGATGGAGCACATGGATAGATGACTATCTTTTACAAGTTTCTTGAAGGTCAGTGTCAAGAACATCTTTTAGCAGTCAGCATGTGGCTGTCATTTTGCATTAACATGATCTTAGACTGCTTTTGTGTTCCTTTCAGGTGTGGAGTGTATGGAATGCCAGATTTCTCATTCAGCTTATTTTTTGAACTTTTTAAGGGAACGGGAGAGGGAGAGGCATAGGCACCGTGACAGCAGAAGATCACCATCACCAGACAGATCCTACAAAAAGGATTACAAGAGAGCAGGAAGGTAAGGAAGGCTGCATGTGGTCTCTTGAGCATTTGAGGCTCTGTGCATCCACTCGTGAGGTTTTGTGTGCATATGTGTCTCATTTGAAACTCAGAAAAGATGGGTGTCTTAAATTTATGATCGTATACTGATACATGCAAATGCCAGTTATCTCAAGACCTTGTAGAGTTAGAAACAGGATTAATCTCTGGAGAGTTTCACTGCTGTGTCCTAAAGACTTTCTCTTACATCTCCTGTTCTGTAAAGTACCAAAATTATTTAAAGTCATTCTATCTTCAGGTTATCATTTAGAGTCTTTTCTTATATTGCTGCTCCTTTCTGAATTCTGGATAGTTGAAATCATTACAACGTTATTGGTTTTGTAGGCAGAGGAGATTTAAAAGAAAACAAAAGCTGGTAGTTTCCTTATTCATCTTTTGAAACATTACTCTTATGATGCATAAGGAATATCACACATTGTGTTGTTCAAAGGCATGTTAGAGTTACAGAAGTGTGGTTTCTGTATAATCTTTTTAATAAAACCTGAATTCTTTTGTCATGCCAATAGTTTGTGGGCTATGTTTTGAAACTTCTTACTGTAACTTTTAGTTGTGAGTGATGTGACTTATTTTTTACTACTGAGTTCCTAACTTAGAAATAAAATTAAAAGAAATTCACCTAGAATGCAAGTAGGAATTGTAATTTAAAATGCCATGTAATTTTTATTTTAATTCTTTAATATGGCTTAAAATAAAAAGCACATCGAATTTTAAGTCATTTTTATAGCAGTTCAGAACTACAAATTACTCTTGTACTCTTTGTGATGCAAGTTAAAAGCTGGAAAGGCAACTGGATTTTGCTGCAGTTTATATGATAGAATGATGTACTGATCTGAAGCAAACTCTTTTTCATTTTAAAACCGTCACTGTTAAAATAATAAAGAGAATTGCTTTTGTTTGCTTTCTCCCTCTAAGCCGGTCTCCAAGCAGAGAGAGAAAGAGAACCCGATGGGAGGAGGACAGAGAAAGGTGGTCTGAGAACCAGAACTCCAGCAAAGAGAAAAATCATACTGCTGTCAAAGACAAAGAATCAGAAGAGAATGCATCTGAAAAAAATGAAGAGGAAGATGAGGAATTGCTTAAGCCAGTCTGGGTTCGCTGTACCCATTCTGAAAGCTATTATTCCAATGACCCCATGGATCAAGTGGTATGTCAGTGGGAACTCTAAAATGACTGCAGACAGTCCTTTATAATCTCTTCCTAATCATTTCAGTCTTTTAATCCCATTAGGGGCTTCATTCGTTGCTGTTCTTCTCTGTTTTCATCAGTTCCTTTTGTCTGTTAGCATTCAGATAAGTGGTACATGGAAAAGGGGGTACTTTTTTTTGTCTCCAGGAAGGAAAGATAGACTTTTTTGCCCATTATACCTGTGTTTGAGCAAAGATGCCTCAAGCACCATATATTCCTGCAACCTTGGAGATGTGCTATACCAGCAAATGAAATAATTTGTCTGCTAGTTCACCTGGTGAAGCAATGTAATGATATGCTAAAGCCTTATTAGTTATTCCCATGTTTCACTGAACTACAAAGCTCCGTCTTTCCCACCTTCATGCTTTTTTTCATTAAATGCTGGTAGGTGTTGAGTTCTTGTGCTATATTAACACTCTCCTTTTTTTGTTCTGTTGTTCTAATTTTTTTATTAACAGGGGGATTCTACTGTGGTAGGAACAAGCAAGCTCCGAGATCTGTATGAAAAGTTTGATGAGGAGTTAGGAAAGCGACAGGCAAAGGCCAAAGCAGCCAGGCCACCATGGGAGCCACCGAAAACCAAGCTGGATGAAGATTTAGGTAAGCTGAAATGGTGACAAAGCTCTGAAATGGAATAATCTGTAGTTAACCTGTTTTGGCAGTTGTGTGTACTTAATAATGTTGATAGGTGTTTTTTAAGTCCCTCCTTTGTATTTCATATCCATGGGAGTTTTACTGTAGCTTTTGACTGAAGCAGAGCTCAGTTCTTTACCCAGAAAGCCTGGGGGAAAAGGGAGGGTATCCATCACTACCAAATGCTAGTTTCTTGCATGGTATGAAACACCCTGAGCATGATCAGATAGTTCAGAGAATGGCATATGAGAGGTTTTGAGGAGCTCCTGGTTTTAGATTTCTAAAGAGCAAGCAAGGGTAGTGGTGATAGACTCATGCTATGAAAGCAAACATAGGAGTTTTTCTTCAGTATTGTATTTTTGTTGTGCAGGTCTGCTTAGTATGATCAGACCTCTGCAAAAGTATTAGTTTTCATAACATACATTATCTGCATTATCTTGGACCACCTTTATGGTCTTCTGACAGTGAAATACATCTAGCAGCATCAGATACTGGGGAAATACTGGTTGAATTATCAGGGCAGAGGTTTTTATAGCAATTTGTCTACTCAGAAGTCAGTGAAAGCTATTTTTCTTGGTTTGTTTTGTGAAAGCTGTTGTTTTCCTACTTCCAGCATTTCAGTGTTTCATAGTGTGTTTTTTAGTGCTTTAGTTCAAGAAATTTTAGCCATATCACAGTAATTTAGATACTCTGTTGAGCTTGCTTTGTAAATATTGCTTCATGTTGGCCAGGTGAGCTGCTTCAAACTTTCATATCTCATCTTAGTAACTCATTAAAAGGTCACATATCAAAAATTCTAAAGATGAATTACAGGCCTAATGACATGGTTACATGCTGATGGTATAAAAGGATGCAATGAAGAGGAAAGAAAAAGAGAAATACAGATGAAATAAAATGTGAATTCACTTTTGTAAAGGAATTCTTCACTTTTTTTTTGAACAGTGAATTTGCATATATTTAAACTCCTTCAAGAATCACTAGCAAAGTAAACTGTAGGGGTTTTTAGGAGATGTTTTTTCATGTGGGTGAATCAAGGATGGGACTGCTGCATTCAACATACCTGCATAAAGCTGTCATTCCTCAGATCTCTGAGGAAGAAAGCCTGCTGCTCCAGGCTAAAATATGATAGGGCCAAGAGCAACTTCTGCATTTTCTTTTCCTAGTCTTTCTGGAGAACCTGAAGGCTCTATTCACTCTCTTCACTGTTCTCCTGGGCTAATTTGGTGTCTGTGGCAGCTTCTCCTACAGCCATGTAGTGTCTAGTAGTTTGTCTTATTTTCTAACTTCAGTAAATGCTGTCTCTGTTCTGGCTTGTGTCAGCAGTAGTCGTGTTTTGCAGTGAGATAGCAGTGCACTCCAGGAGTGCTTTTAGATCATGAAAGGCTGATGATGGAAGAAATTCTTTACTTGGGGGTGGAGAAGCACTGGAACAAGTTGCCCATAGAGAGAAGTTACGGATGTCCTATCCCTGGCAATGTTTAAACCCAGGCTGGATGGGGCGTTGAGCAACCTGGTCTACTGGGAGATGTCCCTGCCCATGGCAAAGGGGTTGGAATTCGATGGTCTTTAAGGCTCCTCCCAGCCCACACCATTCTATGATTCCAATACGTGACATCGAAAAGTTCTGTGTTAGTCTTTTGAAACTCCAGCTTACTCTCATGGGTTCCAGGCACATTTTGCGCCTGAAAATAGACCTCAGTACTAATCCGTTGTAAATCAGAGAACTTTTGAAACTTAAGTCTTTGTGAATATTTGTAGGAATACACATGTGCATACTTTGTAAGAAAACACTTATTTCAGCTGAGCATAGATGACCTATGTAAACCATGTGCTCCAAGGACATATTTTAATAACACCTTATGCCAAATTATGAACTGTGTAAAAATACATCTTAATTTTAAAAAAAAGGGAAACTTTTTCCTACTGATAGTCTCTCATTTTCTCTCTCTCCTTTTTCTTTCAACCAAGGAGAGTCTCGTGTTCAGTAAATGTGTATTTTAAAACCATAGTTTCACAGTATTTGAAAGCACTGGCAGTACAGTAATATATTTTAAGTCAAAACTTGACAAATGGAAGAAATATTGCATTTTATTCCAAGAATAATAAACTTTACTTGCTTCCTGGTATATGTCTTGGCTGTGAATCCATTTATTTAAATTAGACCTGAGGATATCTGTGAAAATGAGTGACTAAAATTATGTGCATAAGAAAGGGAGTTGCTTCAAAGTACCACAGGAGATTAGAGATATGTGAGATCAAGGTTTTTGAGTGTGGAGGTTTTTTTAGTATTAAGTCCAGACATTAATTCATGTTAGAGAATGCATTGCTATGGAGAAGAGAGCATGTGGAAGTGTTTTTCAGCTGTCTTTATTTCTTCTGTGTGAATCAGAGAGCTCCAGTGAGTCAGAGTGTGACTCTGAAGATGACAGCAGCTGCTCCAGCAGTTCAGATTCAGATGTTATTGACGTCATTGCAGAAATTAAGCGTAAAAAAGCACACCCTGATCGTCTCCATGAAGAACTGTGGTACAATGATCCAGGACAGGTAGGGTGTGAGGAAAAAGTGCTGGGTATCCAAAGGTCATTCTCCAAATAAACTGAAAATTCTGCGTTGTTGTCAAACATGTAGAGTGACTTCTATTTCAAAATGCTTTCTTTACCCGTTTTCCCTTTTCTCTCTCATCTTCTTCAAAGCACTTCGCTTTTGATTTCGAGAGTGTGGTTCCAGCTGATTAATCGTGTGGATTATTCAGTTGGAATCATGTCTGACAGCATTAATAAAAACTGAATTGCTAACAGTATGCTAATGCTGTCCTTTTAGCCCTGAGATAAAGATACACAACTGAATTGTGTGGTGGAGAAAAGGCAATATGTGTATATCCTTTACAAATTTTTCACCTTAAGCTCTCAGCTCATAATGATAAATAATGTTTTAAATATGCAGCTAATGCTTCTAATTTCTTGTCTAATGGTTCTTTTGTAATTGCATGGAGATTGTAATTCTCATTAAATGTAATTGCTGAGCTCATGAAGTGCTGTTTTGAATGTACACATTGCACAGAAGACTAATTTTTGTTTGCAAATTCACCATCTTCATCTTTCTTACTTAAATATTTTACAATCTATTTTCTCATTTCAAGTGACATGTCAGTAAACTTATTTTTCTGGCACTTTGTGTGATGTATGAGTAGCGTGCAACAAATCATAATGTGAAGAGATACTGCAACACATATTGCCACTGTGGTAATTCAAAAGTCTGTTGAATATTCTATTACAGATTCCTGTTTATGCTTCTAGTTTAAAAAGAATGATTGAGCATAGCTAGCTGTTTTTATTTGTATGGAGAGCCAACTTAGCGAACTGTTTAGATATTTAACAGAAAAAGTTGTGTAGCTCTTGGGCACACTTCAAAGTAATGTTCTATGAAGAAGATTAGCGGGAAAAAAGGTGGAAAAACTGAGTTTCTTGCTGAAAAACATTCTTTCCCAAAAACTTTCTTGAGACTGACTCTTCATCTTTCTTGAAAGGGCTACAATCAATCATGGTGAGCTTGTCAGTGCTGTTGTACTTCTGTGTAGATTTTATTTGAAAACCTTGAAGTTTTCATAGGTATTTATCTGGTGTGTCAGAATGCTTTCTGTCAATAAATAAAACAGGAATGATTGCCATGCACTCTGACATGTACAAGTACACTGTCTGACATGGAACTAGATTTGTAGGATGGATCTTCCCAACCCTTCGATCTGAGAAGCTTGTTTGTTAATTTGGATAATCTCCAGCAGTGCTGACAGTTGCCAGAAAATAAATTGTTAAATTCAATGCCACCACAGCGGCTTTTGCCTTACAAATGTGATCTGCTTGTTTGTGTTGCTCTGTTGGTCAAAGAAGGCATTGCCTATGTAAATTTGTAATCTCTCATCATTTTACCATCAATTCATGATTGTTCTCCTGCATTTTTTTCTGTGAGCAGTGTTGTTAGGGACGAGCTAGAGATGTATCTGACTTGCTTCTCAAGTCTTGACTTTACAAGTACTTCACATCTCTCTGAGTTTTGGCCTGTGCATTTAATATAAAAGAAGCAGTATTTGTGCTGAATAGTTCTAAGAATTAAGGATGAGATTTTCAAAAATAAGTGATGATTATTTAAATAGCCTCAGCAGACCCTTAGTTTTGGGGCACTGATGAGCAATTAGCTGTTGACTGTGTTTTTAACTCTCTTCTGTCTTGTTGCTGTGTAAGCCAGTGAGGAAGTATGCTTCTACCTATGAGCATGATTCAATTTCTTGGAGCCTGTTCTTCTCAGAGTATGGGAAAAACTGTGAGGACAACAAGCTGTCATGTCACTCCATTGTTAAGATTGTGTGGCTCAGTTTCCAAACAAGTAGGGAAGTTCCTGCTTCTTATGATCCTTTGCACATATGCATTGTGCCAGTTTGAAGAAACTGAGGTGAACATTTAGAGAATTAACATCAAAACTAAAAGGTTGCATCCCTGTCCCAACTCCCTAAAGCTAACATTAACAGTGGTTTAATGAGTCTTTCTTCCTGTGGTATCTTCACATTATATCTAATATATGATAATGCCATTTAGCCCCACTGTGGATGCTGTTTGTGTTTTCAGACTGCTTGTAATAGCATGGAAAGTTCTGCTGGTTTTTCTGTTGCGTTGCAAGTTTATTGTTTGTTTGGTTGTTTTTTTTCCTAAGTCTAAAAGAAGTTTAATTTCTTGGATTCAAACTTTGAAACCTTGAGTTGGGAACTTACTTTGTTTCTCTGGTTTGTTTCTGGGCTTCTTTTGTTGGATTTCTGCAATGGGCATAATGTTAAGGGCAGAAAGCTTTAGGCTGTTGCAGTAGTTGATAGTCTGCATTGATCTTGGTCATAAAAGTGAAAAGAAAGATGCTAGCATTGTAATATATGCACTGGCCCTTTTTGGTATAGCTGCTTGATGCACTCATACTGAATACTCAAGTGGGTATTTCTTCCCCCTTTATCTTTTTTACTGATCTGTTCACAGGATGGATTTGAAGTGTTCCCATTAGTTCTTTAAAGTACCAAGTAAAATCTTTGAATGGTCTGCATTTCAGGGGATGGTCTTGTTCCATGGCAAAAGGCTTAGTTGAGGATGTGTTTTCAGTCAGAGAGCCCAGTGGAACTGTTTGAATATGGAGATTTCAGCATGTAAATATTGACACATACATGTTTAGGACCTGAATTTCGTTTTAGGCAGTCATCATGCTGTTTATGTGTATAAGCAATGGAAAAGAGGTGCATTATAGCAGGGTAGTAGAATTCTGTTGAGAGTGTTTTTCCATCTTGTGCTTCTGAAACAGTGATGCAGTTCTAATGCTGCTGTGCAGTTTTCTTAATATTAGTCTATACTGTTTTCAGTTTTATTGGCTTAAGAACATCCACTTAATCTAAGCATGACAGGCTTTTAGAAGCATCAGCACTCAGGGCATTAAAACCAACATACTTTCCCAAAAACACTTTTCAATACAACCAGAATCCTATTTTGTTTTTGACAGATGAATGATGGACCTTTGTGCAAGTGCAGTGCTAAAGCCCGGCGAACGGGAATAAGACATGGCATTTATCCTGGCGAAGAGGTATTAGTAATTCTAAGGATTGCAATTATGAATACAAACTTGCAGCTGTAAATTCCTGCTTAGGTTGATTTGAGGGGTCTTTCCCATGATTTACCGGCTGAGTAAAAAAAACGCTTGTGCAGCTTTAAATCATTCAGTTATGTAACCTCATATTTAAAATGCAATACTGGTAGTGACATCCACCTGGAAACTGTAGAAAACTTTTGCCTGTGTTTGCTTAGTTTTAGGTTTGTTTGGGGTTTTTTTAAGTTTCTGAAACACAATTATGTTAATAGAAAAGAACTTGTGATCAAAAGATCTCCTATCTTCAAGTGGATGAATACATTGTGAAGGGCCCACTCTGTGAAGTGATTACTTTAAAAGAAAAAGTAAATAGTAATCTGCTGCTGAAAGAAGCAGAAGGCTTGTCAGGAGGCATTCTTGCCTTAGCATGTAGGCTTTACAATTTATCTTTGTGCTTTTTCTTGAAAAATTTTATTTTTCAGTAGGCCTTCTTACATATATTTACCGAAACAATCTTTTATTTCTCTGCAGTTAAGGAGTTATGAACGTTTCTGTGAATTATTTGAGTTCAGAAAATTGGCTTTGGTCTGAAGCTTACTATAAATTGCTCTAGTTCAGGATCTATTCCTCCCCATGTTACATCTAGGGTTCTTCTTGCAGAGGAGGGAGAAAATTTAGGAGGAGAAAACTACTATATATAAAACTTGGTGCATGAAGGCAGCTGCTCCCTGGAACAATGCCATCTGGGAATCGCAGGTTTCACAAAATCTCCTAGGATATACTACTTCTCACAGTGTCCTGTAGATGAAACTGCCTAGTTTTGAACTAGCTTATTTGCCGCTGTCTTGTTGCAGCAGTGAGAAGCTTATTTTGGGGCTGAAGAGCCAATGTAATCACCCTGCTTACTGCGTAAGGTTTGCAGAGTGGCCAGAACAGTGTAGTGGTGTAGCTGTCTTGCCAATGCCACAGGCCAACTTTTCTTCTGCTGTTCAGAGTAGTACCCTGCTCACTGCAGTGATTTTATTCTTTTTCCCAATGTATTCCGAGCAGGCTGGTGACAGCCTCTGAACTGCAGCAAGTTGTATGTAGGACATATGATAAACTGGTTTTGTCTGACTGTTGAGGAGTTTAGGTCTTTACATAGGACTGCTTCAAAACAATCTGGAAGGAAACATGAAATTCCTTGTGTCTGGCTGCCTTTGGACCTCAAAGTCAAGCATTATAACCTTGTAATAGAGTGGAGTTACTCTGTGGTGATAGACTAATCCCTTCTCTTCAGGCCTCAGATTTCCCCCAAGCAGATGGACTGATACCTGTCTGTCTTGATAATATCCCTTGAGATCATCTTGTGTGATGTTCAAGCTCCTCTTCATAAACTTTTAAAACTGTGTTTCCTGAAACAAATTTATATAGGCGAGGAAATTACTCTGGAACGTAAACAGCTAACTGTGGTGTGTAAGAGAGATGGAGAGTTAAATGGAAAATTAAAAAAAAAAATCCACCTTCTTTTGCTTTTGAATAGCTTTAAAAATATTTCTTAAAGTGAAAGTGGAGATAAGGCCACACTTTCCTCCTTCCCAGAATACTTAATTATGACTACCTGCTTTTATTTAATTTTTTCTAATGCATATTTCATGGCTATTAGAAATGCTTTATTCTCTCTTTTAATCTAAATTTGCCTTGACTCTACACATAACTCTACTTATCTCTTCCTTTAAGCCCATTAAACCATGTCGCCCCATGACCAACAATGCTGGAAGACTGTACCACTATCGAATTACTGTGTCACCTCCCACAAATTTCTTAGTAAGTACTTTATAAATAATTCAAACTAGGACTCTGATTTTATTTTCAGTGACAAAAGTCATACTGCTTCTTGCTTACTCCGTGGTGGTTTTGTTTGCTTTTTTAAGACAGACAGACCTACTGTTATTGAGTATGATGACCATGAATATATCTTTGAAGGGTTCTCCATGTTTGCACATGCCCCACTAACAAATGTAAGTATGGTCATTGCTACATACTTTAGGTTTCGTACAGGGGATTTCTTTACAAGGTGCTCATTCTGCTCTGAAGCAGAACTTCTCTAAAAAAACAATACGTGTATGCTACAGACATCTTGCCAGCACTTGAGACTGGGTAAAGATACTTGTGCTAATGGAGCTCCGATTTTGTCTTGACTGATTGTGGTAAGCAGCGTCTTTGAACTGTGACTGAGGCTGTGATGTGCACTGAAGTAATGTTTTTACATGTTTTGCAGTTTGGAAGTGAATTAAAACCATGGAACAACTTGTTAAAACTGCTAATTGGATTTAAATTGGATGAGTGGGTTTATTAAGTTGGCAAAGTTTAAAAAACTACCAACAACAACAAAAAAAGTTTTCCCCTTCAAGTGACAAATTAAATTATTCAGAGATCCACTCTAAACTCTAAAAGGTTTTCTCCCTTCTTAAAACTTACTTAGATGTCTCCAGTACTTTATAACAGCTGTTCAGCTTCTTCAGGACTTAGCAAGTTATGATTTTTAGTAAAAGCTGTAGGTACATACAGGTGTTTGTGTTTTGAAAGCAGGTGTAACAAGAAAAGGACATGACTGGTACCTGACTGCCTTGCTTTTCTAGTATAAGCTGAGTTAGCCAAACATGAATGGAAAATATGCAAATACTTCATTTCTGTACACTAGAAGATCTTTTTGTTATCTTGGTTATTTCAAGGTTTTCTCAAAAATTCAGTGTGTGTTAGTTTCTGTGGTTTTTATATCTATTACTAGCAATATCACCAATGCCACAACTCAGTGTAAGAATGGTTATGAGCACAGGACTGGCATGTAAGGATACTGGAACTGAGAGGCACTGAGAAGAAATTACTTCTGACAGTTTGCTTATGTAATGGATATGAAAACTTCACTTTTGGTGGTCAGGGGAAGGGACTCTTGTTGATAAGTGAGAGAGTGGAGTTCAGCCTCTGACATGGCAATGGAGTTCAGCCTCTGACATGGCAATGGGAAGCACTGCTGCCCAGTAGCATTAACTCAGCCTCAGGATTCAAGGCAAATTTATGTCAAGGCTTTACGTTTTCACTTTGCTAATGAGCAAAAAGGAGCAGTTTTGTTTTATTCACGTTAAAAGAATAAAGAGACCCTTCTTACCTTTACAATTTTTGTGTCTGCTATGTGACAGCAAGGCAGAGAGTTACAGAAATCTTTAATATACAGACAACAAGGAAAACTCTTCTTTGATTGAATGGTTAGAGAATCTATTAAGCTGTAAAGTGCATATGTGCATATGTTTTTTTTCTCATTCCAGATAGGGGAAGTGATCAGCTACAAATGATTACTTTTTTACAGAGTTGAATACAAAGCAATTCTGTGGTGTCAATTCCTGCTACTAACACATATAAAGCCCTTTGGAAGGAGTCTCTTGATGTCATGATATGATTTTTGGCATACAACATAAAATCTGCGCTTTGAGGGATGCTTTGGAACATATTTGATAAAAGAGAGGTAGCAAAAGGTAGTAAAAATAGAGATCTGAACACCAACATCTTTGCATTAACCAAATTTCTGTAGTATGAAGTCTTAGGTTTGCACTTAGGTTATTACTGAGTTACTGCTGTTATTACTGAGTAATAAATGAGCAGTTCAAGTATTAGGGAAAGTGTTTAGTACCATCATAGGAAAAATTACAATTTTCATATTATAAATACCAAACCAATTTTACATTACCAACCACATGTTTTTTTACTGTGTATTTGCTTGTTTACATGGAACTCCAGTTCATGGAGATCTTAGTTGTGGTCAATTCTCTAAAGTATTCAACTTCTAGTTTAAATTATGTGTTAGCAAGTAAATAAATAATCCCTGTACTTTTTTTAAAGCCTCATTGCTTTAAGTATGACAGGTTTTCATCTTCTCAGATTCTAAATGGTTTATTTAATGGTATATTCCAAGGTTTTGGTCGGGGGGGGTGTATTCACATTTGATACTGTATCAAACTGTAAGAAATGCAGTTTTGTTTGGTCATTGGTTGCAGCTTCTCAATGTATCATGCAGATAACAATAGATATTTGTAGTCAAAA
This sequence comes from Corvus brachyrhynchos, assembly GCF_000691975.1. Taxonomy (NCBI): domain Eukaryota; kingdom Metazoa; phylum Chordata; class Aves; order Passeriformes; family Corvidae; genus Corvus; species Corvus brachyrhynchos. The sequence continues at coordinate 729,227 of NW_008238983.1, forward strand.
TAGTCAAATGTTTGGCAGGGGGCTGTAAGAAGATGCAAGCAGAATATTGCACCTCTGCTATGTACGTTGATTTCACTGCAACCCCATCACTGTTCAAATATTTATTTGTATGCTTACCAGTGTCAAGTAACCTTGGGTTCCTTCACTTTCAGAGATCATGGAATTATTCTAACACTCTTTTATACCTTTGAGGCCAGTGAGTAGTAAAATTTGGTAAGAGCTGTAGATGTGTAAGGGAAAATTCGGCATTTTTGTAGTCTTTTAGGAATTTAGCTTTTTTTCTCTGAAAGTCCCATTTAAAAAAATGAAGCACCTTCAGCAATTTATGGACCATAAAAAGATGAAAAAAAGGAATTAAATGTTTGTCTTGCTAGCTAGTCAGGTGAAATTCTGAGAATATTTATTGCATTAAATTAGTATAAAACTGTAAATTTGTCCGTAAGCTATTACATTATGTTGCGTTGACTTAAAACTACATTTTAAGACCATAGAGCTGACACAATTGGCAGTGAGCTAAAAACACCTTGCTTTCAGATCACTGTATCAGTCTGACATACTGTGTCAGAAACAACAGATTCACTTGCAAATATCCGAGGGAGAGAGGATACAGGTTGTCTGAGGTTTACAGGTGTACTTTTCCTTCTAAAGAAAATTTCATCTCCAGTAGATGGCATTATTGAACCTTCCTTCACCATTGTGTTTTATTAGCATTGTCAGCATTGTGTTTTATTACCGAGGTGAAGGCTGGAACTGGTACTCTGTTTACAGGTGCTTGTGTTCTTGTCTTTGCATGATCTTCCAGAGCAGCTGTTATAGTAAGTGCCCTTTTCAGCAGACAGTAATACCTTTGCATATAAAATTGTATTAACTATACATTTAATGCTGTATAGTTTTTAATGCTGAATTTCTCTCTTCCTTCCAGATTCCTCTATGCAAAGTAATCAGGTTTAACATTGACTATACCATTCATTTCATTGAGGAGATGATGCCTGAGGTAAGATGGATAACTAGAAGTCAGAGTGGGTTATGAATTGTTGATATGTTTAAGGATTAAACTCTTCAGTATCCCACCTTGCGAAGTCTCTAAGAGACTGGCTCTGTTCTGAAGGAGTGGCTGAAACAGAACTTGCACTTACAGGTACTAGCATAAATCTATCTACCTAGGCTATCATATATTAAAAACAAATAGTAAGAAGTGCTTATATCCGTAGGTTCCTTTTATTTTAAATTATATACAGTATCTGTAAATTGAGTTAGGCATTACCATTCTCTTACGTATGACAAAAATAAGGCATATGGAGGTACTCCTTTGCCAGGACCATATGTCAATGGCAGAGCTGAAACTTAGTCAGAAGTTGAAGCTCTGAAGATTGCTTATCAGTACTAAATATAAGCTATTGTCAAAACAAATTTCCTGTGGATACAAGCAAAGCACATTGAGTTCATAATCTGTTTGTGGTGGGGTTTTTTATTACAAATTAATGCCTGGTGGATCCAGTTTGCAAAGTAAATTGCTGCAGTGGAACAGTGTGTGTAGGTACAGAAACACCCTGCATATTAACTACAAAGATAGGATCACTATTTAATTTAGTCACATATATTTAAATTTTTCTTTCTAATTATCTTTTTTTTGTTGCTCAATGGCATCTAAATATATGCAACAGCCCTGAAATTCCTCAGAAAGACTAATGTGATCAAAGCAATGAATTTCTTGTTAGTGAATGTACTGTGTTGTCTGCAAATCTTGAACTGAAACAACAAACAGCTACCAAGCAAAACAGGGAAGTGAACATTTTGGGGGATTTCTGGATTATTTGCAGACCATCTTTACTAATGACTTGTGAAACAGATTGTGGTATTAAGTTTGGAATTTATGGCCGATATCGTACATGCACAATTTATATCAGTCTGGTTTTGTTTGTTCGGGAAAGTTTATAAGTTCCTTCATAGAAGGAGCCAGTTCCTTGCTTGATGAAAAGAATCCCTTTTTGGTTTTTTTTTTTCTCTTTTCGTCCTTTTTATTCTTCTTCTGTTGGCTACTGAAGTCGTAATCCTCAATTTGTCTTGTGCTCACACTTGCTATGGAAATTATATGATACCACAGGTGGTGATTTATAAACATTTATTATGAGCATTTGGGAAAAAGTGAATTATGAGAAAGATATTTCTCAGAAATGTGTCATCTGCTCATCTTGCTCAGGTAAAAGGGGTTTTAGTGCTTGGCAGATTATTGCAGACTCATAATTTCTGCCTATACTGTTGGTTTGGACATTGAATGAAGAAGATTCAATACCATTCTTTCTTGACAATGCTTTCTGAAGAGAGAACTGTGCTATGTTAGAGTAGATGATCAAAAATATATCAATACTGTTTCCAAAACCTAGTATTTAGTAGTTGGCAAATATGAAGACACTGCTTTTTCATAGTGTTTTATTTAACTATATATGAATGGCATTATTTGTATTGCAGTATTATATAATTATAATTTTGGTCTATTTTTTTGTTTCCCCAGAATTTTTGTGTGAGAGGCCTTGAGCTGTTTTCTTCATATCTATTCAAAGATATTTTGGAGTTGTATGACTGGAATCTTAAAGGTAACATTGATTTTGAGACGGTCCTCAACATTACAATGTAACCTCTGTTTTCCATAAGAGGGACAAACTTCATTTATTCTTCAAGAAGATGAAATTAGAGTTCAATCATGTGAGGTGTAGCAGTGAAAATGCACAAACTTGGCACTGTATTTTCACAAATAAACTAAATTTCTGCCGTAATTCAGAACTTTTGTTTTTAATCAAACAGTAAATATTACTGTGTGTTTAATATTACAGAGTATCATGTGCATGGTATTTTGAAAGCCAAGGTGTCAGGTAAACTATTTTCTCTTTTTACAAGCTAACAAACAAGTTACTCATACTGTATTTCTCTGCAGTCAGCTCAGAAAGCAGTGACATACAGACAGCTATGGAGGAATAGTGTTGTCATTATAGCTGAATGTTGTTGTCTTTTGACAAGATGAAAATACTGGTTTCCGTGAAGACTGCAACGAAAGAGAATACTTCGCATGGTCTAAAAGAGAAATGAGAGTATCAGAGGAGTTACATTTCAGTATCTGTAGGTCTGTTTGGGTGTCGTGACTTTGTCTGTGGAGATTCACTCTGCACAGGAGCACACAGGTTTAATACATTTTGTGTAGCCTTTGGTTTGATAATATATTCTAACATTAGTGTTGTCTTTCCTATCACTGCTTCTGATTGTTCTTTCTTTTTTTAGCTTCTGATTGTTCTTTTTTTAGCACTTACTGGTTGGTTTAGTTTTTATTTTCTTGAAAGCTTTATAGATGAATAGGAAATGAAAAAAAAAACCCCACAAAACAGTACCAAGGAAATTTCCATGTTATCTTTGTTTTGGTAAGCAAAACCACCCCACTAATTGGAGGAGATTAAATAAACTAGTGCTTGTACCTATAAGGCTTAAATGAAATAATTAACTGATTATATAAACTAATATTTTTGTATTACTGTTTCTTTTTAAAGTACTGGGGTTTTTTTTGTTAGGTTCTTATTATTTTTAAATTATTTTAGATTTCTTTTAAATTATCTGTGTGAAAGCTTTCACTACAAGTTGTCTCTCTGTTCTTTTTTTTTTTTGTTACTTTCTGGATTGAAACTTAAGCCCTGTCAAATGTAATCACCATTCATTGATTTTATCTGCAGCAAAGTTGCCTCTTTTCTTCTTTTGCAAAAATGTTGGAAAATTTTCTGTATTTTTTTTGTATTTAAGGTCCTTCACTTGAAAATGATTCTGTTTCCTGTCCCAGATATCACTTCATGCCGCGGTTTGTGAGATTTCTTCCAGGTAATGTTTGTATTATATATCGTTATACAAATTAGATCTGAAAAAAGCTTTAAAAAAGAAACAAAACCCAAAAACATCCCTATCCCCCAGGAGAAAACCTCCACAGAAAAACCCTTATTGCAAGTCAAATGGTTCAGTCAGTGCAGAGATCTGGTGCTTCTGCCTGAAGTCTTTAGTGCTTGCAGATGGTTTACTAAGAACTGGAATTCAGATGGACAGGCCAAGTCCTGCTTCCAGCTTTTGTCTCTGTTGTCATTTTAGGCAGTGCTGTGTCCTCCTTGTCCTGCTCTGCGATGGTGCTGTGGCATTTGCAGAGTGCTGTTATCTAATCTCTCACATTTCATCTCCCACCTGCTCTTCAGGATACCATGTGATTAGATTACAATTCTGGATGTGCAAGGGTCAGCATGATTGGGCACCCCTGAGCACATGCTCTTCTGATTGTTTCTTTATCCTAATGCAGGCTTAGACCTTGCAGCAAATAGCGATAGACAAAAGCCATCGTTCCAACGCAGTTCAACCCTGGCCTGCCAGCCAAGGACAAGATTCCGTGTGGAGCATTCAGCTCGTTTTGAGTGAACAGTTTACAGAGGCATTTAACACATCCTAAGATACCAGGACAGACTTTCAGTTGATGTAAATGTCATGGCTCCATTGGAAATGTGTCCTGCTGAGATCCTGCCAGTGATTGCTCCAGGAGGGTTGTGTGGACAGAAGGATGTGTTTCAGCTGTGGGATTTAGAGTGCAGATGAAATATGGAACAACCTTCATCAAGAGAGCTGTGACCTGGAGGTGCTTTCTGCTTTGGGCTTTGAAACTTAGTTGGGATATTAATTATAGCTGGAGCAAAATGAGTTTTGGCTCGTTACTGTGGAGAGTACTGATGGCTAGATGACTGTATTTCTAATTGTTGTTCCTTCCTGGATACACAGCACTGTTCAATCAGAAGCAGAGCTCTGAGGCTTGCTAGCAAACATTGATTTGGTTTTGCTGAAGCAATTTACAAAATAAGCCATCAAGCCACATGTGGCTGATTAACTTGACCTCATCACAAAATGAGAACAAGTTTGTCCTGCCTGGTTTGTGTAGCTTGAGGGTGCATTCCTGTTCAGGGTTTTTATATTCTGATTTTTTTTTTTTTAATTTTAGTTTAGAAGTCAGCTCTTTCTGTGCTATTGGGTTGTTTACGGATGAGGAGGGATAAGTCTCTAAAATATGTATTCCTGTATGCTGCTTCTTCTTTAAGGTCCCCAGCCTTCTAACTCTTTTAAAAGTATCTTTTTCCTGATATTTCTGCATATATAGTCGCCTTTTAGCATCTTTTTGACAGGGTTTTTTTTTAATCAAGCTTTCATTTTTTATTGATTATTTTTGAGATACCCATGAAGATTTTTAATTTTCAGAGAGTGGAAATCTATTTCCTTCAGGTATGCTTGCAGAACAGTACTTAGGTCTAATCAAAGAAGATGTTGGTGCATCAGATCTCCACACATCCATCAGCTGTCTCTTTAAAGATAGAAATGAATTGCTGATTTCCCATCCCCTCTACTTTTTCTTTCTTACTTTCCTAACATGGTCTAAAAATAATGAGGTTTGGGATGTCAAGTTTTCTATGTGGATTTACTTGGGGACAGGCCTTGGGGTAGCTCTGAGCTAGTCATACCAGGTTTACTGCGATGCATAGCATGCAGAACAGTTGCTGTATTGTATTGCCATAGATTTTTATGGTGATAAATATATTCAGAGAGTAAAAGACTAGAAAAAACACATTTGAGGTCCCAAGTACTGCATATTCTGGCCCAGAAAGGGTCTCAGACTTTCATTTAGCACAGCAGTCTATCGCAGCCTGTACACAGTCTTCAGTGGGTAAGGATACACGTATATTTTAGTGATTGGTATATGTGGGCTACCTCTTGCGTAAGAGTAAATCCAGTTGCTGACAAAAAACAGTCTTGTAAGTGGAGTCCCCCTTCAGTTTGAAGGAAAACTTTGCACATTTAAAATTCTGTCCCTGTAGCTATTAGAAGTGTTTTCTATTTCCAGTGAGGTTTGGGGGTGTATCTTCCCCACTTAAGATTCCCTCTTGGAGTTTAAGTGAGTTAATTGTTCTGAGAGGCCAAGTTACACCATTCCCTTTCATCATTTCTATGCAGTAGTGCTGGAATCCCAGCTGAGGTAAGAGGAGGGCTTGTACATGTCTTGTAGGGAACATCATCTTACACAGTGCTGCAGTTGTGCAGCAGCTCTGCAAGGCTTTTCCAGTGTGCCTGGGATCACACTCCTTGTGCTGTGGTGTCATCCCCCATATTGCTCTAAGGTTTTACTTCTGGTTTGTCACCATTTCTCTTTTGTGGGTGTAGTGAGAGAGAGAATATACTCAGTGGCTGGACCAGATTGTTTCTGCTCCCTGGGGGAGGGAAATCAGCATTTGTGCTCTGGGGGGATGAAACTTGAAGATTCCTCTGTACCTATGGATTAACACCCTGCTATTAAAGGAGGGAATTGGAGAGATGTATGTCAAAATTAAAGCATTGTGGTAACATGGAGTGACTTCTCATTTACGTGAGCAGACATACTGAATTTGAATAGCCAGTGTCTTCTGAGTGGTGATCTGTCAGGACCATCACTCACCTTTCACGTTTGCATATTCACATCTGTAGCTGGCTACCTGAAGCCAATCAGATTATAGTGTCTTCTTGCTACAAGCAGCCTTTGCTGTGCATTTTTCCTGGGGTCTCAGAGGTATTTAGTAATTTTCACATGCCCTTGATTCATTTAGTGACAGAAGACAGCATGAGGCTCTTTAGTCTTCATTACTGCAGTTAGAGCATGTAAGCACTACAGATGAGTTTAAAGTGCAGGGATAGCTTGCTACATTCATCCAGAAGTATTCTGTAAAATTTTGAGTGTTCTTAAAAACTGCTGCATAATGCCTAAAGGCTTTTTAACTGCTGTTGTAAAAAGAATGATAAAATTGTGAAAAGGAAGATATAACTGGACACCATAACTGATTGTTCTGCCTACTCATTTTAAAGTTTATTCAGGCAAGTTAGAAACTTCAACTTTACAGTACGATGGAACTGTTACTCTCTTCACCATTACTGTTACTGCTTTAGTTTAGCAAAGTTTTTATGCATGTACAGTATTCATCAGTAAAACATTTGCCTTGATACTTGTCAAATCACTTAAGCATTTTGCATTTTATTTTGCTCATACAAATGGTCTGTATTCTGCATATTTTCTCTTCTGCACATGCTTTAGGAGTGAATCTCTGAAATGTGTTTTATTTATTTATGGTTTTAAGATGGAGGAAAAGAAGTACTCTCAATGCATCAGATTCTTCTCTACTTGTTACGATGCAGTAAAGCTTTGGTGCCTGAAGAGGAGATTGCCAACATGCTTCAGTGGGAAGAACTGGAATGGCAGAAATACGCAGAAGAATGCAAAGGGATGATCGTTACCAGCCCTGGAATGGTAGAAAAAATAAATAATTTTTTGTTTTTGTGAACAATCCAATGACATGTACACGTCTTGTTTCAGAGAGTTTGTCACAGGCTAAATTAGAACAGGAAAAGGTGACCAGTGGCAGTTGCTGATTGCAGTAGGAACAGTTTATTGACTTGTTCCAACCCTGAATTGTCCCTTCTGCTGCTGTACTGAAGGGCATATTTTCAGATGGGCACTGTTTCAATGTGCATGTTAAAAGGAACAGCTATACTTTATGTATGTAAAGCTTCCCTATTTTCTCAGACAGTTTTTATGTGCATGATCTCATTCTCTTTTCCCAGACACAGCACCAGAGAAATAGTAACTGTTTGCTATTTACTTTCTTCTTCCTCTTTTGACCCCCTGTTGACAGCTCTATTCCATGTGTGCTATCCTGATACTGCCTTGAATATGGAAACGGTGTTTTCTGCTTATTTCTGTGTTGCTCTCACTCACACTGAGGAATTTTGTGTACATTAATTAATGCATGTATTAATTTTCAATGCCTAGTTTGAAACCCCTAAGGCCTTATTATTTTTAGAACAATTGGTATTTTAAAGTACATGTTCTCTGAGCACAGCTTCTTTCAACTCCGGTGTTTATTAATTCAGCCCATTATTCTGACTTTCACTTTTAAGAAATGTGGGTCACAAGAATAGATGAATGTCCGCTAAAAACTGCAGGGGTTGTATTTGTATAGTTTGGTCAGTATTGCAAAATGGTATCTTAGTAGTAGAGGCATATTTTGGACCTAATATTTGCAACTGACATGCAGCTTTCTAAGTAGTAATACCTTTCTTTTTCTGACTTCATTTTCCTCCTTTGCTCATAGCTCAAATTTTTAGTTTCTGAAGAAAAAGTGTAACTTGATACCATGCCTAAGAAGGAATTTAGTTTTTCAGCTGAAAAACCTGACCCCAAACTGCAGCCAGGGTGACATGCTAAATACATTGTCCAAGTTCATAATTTAAAGTATGGCAGCATAACATTTAGTAAACTACTTAATAAGCAAATAATAACTTGGGTCAGATAATTTTTCCATTGATTTCACTCTGAGTAAAGTAAAACTTTTTAAACAGCAAGAAAATTGGACTGTTTCTGGGAACATGAAATACAACAATACACATGAACTCGCACTGTGGAAAGTCTACCTCAGCTGCTTTAAATTAGTGGTAGACCAGAATCTGATAGTAGAAATTGTTAGACAACCTGAACAGCCTTAACTTGCCTGTGGTTTCTGTGATACGAGGTACATGCTGGTCCACAAGTTGTCAGCATCTGAATGGTATACACCAACATAACTTGAGTTATTTTGCTGAAGATGTGCTGATTTCAGCTAGCTGAAAACTCACTTTTTTGTTTAGCATGAAGGAACGCATGTATGTTCGTCCCTTGTGTCATGGAACTCTAAATGTCTGTGTGTACAAGGCAGTGTGATTTGTGAAGTGGTAGTGTTATTTCTGAGGTCTTGTGGGATTTTTTACTGGCAAACTTTGCATTCTACGAGGCAGTGTTTTTAGAGATGTGTGTGGACATCAAAATATGTAAGCATAAAAGAAATCTGTAGCGCTTTGAAATGTCATGTTATAATGGCATCATTAGTACATGTTTTTTCTTTCAAGATTGCAGTGAGTTTCTTCTTAATTTGTGGATTTTTCCTGTGTGTTGCAGCATATTGTACTTGTAGGAACCCAGAGTGGAGAGAATATTTCTCTGCCTGTTTTGAGGGTTTTCACCCCCCTGAACAACACAGCTTTTGACCTCTGTCTGTGGAAAAAACTGCCTACTCTTAGAGAAGAACTAGAAACTACACAGGTGTAAATTAGGTGATTGACTAATATGTAAGATTGTCACAGGGTTAAAAATTTAGAGGTTTTGGGTTTGTTAATGTAGTAAATAGATTAAAGCAAAAAACATCAAAATGGAGGATTGTTGTTGTTCTCCAAACCTCCTTCTTCTTCTTCTACATCTCCATATTCTGCAGTAGAAATAGTTTGGGATTATTGGACAAAGAATTCTGCAGTTCCTGGCTGTGTTACTGAATAATTGGCAGAAAAGTAAAAATAATGTATGTTTTTAGTAACCATTGGTTGATTTACCTTTAAAAAGCCGTGTAATCTTGATAATTGGGCTTTCTCCTGCATTCTCTGCCTTGTGCTATGTCTGGATCACGCTAGTGACTCTTTTTCTCTGATAAGACTTAACAAACAACCATCAAGAAGCAGCGAAGGCTGAGTCCCGTTTGTCTCTGGAACTCCTAGCAAGGACTTTAAAAACTCCCTCCCATCAGGAGAGGTTTGATTACGGCACGATCAGTGTCAATACTGATTATGAATGTAAGTGAAAAACAGAGTATGAAACTATTATCTATGCATTTTGCAACATTAGAAGATAAAACAGTTCTGTTGGAGAGACAATGTGAAACTATTTCAGAAAATGACAGCTCTTCAGTTCAATTATATCCACTTGACACAGCAGAGTAAAAACACTGAATTTTGTTTTGCTGCACAACATTTCTTCAGAAATAATAATTCCTCTTGTGTTCAAATCTAGGTTTTATGTGTGTGTTTTATTTTTTTCAGTGGGAGGTGTATATATATATATATATATATATATGCATGGTGGAGAAGGGAAAAAAAGCTTTAATAGGATATAAATCCCACTTAAACAACTAACAATGTTTCAGCATTGTTTAAAATTATTTAACTTATTCATGGTGGTTTATTAATTCAATGAAACTTAGTGTTGAAATAGATTGAGAAGTTCACAAATTTTAGTCATCTTTCATACTTCATTCTTCCTAAAATATTGATGGTTTTCTCACTACTGCATAGATAGATATATATATTAACATACTTCTGTGCTACATCTGCATGCTATTTCATGTTGTGTTCTAATGTCAGCAGTGCCTTGGTTGATGAGATTTGGATAGGAAACAAAAATAACAGGTCTCTGTTCTGCTAGAATTTCTTTGGTTTTGATGTTACTTTAAAGGCAAGGTTGTCATTATTGGATAGTCTATCAAAGCACTTTTAAAAGAGCACAGGGATAAAACTCTGGAAGAATAACATCTAATTTGCTTGCATCCTGTCTGCTGGTGTGCAATTTATACTTGATGTTTCTGTATGTTGCTGTTTGTTCACTTAACCTTCAGAAAGGGCACTGGAGAGAAGGCTGGTGTTCACGATGAAATAAAAAACCATAGCCCAGCTACACCCCTCTCATAACTGTCAGTGAGGGAGCAGTTGTGATTAAGGCTTGGAGAAGTTCTTTTGTCCTGGTTGTTATCAGCCACCTGTGAACAGCTGTGTAACTGAGGGACAAAATGCAAGGCAGTGTCATGGAAATGAAGAGAAGGAGTCTGGTTTTGAGTGGTCCTGAGATCACACATTTGACACAGACTATGTGCATAGTGGAAGATTGCCTTTTTACACTTTTGAGTATCTCATTGCTTCTGTTTAAGTATCTAAAGTGTGTCTGTATTTTTTTTTTTTAATGTATTGATTATAATTGGTATAATTGAGTATAATTATTGTTTCATATTCTGTTAATACACCAATCCTCTGATTCTCAGAGGATTGGTGTATCAAGGCTGCTTTTTTAAGGGGGACAAAGATGGGAGAAGTTCCTCATTTTAATATTAATGTTGGGGAGAACCAACAAACAACTTATGAGAAAATAAAAACTTTTCAAGCTGGCTTTGTGCAACCCCCAAAATAACAGATGAATATCAGGACTTTAAGCTCTTGTTTAGGGAACAACATTCTGTCTGCTACAAATCCTGGCCTTTATTTTCTTTAGGTTTTTTTTTGTTCTAATCCTTTTTTATAAGTGCTGTGGGCAAAACCTTTTTATTTTTTTCTTTTTTTTTTTTTTTTGTGAACCCAGCAGCTTTAACTAATTTTAAAAATTTAACTACCTATGTTAAATCTTAACTAACCTAATTTTTTTTTTTTTTTTTTGGCTGGGGACTTGTAACTTTATGTTCAGTCATCTTGTCTAAAGGGAAGCTGATAAACGTTTTTCCCTTGGAAAATATTTCTGTATCTGAAAGTCAAGCTTTTAAGTAAGTTTTTGTTTTTCTAGAATAGATTGTAATTGTGGCCATATATAGAGTTGACTTTGCTTATCCATGCAGAAAATTATTCCTGTGAACTGTTCTGCCAAGGTGGTTTGGAGGGTAAAAGCTTTGTTCTTGACACAGTTTTTGTTGTTTTGTGAAGAGAATGGTGGGAGCTGTTTCTGTAACACTGAAACTCATCTTTGAGAAATTCACAGTGCTAAATGAGAAGTTTTGAGATGCAGGTAACTAGAAGTAATGCCCTTTTTCTGAAACCTAAGATAAGCAGAATATATTGGCCTATTCCAGCTGATTTCAAAGTGGGGAGTCAGCAGGCACATTGCAAAACAGCTTGACAGGTAAAGGAGAAGTTGTTTACTTGGAGACCAACTGTGCCCCTTCAGCTGAGTTTTTAAATATGCTGGGTAAGTGATGAAGAGCTCTGTGAGCAGCATGTCTGCTACGGTGATGTGCAATTACTTACTCTACATTTATAGAGCTGAAGCAAAAGTTGCCTTCTTTTCCACTGTCCTTTTTAACAATAAAAAGAACTTCTGTTTTGAACTGTAAAAAGGGCAAAAGTCTCTTCATTATACAAAACTGTATTCCTCCTTGTACGCATCAACATGGGAGCCTTTTCTGAGAGTAGCATGACAGATTTTTTTTTATGCTGTTTAGTCTGTGTGATTGAATGGATCTAATAATGCCTTCCTTTGCTTTGGGAAATCATGAACAGAACTAAAATTAGAGAGGTAACCTGATCTCAGCAAACTGCTCTAGCATGTGGGTTCTTGGATGCCAGAATGCTAATCCTAATTTTTATTTCTGGTGTGATGCTTGACCAGAGAAAGTTGTTTTAAGTTCTTGGAAATAGTCAAAGTAAATTTCCAGATGATTAAAATTAAAAGGCCTTTTTTTTTTTTTCCTCTGAGTGGTAGGTCAATTAACTTTGTTTCAGTTATTGTTGTTGCTAAATGTTTATAATAGTATTAGTGATTGGTTTAATGTGCGTATTATTAAACTTGGAATGTTGTTGCTTCATGTTTCCTGGATAGTGTGGGATTGAGGCAGTAAATTTTCCATGAAGCTGTTGTCAATTTAGTTGTATTTTGTTTTTTTCTCCTAGAAACCAAGCTCAGTTCGTATTGATCAACTGGACCGCGAACAATTCAATCCTGATGTAATTACTTTCCCTATTATTGTGCACTTTGGGATACGACCTGCTCAACTCAGTTATGCTGGAGATCCTCAGTAAGAAGCTTTTCCTCCTTTATTTTGTTCAGGGACTCATTACTGTTGTCATTCATGCCTTAAATAGGGCTTGGTTATGTGCTTAGGTGAGTCTGATACAAAGCTTAGTGCTTATGACACTGGGCACAGGCTCCTGCAAATATAAGGTATAACTTTCTCTGCAGTAATTCAGGATCTGCTGAAGTAAACGTGCATGTATGTGCAGTATGATACTTCTTAACCTGAGAACAGCTCTTCTGGGTCCAGCAAAAGGTGGTTCCTCAAGCTCCACATTATTCCTCTGAGAGGCCAGTGGTGGGTTTTCAGAGAGAGGATAACGTAACAGGAAGGCAGAGAGGGAGAAATGGTTACCCAAGCTTCCTAATGTCTGTAGCATATAGACTCCTGAGCTAGAGGATGTCTTTAGGTCATTTTGTTAAACAGCCCTGAATTGATGTTTTTAAATTTCTCAAATCACTGTTTGAATCTTTTTATGCTACTTGTAGGGAGAAGATTTCAGGTAATCACTTAACCAGTACTGTTGTGCATCATATGCAGAAGGGCTGATTTTTATTTCAGAGCTGCTACTTGATTGTTTAATTAGATGTTCTTCAGGTCTCATATCTAATGAGGAATAATATAGCCAGGTTCTGTTTGATTTCTTCATGATGTTTGTTTCTTGCATACTGTTATGTCCTACTTAATCATCTCTTTCTATGCTTTGAAGGATCATGTCTACATAGTGTTTCCTAGCTTGGAAGCTCTTGCACCCATGCTACTTTTCTCTGTACTTTTTATATCCTGATAGAGTTTGAGAGGAATGTAGAGAAGGAGTGGAGAGGGAATCAGGACTTCAGGCAGAGCAAGAAATACTGTTTCACTGTGGATTGATGAAGGGATGCGAAAGTGATGATTGGATTTTGTTCCTGGTTCTTTTCTTAACCTCTGACAATTTCAGGGAACTCTTCCAGTGATAGGGACATCTGCTTTCTGCATGACGACAGTATAGAGCCTGTCTCTGGTGCATGTGTAGTTAAGGTTGTCTTTTTCCCCATTGCTGTGGTTTAGGATTGGTATTCCCCAATTCAGTACTCCCACTAAAGAGAACCACAAGCCACTCCCTTCCCCTTCTGCTGAGAGATGCAAGAAGGCAGAGATCATGGGTTGAGGGAAGAATGATTTACTGGAAACAGCAGTGAGATAAGAAAACAAACAGTAACAGCAACAATACTAATAACAAAAATGTGGAAAGAGAGGGTGATTTATGTCCAAAATGCTCACCAGATCTGCAGTTTTATTCTTTTGCAACTGCTTGCTGAGAATTTTAAACCTAACATGGCAGGAAGTGGGAATACTGAGTTCTAATCCAGATGATAAAACTTTTTTTTTTGCTTTGATCATGAGTTTTAATCCACTTTATCTTTTAGTTTTCTTGTTCATCAAAAGGAAATAATTAGACCCAAAAATATAAGAATTATCTCTACTTTGATGCTGAATTTATTAGTATTTGTAAAGTTCTAGTACTTTTCATTGAAAATAGTATAAAGAGACAAAAATTATTCTTCCCACACCTTTTTATTTTAACTTTCTTTAAAATTTACTTGTGGGTTTGTTTTTTGTTTTGGGTTTTAACCTCGGAGCTGCTTATACAAAGTAGGTATGTTTTGTCTTGTCAATGTAACAAAGCCTTTTTTTGTGAAAGACCTCTGTGGTGCCATCATAAATGTTAGGCTTAACTCTGGTGTATGTGCACCCAGAAGAGATTTTCCTCTAATGTGTCTTTTCTTTGTGAAGTTCTAATACAGAATTTTTTGTAATGGTAATATGTTTATTAATTCTCAAACTTAATTGCAATAACAAAGCTTGTTTCACCCTTATCAATACTAGTAAAAAAATGTGTATTGGAGATCACAGTTTCAGGTTCTTATTTTCGGGTTGAAACCTCCTCAAGACATTTGTACTTTTCGTTTTGGTTGATTTGTTCGTTAACTCATTTTTCTTTTTTTGGATGTTGATTTGTCAGAAATAGATGTGCTATTCTGCAGGTTGCAAAAGTGCAGTGAATGGAGCATGAGAAAAATCTATGGATTGAGCATTTCAGATGTGTTTGTAGACTGAAAAAATATCAGTATCTCCAGAGGCAGAGAGTATGCATTCAAGAATGCTGCAGAGAAATAGCTAGGAAAAAAAATGCCAATAAGAAAAGATTTGTTTATGTATCTGTGAATGTGGGATGGTGAGAAGATGATGAAATAGTAAAAGACTTGCTGCTTCATTGACTCTTAAGCCACTAACGTGAACCCTTCCTAATAAAACCACTGCTCTAAGTTGGTGCTGAGGAGGATCTTCTTCTATAATGTAAATACGAAAAAAAAAAAAATAACTTGGGTAAACTTCTTTCCTCTGGTGTCTAATTCCCTGCTTCCTATTCAAAGTCTGATTTTATGGGTTGTCCTGAAAAAACTGTACAGAGGTGACATTTTGAAGGTAGCATTGTTTCCTAAGGACACAAGGTCCCTGTCATGATTCTCTTGGTTGCTTCTCCCACTGTAACTTTTGAACCTGTTGGTGAATTGCAGCTGAATGTAATGGTGGGATGTTGTCTTCAATTGGAGTAAGTTCTTACAAGTTTGGTGAAAGTTTGTGCTAGGTTATTGAGGGCCTCCCACTGAGGAAGAAGTTGTTACTGAAGTTCATGTGTAATTAGACACCACCAAAATAAGGCTAGATGGCTGGAGAAAACCAGAAAACTTAAATATGTGCTAATCACAGAAATAGCTTGAATTGCTGATTCCATTCAGCACAAACCCATAGGGAACAAAACTTTCATTTCACTTTTCACAGAATAACTTCATGTTGCATGTGACTTGTAGAGCTCTTCCTCAGGTGCTTCACTGAAATGTTTGAGCCAGTGTAAGGACAGACACTTCCTGGGAAAGGGTGCTACTGCTTTGCAGTGAGTGATAGGTAAGCCGTGTGGAGAAGAGGGAGTTTTCACCTGCCTGAATTGAGTTAAGCTGCAGGCAAGCCTTTTCAGCATGCAGAGGTGGCCCTTTGGGAGATGGGTATCTGAGAGACCTGGGGTCTGCCCTGGTCTTTGCTGTTCTTTACCTCACTTTGCACACTAATGCCTCCTCTCTGCTACTTGGCCCACCCTTCTGGAGCAGCTACAGAGACTACTGCTGTCACCTCTCTTGGAAAATGCTTTGAGATTATTTTTTTTTCTGGAGCAAAGAGATGCTTGTAGACATTCTGTGTGCATTATTAGCAGCTGGTGTGCTCATAATGACAAACAGGGAGAGACTTTTGTTTATTGACCAAAATACTTGTTTTCTGGTTTTGTCCTTCAGGTACCAAAAGCTGTGGAAGAGTTACGTGAAGCTGCGTCACCTGCTGGCTAATAGTCCCAAAGTCAAACAGGCTGATAAACAGAAATTATCACAAAGAGAGGTATTCTGGACCTTCCTATGACTGATAATTGAGCATTGTAATTTGGGATGGAATAAAGCCATATGACTGCCCTATTTATGGAAACAATAGAAATCCTTCACAAAAGATTTTATTTCCAGACTCTTAACACGGATTTTATTTTTATCTATGCTTGTTATTGAATGGGTTTTTTTTCTTTTTTTCAGCTGTCAAACTACTGCAAGTTTTTTACCCAATTATAGAAATTATTGTTACGGAACCATAACTTCTTTGTAGCTGTTGCCATTAATGGTTTCAAGAGTTAGTGTAGAGGAGGACTTTTTATTTCATAATGTACTTTTAACTGGCTTATAATTTTATACATTTCTCTTCTGAGATAAAAACTGCCACACTTGTGTGCATAAAATGTAATTTATTAGGTGGTACAGTGATCTTGCTCAATATCTTTGACTTGAAATCATCTGATTGTTGTATGATAGACAAGATATTTTTCTCTTTTTGTTTTTTCTTCACAAAGTGATGAGCAATAAGCATTTCCTAAGTGTAAATGCTCAACCAATCGGGAATTAAAATCAGAAAAACAAAGACTCCTAAATATAGCCTAAACCAGCCTATCTATTTCTATAAACCCTTGGACTGAAGCTTTAAATTTGTCTGGTGCCTATCAGGCACTCAATTTGACAATATATGTAAAGAATACATAGAGGAGAAATTAACTTCTTGTGTACTGGACAGTATTTAATTAAATTGTGTTGTATTTTTATTTATTGATTAGAAACACTGATTATTCATAAAATCATAGACTACCCTGAGGTGGGAAGGACCCATGAGAATCATGGAGTGTGATTCCTGAGACTTCCCCAGTTTATTGTGTACTTTTGGTTGCAGTAAGTGTTTGATACATATGACATTACACCTGATTTTTTTAGTTGTTGCAAAGCATAGAGTGCTGTTGTGTGTGTGAGCAAGAGTCTGAGTAAATATTTTATTTATGCTGATATTAAATAAGCCCTTAGCTTCTTACTTGTAAATTAAAAAAAAAAACCAAAAAACCAACAAAAAACCCACAACATTGTGACTGAACTGTGCCACAGTTGTAAAGGAAAAAAAGATTTGCTCTTACAGGAGATGATTTTGATTGCCACAACTACACTCAGAGCAAGTAGAATATCATTGTTTTATGAACATCCTTTCATTGGGGGGAATGGATGACTTTTTTGTAAAATTGTAGTGGATTGTTTATAAGGTGGTGATCATATTTTGCTCCAGAAGATAAAATGTTCCTTTGCTTTTTAGCACTGCTGTGTGGACTGCTTATTTTTGTTTCTAGACTGTATTATCTAGGATAACAAGTTTTATAAGTAGTTTGCCAACAGAGAGGCATACAGGGCTGAAGCAGAATCTTTATGTGAGGATAATCTATATATTTGCCAGTGGAGGTGTCAGTAAGTCAGAAGGAGCTGTAGGACTGTACCTCGCTGGTACATGGGCTTTTAACGATTATGAATCATACATTTTGGAGTGCTCCTGAGCCAGTCAGACTGAAATACAGCCAGGTCTGGCAAATACAGTACCACCTGCTTCAGGAAAAACCCAGTGACACACCTTCGACAATGCACAAGGGGCACAGTGCTGGCAAGCATCTCTGTTCCCTCTGCCATCAGTCATCCACCACTGTGAGTTGTACAATGATATCATTTGTGACAAGGTCATGCCTGGGGCTTTGTTCCTCTAACCTAACTTTGAGCATTTACAGCAGGTGCATAAATTGGGACCTGAAGGCTCACTTTGAAGTCAGTGGAGGGAGAAATGCATTTTTGAAGCCATTTATCCCCTTCATTGAATATAAAAGGAGCCAGGGCTGACTAGCCTCCTACCCTAGACAGCTCTGTATTGAGGTGTCTGAGGTTTGATGAATCTGTGTCTGGACAGGTGCAACTGTTGGAACTACTCTGTGAGTCTCTGCAAATCAGAAAACAGAGCCTGTTCCTGCCCAGATATGCTCACAGGCTTCAAACTGGAAGCTGGGAAGAGACAGCTTTGAGCAAGTGCCCTGTAGTGAAAAGGAGAAGGAGAGGCAGGATAGGTTGCATCTTTGAAGAGCTTTGTGTTCTGAAGAAGGCAGAGCACTGAGGGGAGTCTCTACAGTTAGTTCATGGTGTGTGGGGAGCTTGCACACCCCAGGGCTTTATAGTATTGGAACCAAGAGATTCTGATCCAGGACTGACTTATTTTATCTGTTTTTCTTTCATTCCATTTTTACAGAAAATATTTTCTTTTAATGATACTGTCAAAATCTTTTAATGATTCTGACCCTTTCATGGTTTCTAGAGACAAACTGTTTGCACAACACCAAATAGCCAGTGGTCAAGGAAAAACATAGTTTTAAAATTTTTATTGAAGTAATATTGGTAGATTTCATCAGCATAATCTCCAGGACTGGTGAGTATTGACCCCTTTCCCAGACTGGGCATAGTGACATTTTTGAGCAGGAACTGTTGCAAAGTAGCCAAGATGAGAAAACAAAGCCTGTTTTGCTCCTCCTGATTGTTCAAACCAGGAGCACTCATAGTGATGGACTTGAATGAAGAGGTGGTTTTGTACCTCTGGTAAAGAAAGTGCTTTCATTATGAGGACTTTACCTTTCTTACTTGTGTGTTATCTTGGATGTATGAGTTGGACCGGTTTGTTCTGTCATTTGCAGTAAAAAAAATGCAGTCACCTCTGTTCTTGGTCTACCAAAATCCCCTGTCTACTCTGTATTCTAACATATCTGCCATGGTCTGTGGCTGGGAGTTACCAGACCTGTACGAGCCGTAGAAACTGCTCACCAGAACTGAACCTCAAATGGGTGTTGTGCAGGCACTGGCAGGTGTTGGTGTGCTTTGTTGTAGCAAGTTCTTCACAGGAGCTCTGTTCTCTCCCTGCTTAGGAAGCACTGCAGAAAATTCGTCAGAAGAACACAATGAGGCGTGAAGTGACAGTGGAGTTGAGCAGCCAGGGGTTCTGGAAAACGGGGATACGCTCTGACGTCTGCCAGGTGACTAAACCAGAGAGATGTATTTTCTTTCTTGATAGCTGCTGCTGACCTTTCCAAGGGTTTGTTGCAGTTCCAGGCTGAAGAGCCAAATGCAAATGAATGCCTCAGTAATATCCATTGATTTAGGGAGCTATTCTAGTGTTCTGTCCACCTCCTCTATACACACAAAAAAGATAATTTAAATTTTTCTGCCAAGGGTTGATTAGCACAAGGGAGAAGGATTAGGAATGGCCAGCTTGAGGCTGGAAGTTTGCCAAACGTTGAGTCTAGTGTGAATCTTAATCCATCAACTGGCTTGGTTTTAGATATTTTAATTTTAATATATTTTTCTATTTAGATAGCTTTTTAAAAAAACCCCAAGTTTTACAGTGAAGCATGAAGAAATATCTTTTTACTTGAAAGAAAGTAAAAAAACTAAAAGCCCACCACAACTAACTTTTGGTTTAGAACAGGTGTGCCTCAGTAGAAAGGTATCTTTCAGATACTCTGTTTCATATGCATGACATCTCCAAGGAACATCTCTGTCAGATGATCCTATTCTGAAGCAGTTGACAGCCACCAGCTTTGTGATATGATAAAAATAAGTGCAATTTTTATATAATACTGTATTAGTAAAATTCAAGTAGTTTTAACAGCCATATAATTATACTGGAGATATACTTGCATTATTTTTTAGCTGTTGTTTTGGAGATGTTTTTTAAGAGTTAAATGCATGCAACTTAGTATTAGCTTACCAGTGTGAAGTACAAATTAGGGGCGTCTAGGCAAAGGTATAGGTAGAAATTCTGCTGTAATCTTGAAAGTCTGGTGAGGCCAAAGGGGAAATTCTAGAGTGAGAGAAAGGCTAATAACTAGGATTGCTTTTCTTCTGTCTGAAACATTTCTTGTGATTCTACTGTTGCTTCTGAAGTGGAAGGAGAATAGTGGCACAGTATCTTCTCACATAGCTGAGGAAAATTACATAGTGGCACAGTATCTTCTCACATAGCTGAGGAAAATTACATCCCTTTCCTAGTTTTTTTTGTTGTGAACTGTGTCTATTTTTACAGCTTAAGTAAACAGTGTAAATTTCCAATTTAGGCACTTTGAAGCCATTCTGTGTTATTCGTAATATCTTTTGTGATTCATCTCCCAATGTCTTGGATATTCCTGTTTCGTTCTGTTGTTGAAGGACAGCAAAACACCAAAGAATGATAGAAGTAAAACTATTTCATAATTTTTGTGCCCATCTGCAGCTGTAACATCTAAATCAGCCAGTTCTGGTATGAAGGTCCATTGATTTGATTTCTTTGTGAGGCCAGGAGTAAGTAACTGTATGTCTGTAAAATGAAAGATTGCTGCTGTTGCTACATGTTTTTTCCCAGATTAAAGAAGGCTAAAACTAAATATGCATAAATCAGCTCTGGGGGCAGAGCTGAAGTGCAGTGATTTAAAATTACTGCTTTTAAAAGCATTGCAGTTTAGAAGATTGAAACTCTTTTAAGTCACTTGTGATAGCTTATACTTGCTCTGAGTTCCATGTAGCATTAATGACACTGGTCTTTGCTGTCTCAGAAATGAACTGCTTGAAAGGGGAGGAAAAATGGTAAGTGAAATGTTAAAAAAATGTAAAATGGCTGAGTTCTGACAGGCTCACTTGAAGTTGCCCAGTATATCAAGTGCAGTACGTAGCCACTGAGCTGGGCAGCACTTAATACACAGCGTGACAAAATCTGGCCGTGCTGAGAAGACACCACCTCTGTTGCCCCACTCCACCCACACCACTGTTGCTGGTATGCCCCCAACAGCAGTGTAAAGTGTTCATGGTGAGGAGAGACCTCATGCATTCCAAAATATTTCAGCTCACCTGCTTCCCCTTAGTAGCTTCAAGTCAGGAGCATTTGTTGTTCTGGAGGATGATGGCGGTATCTGAGGGCACTTGAGAGAGTTTCTGCCTTGCCATGTTAGCTGCAGCAAGGAAAGGACATGCAGAATATTTAAACTCATACATATTTTAAGAACATCTCTTCTAAAGAGATAAATACATAAAACATCAGAAACATTGAATAGCAATAGTCCAAGATGACGGACGTTGATTGAATCAATCAATCAAGTAGTTAGTGCCAGGTAAGCAGCATTTTGTCAATATGACTGCAAGAGTCAAATTAAAGTCCTTCTCTGTGCTCCCAGAGGTCTGTCAATTCTTTGTTCACTACACCACAGCTGATAAAAGTCTAAAACTTGATATTTCAGTCCTCAAATGCAGGGACACGTGTTGGTGTAAAGAATGCTAAACATTGCTTGAAGAGACTTTCTGTCTAGTGGAGCATAGAGGTAGGGAAGCAGAGTTGTCCTGTGAAACAGTTTTGGGTTTCACTGTTTTGGTGTTTTTCAGTTAATTCCTTCTATGAAGGAGCACGTAGGAAGCACACCTGTACAGTTTATATGGAGATGAAAGGAATGTTCTTACAAATTACCCCAAGAAAACTCTAAATGGCTGACATCATAACAAAATAAAACTTCACCTACACTTCCTAATTCTGTTTGGAGTGGTTTTATATTTCTCTATATTTGGAGACAGATCTTCTATATTTGGAGATCCAGAGAGTCTTTTTCTTGCTGTTGCTGGTTATTTCCATCTGAGAGAAAAGGACCAGGGAGGGGTGCCTGGTCAACAACTGGCTGAACATGGGCCAAAGTGTGCCCAAGTGGCCAAGAAGGCCAGTGGCATCCTGGCCTGTACCAGCAATAGTGTGGCCAGCAGGACCTGGGCACTGATTATCCTCGTGTACTCTGCACTATTAAGGCCATGCCTTGAATCCTGTGTCCAGTTCTGGGCCCTCACTACAGGGCAGACATTGAGGTGCTGAAGCGTGTCCAGAGAAGGGCAACAGAGCTGGTGAAGGGTCTGGAGCACAAGTGTGATGAGAAGTGGCTGAGGGAGATGGGGGTGTTTAGCCTGGAGAAAAGGAGGCTCAAGGGAGACCATATCACTCTACAACTGCCTGAAAGGAGGCTGTAGCCAGGTGGGAGATGGTGTATCCTCCTGGGCAACAAGTGACAGGATAAAAGGAAATGGCCTCAAGTTGTACCAAGGGAGCTTAAAATTGGGTGTTAGGAGTACTTTCTTTGCAGATAAGGTGATCAAGCATGGGAACAGGTTGCCCAGAAAAGTGGTGAAGTTACCATCCCTGAAGGTATTCATAAAGATCTTTGGGACATGGTTTAGTTGGTGAAGTTTACAAGTGTTAGTTTAGTGACTGGACTCAATCATCTTAAGGGTCTTTTCCAAGTTAAATAATCCTGTGATTACCTTCCAGCTCTGTGTTCAGTTCTCAGGAATTTCACACTCTTTTACTTAAACAGAAGGTTTTGCCATTGGTTAGTCTTAATTTTTTGATCTTGTAGCATTCACCAGTTCGTATTTTCTGCTGTTCTGTCATTAGTGACCTGCAGAAATCCACAACATCATTTATCTGTAAATTATACATCATCTACTTTGTGTGCTTGTTTTTCTTGCTTCTCTCCATGCTTTACACTCACTTCCTCTCATCATACACAATCCTCTTTCTGAATTAATTGTGACAGCCCTCAGATTTTAATGCCCTTAAAACACACCTTTATTTTGAATATGTTCATGTCATGTCAGTAATAGGAATGATTAGAAAAAAATTAGTTCACAAATGGTCACATGCATAATATTCTTTAAATCCTGCATTTCGCCTGTATCTCTTTTCATTCTTATGCAAGATTTGTGATGTTGATATCATACTTGCTATACTACTCTACTGACAAACTGTACTACTTGCTTATTTCAAACCAGATGCATCCGAAGTCAATATTAGTGTAGAATTCCTTCTTTGAAACACTGAGAGAGAGGGACTGCCATTGTTAAAAAATAGAGTTGTTGGTTTTTTCAATGTTATTGACATTTTCCCCAACAGAAAAGCATTGTCTATTTCCTAGACAATCAAATGGCAGCCTTTCTGATATTTTTTAGCACATGAAATGTACCAGACTACAGCGTTTCAATCTGTACACTGAAGTTGAATGGTTTTGCTTATTGCGTTTGTTTTTTCAGCACGCAATGATGCTTCCTGTCCTCACCCACCATGTCCGCTACCATCAGTGTCTGATGCACTTGGACAAGTTGATAGGCTACACTTTTCGAGATAGGTGCTTGCTGCAGGTAAGATATGAAAACTCCAACTGCTTGCTGGTTTCTCTTCGTGATACTACTGAGTTCATCCGTAATGCTGAAATGCACAGCGCTGCCACAGCTTGGGCAGACCTGATTATTTGTACTGAAGATCTTTCAAAAGTTTCAGTTTTCCCAAGACACTTCTCAATAGAGATGTCTGTTGTGCACCTAGATCTTACACCTACCTTTGCTCCCAGGGTAGATCTGGATTTGCTCATAATATGTAGAAAGAGAGAAATGCACTTACTGAAAAGACTGTCAAGTACTCATTTCTGTGTAAGTTCCTTTTTTCACATATTTACAGAGAATACAGTGTTGTTCTGCAGATGAGTGTATATGCCCTGCTTCTTGTTTTTACAGCCAGTTGTTCTAAAAGAGAATAATTAAATCACTGCCCTTTTTTTTTGCATTTCTTGGTAGTGAATAGAAATTTGCAAACTTCTGTTCAGCTCTTGATTTCTGCAAGTACATAATAAAATTTCTTACTTGTTTTAAATGCATTCACGTCACATAACCAGCCTTTTATGTTAGTCTATATTTGGAACTGATTACTCAGAGTCTGATGCTTGGCATGATGGCCCCTTTCCTCTTAGACTTTTTCTGAATTTACTGAAGGAAAATGAGGACTTCTGTTAAGAACTTCCTTCTGAAATGGGTGTCATCTCTCTGCAGTGACTGGACTAAGTTCAAAACATGACAGTTTTTGTATTTCTCTAGAGATTTTACTCCCAAATTATTTTAAGGAAATGTCTTTTCTCGCAGCTTTTCTGGCTTCTAGAATTTGTTTTCCAGGCCTTTTCCTACTGCAAGTTACATTAAACATTGAGCATCTTCTAGGATTTGGTTGTTGGCAGGCTGTCTTTGTTTTAATGTCAAAGATTGAAATGCAGTGATGGAAACTTTCAAAATGTTGAGGCCAAACAAACCAACAAGTAAATTCTAATAAAAAAGAGATGAAAGCGTAAAAATCAAGTGTGTAAGCATTAGTCACGTATCGTTATAACAAGTGTGCTTAATACTTTATCCCTACACTCATTTATTTAAAAGCTACAAACATTTTCCAGAAGAGGACGAACTTCTTAAAAATGTATATAGTATTAGTCATCTGCTTGAGCATAGACAATGTTAGATGTATAATTCTGCATTGATTGTTAGCTATTTTATCACGGTGTTTTCTTTTTAAAGTACAAGCAGGTTAAAAAAAGATTACCCTAAGTTATCTGTTCTGAAAAACTGTAATGTGTCATCTAGTTCAGATGGAGCAGAATTTGAGAATGTACGATTACAACAAACTTAGTAATACTAACAAGGAATTAAAAAGGACTTGGAGAAAGTTCTTACTGTTGATTAAATATAATTTTACTCTCTTAAGTTTTATGTTTAGAAAGCAACAGACAATGTTTCAATGAATTACTGAATGTCTGCTCGCAGCCTGCAGCACCAGTCCTGCAGGTGTGTCAGAAGTAACTTCCTGCAGCTTGCATTTTCCAGTGTGTCTCTTTTTTATATACAAGTTTTATGTGCACGTACTTTTATACAAGCACAATATTTTGAGCTGTGTATGTGTAAAGAAGGAGAAAATGTGTGAGTTTGCAGCATGGAGTTCTGAAACCAAGCTGTAGTACTATTTGCTGCTGCCATTTCTGCAGTGGTGGTGTAAGCAGCAGAGTAAGCTTTTGTTAATGCTAGGTGATACAGAGGTAAAACAGAGGACCAGACCTGCCATTCCTCTTAATTTCCATCAGAAGAGTAAGCCCTCTGTAGTCATGAG
>NW_008238983.1:754365-830900 GCF_000691975.1 Corvus brachyrhynchos
AGTTCTTCTGTGATTAACTCTCCCAGGAATAATATACTTGTTGTTTCATTTTTTGAGCTAGGAAAGTTCTATAGAGATTTAAATAATGTAAATATGGATGGTTGAGAAGCTCTTCTAGTTGCTTATATTTTTAATATGAATATTTATAGTTCGGTGTTAGAGTGAGTATATTTTTAAATAAGTAAATGTATTGAAATCAGGTCAGCAAAGCTGGTAAGCGAGTCTTAGGGCAAATTGACTGTTCATGCTTTTTCTCTTCTAAACTAATTTTTCTTTAAAGAAAAAAATGTTGAAAGTTAATTAGTTAAACTGATGATTGGGCATAAATGTTCCTTCTTTCTAACATCTGAAATAGTTCACCCTACATTTAAATTGCTGGAACCAAGTTTCTGATTGACTACATCACTTTGTAACCTTTTTTCAAACTGAAAAATAGCTACAGTAGCTACCAGTCTAAGATAATGTTTTTCTTTCATTTGCAAAAATGTCTAACACTTTTTTTTTCCCTGTATGTGTTACACTATAGCTTGCCATGACTCACCCAAGCCATCATCTAAATTTTGGGATGAATCCGGATCATGCCAGAAATTCCTTATCCAACTGTGGGATTCGACAGCCCAAGTATGGAGATAGAAAAGTCCACCATATACACATGAGAAAGAAAGGTATGCTACTTACATCACTAATGTTTTTCACTTACCTGACACTTAATCAGTAAGAACACCCTCTGTTCCATTATCATCTCCTTGGCCATTGTTCTTTTGAGAGATGCCTTCAGTAGAGAATTTCAGTAATTATATGCAGACACCAATGAGATCTTTCTAAAAGACTGGATTTTGCAAAGTAGTCAATAAGTAAAGAGCTGAGAACAAGCAAGGGTAATAAATGGGAGGATGTATTTTCTTAGATTCTTGGCAAGTACTGTTTTCTTAATTTGCTGCTCAACATGGTGAGCAAACTGGAATATATTTTGTAAAAATGTCTTCTTACTAATGTGAACATGTGGTCTGTGCTGCAAAATACTCCTCACCCCTTTAAAGTATATTCAGTGTTAATGAAGTAAATTGTTTATTGCTTATGTAATGTTTGGAATGTCCTTTTCCTGCAAAGGTGGTATTTATCTGGCTCCCTGAATGCAAAAATTCAATACTGTTGTAATGGGACTGTGATCGGTTAGGCAGAGAGCATCAGTGAGGATTATACTTGGTGTAATAAACCCTGTAAATAACAGGATAATCTTGTGTATGGCAATTATAAAGTAACATTTTGAGTAATTGTTTTCTACATTTATTCAAAGTGAATTAGTGGCTGTTTACTTAATAGTGCATTGTTTATGTTTCTAGGGATAAACACCCTGATAAATATTATGTCCCGTTTGGGACAGGATGATCCAGCTCCTTCCAGGTAATGAAAATAGTTGTTTGCCAGTAGGGAAGCTGCTGCAGAGGGAGATATTTAATAGAAACAACCAACTTACTGTCAGCAACAGCTTTGGCAAATAGTTGAAATGAAAAGTCATTTTGAATTGACTTTTATATTATGAAGGTGTGCTGAACCTCCATTAGCAGTGGCATAGTAAATGTTTGGTCATGCCTGCAGAAAATGTCTGAGGAAGGTTTTAACAGATAATTCTATCATTTTTGTTGATCCCTGAAATGAGGAGGACTAAAAGGCTACCTTTTTGCTTTCTGCAGAATAAAAAATAAGAGTTGCTGTTGTTGTTGTTATCAGTGCTATAAATTGGATTCTTCATCACATTTTCTCACACTAGTACCTTCCTGCCATGGCACCTTGTTAACAGGAGTGTGGTGCTGAGCATGGGCTTTGCTGATTTACTGTTCCAATTTAAAGACAGATGCAAAACCTATTAATGTTGTCATGCAATAGTCCTTAAATGACCACTAAGAATTCTGTGCATATAAATATAGTTTAAGATGTGGTTTATAGCCACAGGCACCATATTTAGCTAAAGTTGAATAAACAAAGCTCACAAGACTAATGCAGGAAACAGTTGCATGTGAAATATCTTAAATGCATGGACTAGATGGCAGTGTATATTTTAGTTAGCTAGTGCTGTAGCTGGACCTTTCAAGAGCCATCATTTCGGAAGAAGCTCAGGAATAGGAGAAATTGAGTTATTGTTAAATAATTATTGCATAAATTATTGTTGCACTGTTCCCTAAATGCTGTTTCACCTAGACCATGCCCTTTTCTCTTCAAGCTTATTTGAGTCCTCCTAAAATGACATGACTTAAGGCTAAATTGCATTAATTCTTGTGAAATAACACAAAATTTCTGTCCCATTTCAGAGAGGTGTGTGTTTTCAGTTATGTTGCTACACAGAGTTGTTGTAGATTTGCTCACACGTTATTGTTTTACACAGCAGAGGTACTTGAATTCTTTCAGCCCATAACAAAGGACTACTATTTCAGAAATTACACTAATTATGTAGTTGTTGGGGGAGTGAAAATTACAATAAAATCTGCCCAACACTTGACAAGGATCTTCTGGGTAAAAAAAAAAGAAAAAGAAAAAAAATCTTGCGGCATTAGCCTTGATTCTGTTACAATCATGTGTGAAATCAAAAATGGTGCTGCTTACTTGCTTTGATTTATAGAGCAGAAATTTGTATGTATCCAAAGACAAGCTCACATTCTTTTTCAGCTGCTTGCCCTTTTAGTCCTTTGAATATAAGCAGGCAGACAGCCTGAAGGAAATGAAACTTTATGCAAAACAAAGGTAAATCAGGACCAGCAATGAAAGAAAACAGAGGAAATAAAAGATGCTAATAATTTAATGGCATGTTTGGATGCATCTGCTTGTATAGCCATTTTTTTTCTTTTGAGCTCAGAGGACATTACAGAAAACAAGGCATTTAAAGGTGCTATGAAAAATACAAGTTCTTACTCCCTCTGCCGTACCAGCGATCTACTGCAGGGTTGTCCTGCCCTGCAGGTGGTTGATGTTAATTAGGTAGAGCTCCCTAGTTTCATGGACAAGGCTCAGGACAGGCTGTTTCTTTCAATCACCTGGTGCCCTCTGATGGACAGAGAAACCCGACTTCAGTGCCAGGCAGCAGTCCTGTTTCCTTTTCCCATTTTGTGAAGCTTGTGACAATAGCTCTGAACAGAACATACGGAAATTTCAAAGGTGGTGGTGTCAGTCCTGAGTTTCACAATTCACATACTTGTTACTCTGTTTTGGAAAGGATTGTAACCCAGAGAGGGTGGGGGAGGCTGCAAAAATGACTGTTATATCTGATTAGCAGTCAACTCTGATTTTTTCCATTTTAATTGTATTGTGTAAATAACCAGCATGTGTTACTTAGGTTATGGTGAACTTTAAAATGCCTTTTTCAGGATTAACCACAATGAGCGTTTAGAATTTCTGGGAGATGCTGTGGTGGAGTTCTTAACAAGGTAAATGGGGAATTCTTCAACAATTCTCACCTTTGTATGTTATTATTATCATGTTGTGTTTATTGAACTTTTCAGTGTCTACTTTGACTGTGTATGTTTGCAGTCCTGCCTGATACTTAGACCTGCACACCTGCCCACAACTCTCTTGAAAATTTTTTCAGTGATGATGATAAAACAAGAAAGATTACAAAATAAAAAGCTAGAATTTCTGTTTCGTGAAGTGCTATTTTAAATTGATTTGGGTTAGAGATTATTCAGCTACAGAGAAGTTGAACTTCGTACTCTTTTTTTAAAGGAGAGATATTTTTCTTAGCATGCCATTTTGTTTCCATGGGTTCTTTCTCTCTAGTTGCAAGGGAGAAGCATTTATGGGTACTGTTGAATGTGTTGCAGTTCTTCTATTTCCAGTTATTAGGGCTGTAGCTTTCCTAACAGCTTAAATAGTTAAGCACAAATGTAATTTACTCAAAAGTAATCAAAAAACCCCATGCTTCATCAAAAATTGCTCCAGTTCTGGCCTGAGTATTCTGAAATCAGTGAGCAATACAGGCATATAATTAGGTATCTCTGTTGTTCTACTTACCTGAGTAGTAGAGGCAAACAGGTTGCACAATATAAAGATTATAATCTATTTTCAGCTGCTTTGTTCTACTGTTTTTAAAAGTATGTTTGTTTACTGTTAATTTGATCTTTAAGCCAGTTTGTTATATGAACAACAAAACTGACTTAATATCTCTGTTCTCTACTAGCCATTAGCTATGTGATATTAAAAACTATTAGCCTATAAAGGTCTCCGCTGCCCTTAAAACTCATGGCCTTTTCTCTCATACAACAGTACAGGCTGATAAGATGGAAGATCTGATGATTAAAATGTCTTGCATTTTTCATTGTCATTGTTCATCAGCCATCAGTTCACTTTCTGAGCTAACTTTTGTCTCAATTCAGAAAAAAAATGAACTCCATTTCTGTTCAATAGAGCATGTAAGCACCTATTTAAGTGTGATTTTTTTTATCCTCTCTTAACTTCAGGTGTCTGCTGTTGTGAATTATGATGCTTGATTAGATTGCCTCTAAGTTTTATAGCAGTTTTTGTCCTTAAATAATCTTGCATCCGTTTGCATTTTCCTCCCTGTATACTGGGTTAATAAAGTATTATAATAATTAGTGCCAGAGAGTGCCTTAATTGTGGAATGTTAAAAACCCTCTCTGTGTTAACTTTTTTCAACATGAGTTAGATATGAAGGTATCCAAAATTATTTATTCATTAGTCAAATCTTGATTGGATCAGTGAATTACTTGTTTTGTTTTGTTTCTCTTTTATGAAGTACATTGCTAGCATGATGACAAATACCATTAAAGGCTGTTAAAGCCTGTGATTTTTACTTTTTTTTTTTTTGTGGTTTGTGGTATAATGACTTCACACATTTGATAAATAGAGGCTGTTGAGTTCTGTTCTGTTCTTTGTTTTCATTAGCGTCTGTTAAAGTACTTTAAGAAACTTGTATAAACAGATGGATATCCTGTTGGCAGCTGCATGACATGAAAGCACTGTGTACCTGCAGCACGGAGTTTCTCAAGGCTGAGGCTTCCCTTGTGCTTTATTCCTCAGCATCCTCTAGGTGTCAGCTGTGCTGAACCTTGTGCTGGTGATAGACAGAAGCCTGAGATGAGGGAGCTGTGGCAGGGATTTAGACATTATGTGCTGCCCAGTAGAGAAACAGCACTCTTCCTCCTCTGCTGCCAGTGTTGGATAGGATTGGGCACTGTTTGAATTGTTTGTATCTTTACCTTACTTCAAGCTGAGTTCCACTTTGGCAAGGGACCCATATTACCCACTAGGGTCTGAGGGAAAGGCACAGCTCTCTAGAGGTGCATGTGGTTCATCTTTAATCAAATGCTGACAGCATCTGATTCACTTTTTGTTTTGCCAGTGTCCACTTATACTACCTGTTTCCCACTCTGGAGGAAGGAGGATTAGCTACGTACCGCACTGCCATCGTACAGAACCAACACCTGGCCATGCTGGCTAAGGTACAGCTCTGTATGTCTCTGTGTTTGACATCCATGGGTAGAGTACTATGAGTGTCTGGACTGCTTCTTGAGGGAGCTGCCTGCTTTGAACATCAGTTTCTTTGCTGTGTTTTCTGTTCAAGATTTGGGATGCAGGAACCCTTTTCAGTTTGAAAGTAGATTTTAAAGATAAAGGAGAATTCAGTGTTTTCTCTAAAGCATGCTTTTGGGAAAAATGATTTTTGCAGGCATAAAAATAAGTTTATAGCCTGTGTTGAAGGTGTGCCTATACTTGCCTTTAATTTGCACAAGTAATGAAGCTGATAGTAGAACTTTAGTGAAGGAAAGGAATCAAACTGGTTGTTTATAAGAGGACTTTCTGATAGAATATCTAGGGAGAACTTGGCAACAGGAAGTAGAAAAAATGGGGAGGGGGGAGGAATTTTATCTGCTCCATAAACTATGCAGTCATTTTCAGGTCCACTGTAGACTGTCAGAGTAGTCAGAAGTATGTTAACCAGGGTTTTGGAGAAGAGTTATGTTATCTCATAGGAAAAATTGAGATGCCTTAGAATTTTATTTCATTTAGTTCTGTGAATGACAGAGCTTTTTATATTCCTATATATGATACTGGTGAAAGTTGATTAAATCTCTATTCATAAGTAGATAGGTATTGCCTTACTCATTCTTGATTTTGTTAGCTTTTTTTTTAAAGAAACAGTCTGAGACTTACTGTAATTGATTATGCTACACATGTGCACTCACTGTCCACTGTGTACTGCTGATAGTTTTCAAGTTGCTCTTTTAATCTCCCCTCTCTGTAATCACACAGTGCCTTAAACAAGCATATCCAATCTTGAGATTTTGGCAAATCTGCAGGATTTCTAACATGTCATCTTTTTGCTCATCTCTGAGGAGAGGCATAGGGTAGGCAGTGAACACAATAATTTTCTTCCACATCTTTCTTTAGTAATTTAGATAAGCATGAATTGATTGAAACATTTCATATTGGGGCTTTGTTTACAAATATGGTACTGCCTGACATTTGAATTCATGGTACTATTTTTAAACCTGCATCAGGAAAGCTCATACATTCTTCAAGGCTGTTCACAGCCTTTATCATTGTACAAGGACAAATCTAAAAAATTTTTATTGCAATATTTTAAAAACTGTATTTATATTAGATACAACTGTAAATATTAGATATCTGTATATTCCCAATTTTCCAACCTGCCCTTTGTTCCTCTCGTGTCTTATATGATGTTCCTGATTTCATACCCTGCAGTGTCATGTTGCATTCAATTTACTTAATATAATTCTCATCTTCTCAACATCTCTTGAACTTGGGGAATGCTGTTAATAAATGAGGATCAAATGATGAGTAAAGAAGTTTAAATTTTATATAAAAAAATTAATGTTCTGCTCTAATGTTGACTTTAGCAAGTGCTCACTGTGCATTATAAAGTATGATGGAACATTGTAAGTGGTAATTCACTGTTCTGGAGCAGTGAACAGGCTGCCATTCATTGAAAATGGAAGACTCTTTTTGACAATTGAAACATGTCTAAATCATACACCTCAAACAACTTAGTCTCCAGCTTTACCTCTTAAATCTGGGAGGATGAAGTTGAAAGTTAACAAGAAATTAATCAGTAGAAACTTACACCCAGCTGGGAAGAGCCTGTTCTCATACAAACTTTGCAAGATGCACAAATCTCTTCTTTAAAAATCCCAATAATGGTTTTGTGTCAAAAAGATGAATATGTAAAGAGAATCTAGTAGCTCTTGCCTGCATTTCTATAGCAGAATTATCATATATTATAGAAAATATCTGACTTACTACCTGAGATTCTGACTGGCAAGCAGAACTATAGTTCAGGCAACAGATGAATGTTAATGATGCACTTTTGAAAGGAAGAAAGAAGCTAGGTGGCACTGCAGATTAAAATATTAGCCTTCTCTTGCAGTGCCCAGAGGCACCTGTTGATGGTCTCAGAGGAAAAACCCAGATGTTCAGTGGACTGTGTCTTCCATAGTTCCTATTCCTCACTGTTCTGCTTTAGCTTCTTCTTGTAGGCAAGGTCTTTTTCCTCAGCATTAACTCCCCTCCCTTAGAATGTCCTTTTGATATCTCTGAAGGCTAATCACATGAGGACAAACTACCAGCAAGAGACACAATGCATTGCACTGTCTAGTCAGTATCAGGCTATTTTTCTGTCATGCCCTTGGACCTTCTCTTGAACTCATTCTTAAAACTTACCAGTAATGTTTTGATCTGGCTTCCTTTGACATTTTGGTTTGATAATTCTAGCTTTTTATGGTATAACATTCTAGTTGCTTACCGCTGATAAACATAGGAAATTTTTTAATTTTAGCCTGTGTCTGAACTGAAACTATGGGGAAAAGCTTCATAGTTCCTTCAGACCCAGTAGCTGCATGATAACAGTGTAACTGAACTTTAGTGACTAAACTGGTACTCTTGTACTTCTAAAGCCATGGTTTTATCTCTTTCTACATATTTTGCAGAAGCTGGAACTAGAACGATTCATGCTTTATGCTCATGGTCCAGACCTTTGCAGGGAGTCAGATCTCCGTCATGCCATGGCCAACTGCTTTGAAGCCCTCATAGGTAAAGTGCTTGTATTTGTGTGTGCAGACAGTTATGCTTTGTACAGGTCTGTGTGCCGTGTTGACTGTGATGGAAGAGATGCAGGCCTGTTGAGTAGTGCTAGTACAAGCAGGCAATAGTAAAGCTTCTTACATCATCTTTGTCTCTTCCTCTCTCCTGCACATATGCCATGAGTATAAACACAATGAGTGTGTAGTACTAGCATGAAAATCTCATCTTCCATATCCTGGCTCCCACACACTGAAGATTAAGCCATTTCATGTCACTGCAGAACTCCACCTCTCCTCTGCCAGCATGGCCTGATGCCTGCCCCATGTCTGACGGGAGGAGTTCAGTCACCGTGGCCTGGCAGAAGATGAGCAGGTTCACTGCTTCCAGTGGTGCTTGAACAGACCTGCAACCTCAGCCCTGAATTTTAAGCTGCAGCTTTCTTTCTGAGTGCACCAGGCACTCCCAGCTGAGGCACCAGACTACTTCCTCTGTGCCCTGCTAGCCTTCTGTGAATTTGCAAAGTAAATACCTTTTACTCTTTGCATTTTTCTTACAAGTAAATAGCATGGCAATATACCATGGCTGGTGTAATAAAGCTACCCTCTAGCTGAGGGTGAAGGAGAATTGTGTCAAATTTGCTGTTGGCCACTAAGATGCTGATTAGTGACTGGCTGCACTGGTCTATAGGTTTATGTAGCAGAAGAAATCAGGGCCTGACCACAGTTATCAAGCAGGAGGGTAGAAATCTCATTGGTTAAATCTGCACAAGCTCTGTTTTAAATAGTGTATTTTTATGAACCTTTACTTGTTTGAGTACATGAAGCAAGCTTAATCTCACCTGTTTGACTTCATATTCATCCAAATGTACTGTACAAGTTACTAGCTATGGGAATGGTTTAGACCTGATGCAGATCTTTATGTACTATACAAGCTCCTAAAGCATTTTGTCCTGCTTTGAAAAATAGATCATAGTTGGCTTAGATGTCAACAGTTCTGTGCATTCTGCCTTGGGCCAGATTGCATTTCCTCTTATCAAGAAATAAAGAGTTTTCTTTTTAACTCTGTTTTGCTTTCCATGAGCGCTTTGATCTTCAATTTAAAAATAAAAAGCAAACAGAAGAGGAACACTAGATCTGTATCTGTGTCTTTGTTCGTAGGCTTCAGCTTGTCTTGGATATAGTGATGAGAACTGTTTGGCAAGCACTGAGATTGCTGAGAGAGCAGGCTTCTTGTTTAACCTCCAATACAAAGTTGTTCAGCAAGTTAATTGAGCAATAAGATTTTGTCAGTGCTATAGCTAAAATCTGGGAGCTTGTTAAGGGACTATAAAAGTATGTGTGGGGTCTGGAACTCCTACTTGAGGCTCTTTTACGAAGTATTGTGCTTCATCACAAAGTCACTGTGATGAAATTAAAAAACAGAAGTATGAGCAGGCTGCCTAGGACTTGTTTGAAATTCTGTCCTCGCATAACGTTCCTCTGTGAGATCAGTCTTATAAACCCCCAAACTGTTCTCCAAAGAAAGTAGTTGACCTAGTGAGGAATCAAAAGGAAAGGGGAAGGGAAAGTCAAGACAAATCATGGTCTTCCTGTGTGTGGGAACATGCACTCCCTTTCTCTGTGTTCTTGATGTAGCTGTATATTCCAATTGCTTTTATGCTTACAATAACAAGTGTGAGATTTTCAGAAGCCGTTCTGTAAAGCATATTAAAGGATGAAATGTTGAAGTGCCTGTGAAGATACAGAGTATATAGGATACACCCAAAAATACAATACATTAACACAAGTTTTGCAGAGCTTGTTACTGATGGAAATGTGGAGAGGGTTAGTGAGGGCTGTGTGTGCAGTTCAAAAAAAGAAAATACTATAATCTCCAGAAACTGAGACATGCAGAGATGCCGTTTCCAGTTCAGGCAATAAATTACTGTGATACTGGGAAGACCTTGAGCTTTGCAATAGTCTTGACACATCGTTTATATGCAGAGTGTAATCTTGTTGGAAGTATGGAATAAGTGGCAATTATGTGCTGGTTATTGAAATGTAATTCGTGGGTTTCCCTATCTGCAGATGTTGTTGTTGTGGCTTCTCCCCAGCCAGCAGCCAAGCCCCATGCAGCCACTCACTCGCTCCTCCACTAGAGGGATTGGGGAGAGAATTGGAAGAGGAAAAGCTGGAAGAGTCAGGGGTTGAGATAAAGACAGTTTCACAGGGAAAGCAAAAGCTGTGCACGCAAGCAAAGCAAAACAAGAAATCACTTCACTGCTTCCCATGGGCAGGCAGCTGTTCAGCCATCTCCAGGAGAGCTGGGCCCTGTCACACATAACGGTGACTTGGGAAGACATCACCATCACTCCAAACGTCACTCCCTTCCTCCTTCTTACCTGTGATTTATAAACTGAGTATGATGTCATACAGTCTGGAATATCCCTTTGGTCAGTTTGGGTCACCTGTCCCAGCTGTGTCTCCTCCCAACCTCCCAAGCACTCCTAGTCTCCCCACCAGTGTGGCAGTAGGAAAGGCAGAAGAGGCTCTGTGTAAGCCCTGCTCAGGAATAACAAAATCATCTCTGTATGATCAACCCCATGTTCAGCACAAATTGAAAACATAGCCCTGTACTAGTCACTGTGAAGAAAATTAACTCTACCCCTGCTGAAACCAGCACAATTGTATAGTTAGCTCTTTACTGGAAAGTACTTTTGGAAATACATTGCATCTAGGTTAATTTGCTAGTTTAAACTTTGCTCTTTGGATGTATAATTTTCTATCACCGATATAATTATTTCAGGTTTTTCTTTGCATTTTATGGTTGTTGATTTATGTTGGTGTTTAATGTGCTTTAAATTTCTCAAAAAATAGGTGTTGCTACAGAAAGCATGCTTTTAAAAATGAGTGTGTTGGAGATGAAGAAGTCCAAGATCTTTGACTGTCCTGTGCTTAGTAATTTTCTAAGTACTAATTGCATATTGACCTTTGACATATTGGTCCCCTCATGTAGGAGCTGTTTATCTAGAGGGAAGCCTAGAAGAAGCAAAACAATTATTTGGACGTTTGCTCTTCAATGAAAAGGTATTTATGTACTTACATGATTTGATTTCCAGTTCAAAAACAACTTGATATTCTTTCTTTTCCCTTGTTTTACTTAAGGATCACAGATGGACAGAAATACTACACCTGTTGTATGTAGTTCCTGAATTGAACTAGGACAGCAAGCTGAATTAGGACAGCAAGCTGTACTGATTCAGGCAAACACGGTGTTTTCTCAGGTGTGCTGTGGGTTGCTTGGCTTAGGTAGGGAAGGGTGGGTGGCGTGGGAAACCTGACAGCTTCAATTCAAAGTGCTGCTCTGAAAACAGAAATGGTACTGCAGGTCCAGGCATCAGGCTCTGAGGGAATGATGCACATGTAGAGCAACTACTCCTGTTTTATCAGTTAAATCATGCTACTCTAAAAGCTTTAAACATATATTTGGGAATAAAAAGGAGGGCGCTTCATTCAGCATTTACCCAATTGCACAACTGAAGTGTGCAGGAATGGATCAGGCTGTATCTCAGGTGGCTGTTGGTTACAACATGTGCTGTATAAAGGTGAAGGGAAGTACCCACTGCTGGGACAGCACACATGACAGTGGTGAGAGGATGAATTCTGTAGTATTTTCCTTCCTCTGAGTCTCTGAAATAACAAAACTTTTTAGAAATAGAAGTGTTGAAAGCCTATTGTAACTCAGTGTTTATTTGCTGCTCGGTGGCTGTAGTGAAGGAAGCCTTTATGAAACAGAAGAAAATAAGTGGGTTTTTTTTTTTCTTTTTCAGTCCTTGCCTTTGGAGAAGTCAAACTTGCTACTGAAGAGTACTTGCAAATAAAGTTAGTCCTGAGGCTTAAGCAAATCTTTTTATTCTTCAACCACTTATGTGGTTCAAGGATTTTTCCACCTCTTTGACACAAGCTAATTGGGAGAACTACAGGCAGTTTGAACAGCAAAGACACGATTTTAAAAATTAGTTTGCCAGCACTATTGAATTTGCAATAAGCAGAGTCAGCATCTGAAATAGTTCAGTATTTCAAGTAATGACATTTTATTTAGTACTGTGGAATTTGTTAAATGACTCCCTTGAGCATTAAAAGCATCTCTCAATGTTTGCAGGACCTGCGGGATGTATGGCTTAATTATCCACTACATCCACTCCAAGTAAGTGATCCCTTTCTGTAATAAATTTCACAGTTCTGTTTTATTTTCAGGGATGCTTTTCCATAGGTTTCTATTGTGGTGACATCTCAGAAATTGTGCTAAAGACTAGCCAAAGGAATATATGTATGTTTTCCTTTGTGTTTGGTTTGTGATTTGTTTGTTTGGTTTTTTTAAAGAAGTAGTGAGTTTCTGCCTCTCTGAGAATTAGTCATTCACCTTTCCTTGGCTCATGTATGTTATATAACTGTGCCTATACAATAAATCCAATGAGAGGTAACATTTTGACAGCTTCTTGGTTATCTTCTCTAAGCTGGGAGAAAAAGGTGCAAAAACAATCTATGTACATATTTTCTTAACGTGGAATTGGGGCTGAAACCTTAATAGTAGGAAGGCACATTAATTGAATGCCGTAAGAGTTTTGATTTGATTCCGTTTTGATTGTGTGTGTGCATGCCCGTGCAATGGTAGTGTGGTTGTTTCAGTGATTCCAGTAATTTTTAATACCACATAAACATTAAAATTATGAAGGTGTCTGAAGGCTAATGTATACCTCCTGTATCAAAGGATACAAATTCACAAGTTGTCAGTTTATGAGGCTAGAAGTTGGGAGATTGATTTCCCAATCCATTCTCCCTGACTGAATTCTGGGGCAGACGTAGAGCAAGTTGCAGAGCCTCTCTGCACTGTAGCTCCTTGTCTTCAGTGCAAGCAGGAGTGTTCATAAACAGCAGTGAGTGCATAACCAAAATCTTCAGCAACAAATCAGTGCATGTGAAGAATTTTTACAATCACATCCCTCTGAGTGTAAATACTAAAGGTCTTAATAGGAAGATAAGTTTTTGAGATTCAGCACCAGCTATGCTGCATGGTGGCACAAGCTCCAAAGAAGATTGTTCTTATTCTGAATTTCTTTCTTTTCTCTTACTTTATTTTAACCTTTTCATCTCTGCTTTCACAAAGATGACTTCCACTCTGCTTAGAGATTAGCAACAGTCAGTGTATGAAACTTACAATTTCTTACTACTACCTTAACTTGTGTGATGAAAATTACTCTCTTCCATACCCCAAAACCATCCTAGGTGGTTTTGCCAGTAGGTGAAACACAGGCAGTTCAGGCTGGCCTTTGGGCACAGCTAGCCTGAAAAATGGCATTTTAAAAATTACTAAAAGTCACTGGAACAATATACCAAATGACATCCCAATTAATAAAAAAAATCTCTGAGTAAGATAACAGAGTTACAGACCTTTAGCTCTGTGTATTTGTCAGTAGCAAAGTCTGTCGGAATGGTTCTGAAAAAATAATTAGTGGTCATCTGGATACATATGGACTCTTTAGAAAGAGTCAACAGGTAAAGACTACTGCCTTACAAACGAATAGGAAATTTCAGGAGACAAAAAAGTATGTGATAATGCAGATGATACTGTCTGCTGGGTTTCCTGAGAGGCTGTTGAAAAGACAGTGAGGAAAGGCTTTTAAAATTTTTGTCTTTTTCTTAATAAGCAGTAAAAAATAAGTAACTCCAGTAAGAACTGTCAGTCCCTACAAGATTTAAAGGAATGGCTGAAATATAAGAAATGGAGGATAGGAGTGAAATGACCGCATCTTGCAAGGAATGGTGATCACTGGCAGATTTCCCTCGGGATCTTTGCTAAAGTACAGGCTGTTCTCATTGACAGCCTAGGGAAGAGGATGAGCAGTGAGGTGGCAGTTTGTTGACAATACCAAATTGTTCCAGGTAGCAGGGACAACAGCAGACTGAAGAATTGCATTCTGGTTGTGAGAACATAAGGGTGACTCACTGTGGAGTTTAAAAAAGCAGAAGAAATTCTGTGTAGGTAAATAGAAAGGGCTGTGCACAAGGAAGCAAAAAGCAGTCTCAGCTCTACATGCAGCTGAACTCCAAAATGACGAATACCACGCAAGTGTGGGATTTTGGTGCAAGGGTATTGTAGCTCTATGAAAATGGAACTGAAGGCTCAGTACAGAAAAAAGACAAATTGAATGTAATCAACTAATAGAAAAGGGGCAGACAACAAACCAGAAATTATCTCAATGCCAGTTTAAAAAGCTGTGGCTATTCTTACTTTCTTTTAGGCATCTTCTTCTGGATAATTCCTCCTCTAAGTCATTGCTATACCAAAGAGATGCTCAGAATGGCTGGAGGAAATGCTTAAGCCATTTCCCAGCTCCACAAAGGCATTTAACAGTGTCACCACATCAAGGACATCAGACAAGAAACTGATAAGAAAAGATACTGACCCAAAGCAATAATTTTAATTTTCTTGTGTTAGTGTGCCCTTTTGAATTTCATATACAAAGTACTTTTTTTTTATTTTTGATGCTGAAGGAAAGTGGGAGAAATTGATTTGGGTTTTGTCTCATCTTGACATGCTGTCAGTCTGCCAGCCCTATTCCAATAATTTTTGAGTCTGTTGCTCAGTTGCAAACAATATGATAATGTTAGAAAATGCAGAAATGTACAATTGTACATGTTTTGTGAAAGTTTGTATTATATGCTCTCCACATCTAGAGACATGTAAGTGATCTGTTTAAATGCCTCAGCTGTTAAAAAAGCATACATCAGAGCTCATCTCTTCTTTGAGTGGTAATTATCCAAGACCAAAAGGCAGAGGAAACTTGGTTTTCTCAGTTCAGCTGTCCACAGAACTTGTTAATTGTATTCTTTGCCCTTGATTTAGAGATGGCTTGCTTTTCTCTGAAAATTTCTGCAGCAGTCTGAGTTGGTCATTACTTGCACTTCATTTTTCTTGCAGCTGCAGGAGTCCAATACTGACAGGCAACTCATTGAGACCTCTCCAGTTCTTCAAAAGCTTACGGAGTTTGAGGAGGCAATTGGAGTCATCTTTACTCATGTTCGGCTTCTAGCACGTGCGTTCACTCTGAGAACAGTGGGCTTTAACCATTTGACTCTGTGAGTACATAGCAAGAGTCCTCATGTAGCTCTGTTGGCTGTCCTGTTAGAGCATTCCAGATTGCCTTGTTTGTAAACAAGCTAGATTACATCTGTTTCCTGGAAGAGAATAGAGCAGCTGTGTTCACAAGCCCGCCTGGCTCGGTATGCCACCTCTGGCAGTAGGAAGTAGCAAATACCTTGGGAAAGACTGTAGAAGGTGTTGGAGACCTATCCTGTTTATTTTGAACTTTCTGCATCACTGATATTTCTACATCACTCCTGAGACAGTAGCAAAACATACCTGGGAGGTACATTTGGGCAGAGAAAAGAAGTAAAATTACACTCTTTGGTCCAAGCACAGCCCTTGTGTTCTGTTGCTTGCAAAGCTGCCAGGCCCTATTTTCAAGGAAACAGTATTACAGAATATGCCGAGTTGGAAGGGACCCATCAAGATCGTCAAGTCCAACTCCTGACCCTGCACAGGACACCCCAGGAATCACACCATGTTCCTGAGAGTGTTGTCCACACACTTTCTGAACTCAGACAGGCTTGG
Organism: Corvus brachyrhynchos; assembly: GCF_000691975.1. Taxonomy (NCBI): domain Eukaryota; kingdom Metazoa; phylum Chordata; class Aves; order Passeriformes; family Corvidae; genus Corvus; species Corvus brachyrhynchos. Next base: position 770,068 of record NW_008238983.1, read on the forward strand.
TGCTGTGACCACTTCCCTGGGGAGCCTTTCCAGTGTTAAACCACCCTCTGGGTGAAAAACTTCTTCCTAATATCTAACCTAAACCTCCCCTGACTCAGCTTCTTGCTGTTTCCTTGAGCCCTTTCTCTGATTATGAAAGTGAAGAGATTGGTACCTGCCTCTCCACTTCCCTCTGCAATGAGGTCTCCCCTCAGTCTCCTCCAGGCTGATCAGACCAAGTAACCTCAGCTGCTCCTTGTACGGCTTCCCCTCCAGACCTTTCACCATCGCCGTTGCCCGCCTTTGGACACTCTCTAAGAGCTTAAAGTCATCTTTATATTGTGGCACCCAAAACTGCCCCCAGCACTCGAGGTGAGGCCGCCCCAGTGCAGAGCAGAGCGGGACAATCCCCTGCCTTGCCCAGCTGGCAGTGCTGTGCCTCATGCTCCCGTAGGACATGGCTGGCCCTCCTGGCCTGCCGGAAAACCCCGACTCATAAGTAACTCCAGTAAGAACTGTCAGTCCCTACAAGATTTAAAGGAATGGCTGAAATATAAGAAATGGAGGATAGGAGTGAAATGACCGCATCTTGCAAGGAATGGTGATCACTGGCAGATTTCCCTCGGGATCTTTGCTAAAGTACAGGCTGTTCTCATTGACAGCCTAGGGAAGAGGATGAGCAGTGAGGTGGCAGTTTGTTGACAATACCAAATTGTTCCAGGTAGCAGGGACAACAGCAGACTGAAGAATTGCATTCTGGTTGTGAGAACATAAGGGTGACTCACTGTGGAGTTTAAAAAAGCAGAAGAAATTCTGTGTAGGTAAATAGAAAGGGCTGTGCACAAGGAAGCAAAAAGCAGTCTCAGCTCTACATGCAGCTGAACTCCAAAATGACGAATACCACGCAAGTGTGGGATTTTGGTGCAAGGGTATTGTAGCTCTATGAAAATGGAACTGAAGGCTCAGTACAGAAAAAAGACAAATTGAATGTAATCAACTAATAGAAAAGGGGCAGACAACAAACCAGAAATTATCTCAATGCCAGTTTAAAAAGCTGTGGCTATTCTTACTTTCTTTTAGGCATCTTCTTCTGGATAATTCCTCCTCTAAGTCATTGCTATACCAAAGAGATGCTCAGAATGGCTGGAGGAAATGCTTAAGCCATTTCCCAGCTCCACAAAGGCATTTAACAGTGTCACCACATCAAGGACATCAGACAAGAAACTGATAAGAAAAGATACTGACCCAAAGCAATAATTTTAATTTTCTTGTGTTAGTGTGCCCTTTTGAATTTCATATACAAAGTACTTTTTTTTTATTTTTGATGCTGAAGGAAAGTGGGAGAAATTGATTTGGGTTTTGTCTCATCTTGACATGCTGTCAGTCTGCCAGCCCTATTCCAATAATTTTTGAGTCTGTTGCTCAGTTGCAAACAATATGATAATGTTAGAAAATGCAGAAATGTACAATTGTACATGTTTTGTGAAAGTTTGTATTATATGCTCTCCACATCTAGAGACATGTAAGTGATCTGTTTAAATGCCTCAGCTGTTAAAAAAGCATACATCAGAGCTCATCTCTTCTTTGAGTGGTAATTATCCAAGACCAAAAGGCAGAGGAAACTTGGTTTTCTCAGTTCAGCTGTCCACAGAACTTGTTAATTGTATTCTTTGCCCTTGATTTAGAGATGGCTTGCTTTTCTCTGAAAATTTCTGCAGCAGTCTGAGTTGGTCATTACTTGCACTTCATTTTTCTTGCAGCTGCAGGAGTCCAATACTGACAGGCAACTCATTGAGACCTCTCCAGTTCTTCAAAAGCTTACGGAGTTTGAGGAGGCAATTGGAGTCATCTTTACTCATGTTCGGCTTCTAGCACGTGCGTTCACTCTGAGAACAGTGGGCTTTAACCATTTGACTCTGTGAGTACATAGCAAGAGTCCTCATGTAGCTCTGTTGGCTGTCCTGTTAGAGCATTCCAGATTGCCTTGTTTGTAAACAAGCTAGATTACATCTGTTTCCTGGAAGAGAATAGAGCAGCTGTGTTCACAAGCCCGCCTGGCTCGGTATGCCACCTCTGGCAGTAGGAAGTAGCAAATACCTTGGGAAAGACTGTAGAAGGTGTTGGAGACCTATCCTGTTTATTTTGAACTTTCTGCATCACTGATATTTCTACATCACTCCTGAGACAGTAGCAAAACATACCTGGGAGGTACATTTGGGCAGAGAAAAGAAGTAAAATTACACTCTTTGGTCCAAGCACAGCCCTTGTGTTCTGTTGCTTGCAAAGCTGCCAGGCCCTATTTTCAAGGAAACAGTATTACAGAATATGCCGAGTTGGAAGGGACCCATCAAGATCGTCAAGTCCAACTCCTGACCCTGCACAGGACACCCCAGGAATCACACCATGTTCCTGAGAGTGTTGTCCACACACTTTCTGAACTCAGACAGGCTTGGTGCTGTGACCACTTCCCTGGGGAGCCTTTCCAGTGTTAAACCACCCTCTGGGTGAAAAACTTCTTCCTAATATCTAACCTAAACCTCCCCTGACTCAGCTTCTTGCTGTTTCCTTGAGCCCTTTCTCTGATTATGAAAGTGAAGAGATTGGTACCTGCCTCTCCACTTCCCTCTGCAATGAGGTCTCCCCTCAGTCTCCTCCAGGCTGATCAGACCAAGTAACCTCAGCTGCTCCTTGTACGGCTTCCCCTCCAGACCTTTCACCATCGCCGTTGCCCGCCTTTGGACACTCTCTAAGAGCTTAAAGTCATCTTTATATTGTGGCACCCAAAACTGCCCCCAGCACTCGAGGTGAGGCCGCCCCAGTGCAGAGCAGAGCGGGACAATCCCCTGCCTTGCCCAGCTGGCGATGCTGTGCCTGATGCACCCCCAGGACAGGGCTGCCCCTCCTGGCTGCCCGGGCACTGCTGACTCATGTTCAGCTTGCCATCAACCAGGACATCCAGGTCCATTTCCACAGTGCTTCTCTCCAGCCTCTCATTCCCCACTCTGTACACACAACCTGGGTTGCCTTGTCCCAGATAGAGAATCTGGCACTTGCCCTTGTTAAACTTCGTATCAGTGGTTACCCTCTCCAGGATCTTGTATGAGTTTAAACCCTGATCCTTTTCTTTCTTGTGAATGGGCAGACATTTTCCTCTATTGAAGTTCTTGTGTTCATTAGCTCACTTTCTTAAAACAAGTTTGAGATTTGTCCCATTACAGATGTGATGTCAACTGCTCTTCTTCATTTAGTCTGTGATCTGTGATCTAATGATTGCATTTATTTGTAGCTATCCCGATTTGCTTTTTGCCTGTAAGTTGGTGTTACTACAGTAATGAGCTGTGTTTTCATCTCACCTGATTAACACTGAAAAATTGTCTTAAATGTGTTTGGAAATGAGCAAGGCTCACTTTCAGATCACTCTTCCTTTTAATTTGTGTGTGCATGCTGGTTTTGGTTTTTTCCTCACTGAGTGCTTATTGATTTTGCTGCATTGATGTCTCATTTTTCAGAGGCCACAACCAGAGGATGGAATTCCTAGGTGACTCCATAATGCAGTTGGTAGCCACAGAGTATTTATTCATACATTTCCCCGATCATCATGAGGGGCACTTAACGGTGAGACTGCCATCAATCATATTCTCCATAAGGGCAAGAGTGGGATGGAGACTGAAATTATCGGAACAGCTAGTGAATTATTCTGAGTTTGATTAATAAAAGAAGCCTCAGCAACCACTGCTCTTAATAAGGCTTTGTTAATTTTAAGTCATGAGCACTGCAATGAATAGAAAATGGTGATTTATGAGCCCACTGCAATAATTTCTGTTCAGTCTGTGAAAAGGATCAAAATTTTAAAGATGTCAGCGATGAAATGGAGGGCTAAGACTAGTTCTTGTTTAAAGATGGGTGTCTTAATTTATTTAAATAGATGTATCACGTGACTTTTTTTTATTCCTGACTTCTAGTCTGTTGAACTTGCATACAGGCAGAGTTATACATACTGATAAAAAGTTTTTACAATTTATTTTGGTCTGGTTTTCCTCTTGTCTTCTATCTGGAGCTCCTATGGTAGCTTTTGAATTTAGCTTTACTGTAGTTATAGTCATCTCTTAATTGCTATAGCCCTTTAGCCTCTCTTACCTGGACTTTGCACAACTCAATTTGGGGATCTTTCACCAATTTACAGTAGTTTAAACACAGCATGGTAGTATATGTAGTTTTTTCTTGATTGATTCATTTATTCCTGCATCTGGACAGTTGTGGCTTTGTTTGCAAGTAACAAATTTTCTTGGGCTTACTAAATTGTTTTAGTTTACTTGAACAACGAAGCAATACGTGTATCAGGAATGTGAGTTGAGTTTTCTAGTTAAAGTTAGGAAGCAGCCTAATTTTAGGGTGGTTTCCTCAGATTAATAAAGGGATGGCAATGCTAAGTCTCTAGCAGGCAATGTGTTATCAAGAACATGATTCTTAAAACTTTTGGGTTAAAGCTTTTTACAAGAAAAAAAAGTACATGCTGTGACTAAAAGTAACTTGAATTTTTCTTCACCATTTATTAAGTCTCAGTTGCATTTGTATGGATTCTTCTGCACAATTCAGGAGACAGGAGATAAAGCCTGGTGGGGTTTTTTGCTTTCTACATGACTTCTAAGAATGTAGCCATCTGTGGTGTTAAAAGATAACTCTTGCAAGAACTGTTTGGCCAGGAGGATATGAAATGTTGCTGTTAATGGCTATAAATACTCAGAACAATGATTAGAATGTCTTTGTGTTGCTTAATGTAATGATTAGTGAGTTGGAAAGTACAAGTTGCACACTTCAGTTTTCAGGCAAAACTGCGAAGCTCGAGTGGAGTGGATGCTGAAAACATTTAAAGGTACGAAGAAGTAGGCAATGCCCAAAATAAAATTTGGACTCTGGAGATGTACATGTAGAGAAAAAAAAATTATCTTAAAATGTTTTTAAATTTGAGGACAAATGAAATGAGACATGTGAGAAAGGAGACTGATAAAGTGGAATCTGAAGAGAAACAGCAAAAACACTAAGCTCTTTCTCATGTCATCTGGGAACATACTTAAATTTGAAGTAATAGTAGAACATCAACTAAATGGTGTCTGGTGTGTTGAGGGCAATTTTGGTCAAGGATTCCACTTGACTGGCAAGGCAGTGGCTTCCCAGTGTGGAGTGATTGCTTGTGGAGAGATGTCTGCAAATTAACTGTATTTAAGAAAAAGAAAGGAGCACATAGTCTCATCTACATACTTGGAGATAGCTAAATAATGTTCCAAAAAGGAAATTGACATTTTGTTGAATGTTAGAAGATACAGCTTCTCCAGTACTGGATTATGGATACATTCTTCTGGTACAGTCATGAGTAGTAGTATGTTGGGTGAAGATGGAAGAATCAGAAGAAAAACTGCTTTGTAATTAGAGTCAAGCTCCAGTTGAGCATATCATGTGTCACAGCGTCTGCAGTGATGCAGGCTGTGTGTTACCAGAGTAGAGACTAACTCTAAAAAAGCTGCTGGAAAGGCACAGGGGCTGTGTCTTCTCTGTATCATTAATGGGAACTTAATTTCTTGCCAGATCACACTTGTAGAGAGTAAGTTGATAACCACAGTGCTAAAAGGATAGCTGGGGTTTTTTTTTCCATCTGTAATTCACTGGGTAGTGTATATGTTGCTCTTTGTTTTATGATACTACTAATCCTGATTATGGATCCCATCAAAATAAATGGTCTGCAAACACAACAGAAGAAATCCTCCTTCTTCCATTACAAGGAGCAGATTTTTGTCATGGGACACTGCAGTGCTGTCTCATAGGTCACATATTAGGGTACTGTACTTAGGGTACTTAGGATATTGTTGGGGAAAGTATAGTTTATTTATCTTAAGGACTTCAAAGAATTTTGAAAAGGAACAAGTAGAAAATGGGTTTAGGCAAAGGTTATGGAGGGGAGGCAGGTAATAATGCTATCTGCAGTCTGCCTAGTTTATGAAGATCAGGTTGTGAGTATCTGCTTCATGCATCTTTGACAAACAAATTATGAACATACTGTTCTTTATTTATCTGTTGTGAGAGATGAAGTATCAAGTGCAGCAAATAAATCTTGATTTTTCATAAGCTCAGTTGACGTGCTGGGGCCATGTAGCATAAACTTGGATCTAATAAGCTGAGCAGATGTGATATGGAAGACAAAGAAAGAAGAAAATGTGTGTGCAGCGTCTCAACTCTAGATTGCACATAAACAGGGGAAAAAAGAGACATTCTTCACTTCTCACTCTTACCTCCTATAGTAGCTCTAACTTCTTTAATGCTGTTCCATTTAAAGCAAAAACGCAAACAGGAAAAAAGCTGACCTTGCCAAAGGTTCAGAAATTCCCCCTAGAATTCCAAATACTCCTTTAAGCTGTGTGGGATTATATCTTTGGTAGAGCTCTATGTTTTAGTAATATGCCTGGAGCCAAGGTTAAGTATTTTGGGGGACACACTGTCATATAAGGAACATGTTAGGGCAGATCCTTGTCAGGGATGCATTGGCTCAGCTGTGCTGCCTTCTAGCAGAGCACATAGTACATACAGGCTGTCCTACTGAGTATTTTTTTCTCTGGCCAAAGGAATGGAGCAGCGTCCTCATCTGCTAGCTCTGAAACAATGAATTATCTTGATTTAATGTATATTTGTTTTAGTCACCACCTATTTATTTATTATTTGGTGGATACTGGGGACTGTTCCATAGACTCCAGGATATGGTTTATTTATACTTTACATGGGAAAATATATGCACCTGTGTATTACTTAAACGAGAAAACTGCAGACTAGCTGAGAAAGTACAGGACTCGTGAAGAGATGGTACGTTCTGGCAAAGAAGCTACAAACCAGCATTTTACATGCATGACACATATATTGAGAAGTAATGTGTCCATAGACTAAGTAAAGACTGGTGAGAAGAATTGAAACAAAAAGAAAAATCACCAGAAGGAAGAATGACAGAGTGTGTGTTTATATAAATCACTTCAGATGTCCTGAAACAAAATGTCAGTAAACTGAGAGAAGTGAGAAACCTCAAGGATAAAAGTAATTTTTCTCCCCAGCTCTCCTACAGTTTGTAGTTTGTTATTGATAATTGTTACTATGGAATGGAACTTCTTTCTTTTGCAGCTGTTGAGAAGTTCTTTGGTGAACAACAGGACACAGGCCAAGGTGGCAGAAGAGCTGGGTATGCAAGAGTTTGCCATCACTAATGACAAGACTAAAAGACCTGTAACTCTTCGAACTAAGACTTTGGCTGATCTCTTGGAATGTGAGTTAATTTGGTTATAATAACTTAGTACTTAATGACTTCCTTTTCCTTGGGGCTTGTTTAAGAAAGCCATTAGAAATCCCCTAAATCACTATTAAAAATGTATGTTCAGGTTTCTAAATGAATTATGCCTATACCTCTGAAAAGCCAGGTTTTTGAAGACTAGCCTAGATTTTTGAAGTTTGTATGAAAGCATGAAGGAGGCATAATTGCAGATAGAAAGTTGAAGGCTTGGAAATTGAGGGGTCATGATGACCAGGTCAAAAGCATGTCTTCAAAGTTAAAGCTTATACTCTGAGTTGAGCTATTTAACAGCAGTTTCAGTATTTAATTAATATGTTCTTGACACTGTTGGAAGACAAAGTAGTTCCTTCAGCAGGTGAATATTTCTGTGGGTAATTTGTCTGCATTTTGGGAGGCTTTAAAATGGTCACTCCAGAAGAGGGAAGGCTACATAGAAATGAAATTATTTTTAGTCCATTTTTGGAAGTTTGTGCTACCTTCTTTCCAAAGAAAGTGGAAACAGTGATAAATATTCTGCAGAAAAGTTTATCCCTATCTTGTGTATTTTGATGTATTTTGCAAGCCATTCTGACCACTGGGGTTTTGCAAAATCCTGTAAGCAAATGGAAATAGCACACAAACAGGAGTGATTTATATCTAAATTATTTTATGGTACCCAGTAGTGATTTATCTGTAAGTATTCATGGTCTCCTGGTTAAAATGTGAGATTAGGAGCAGAGTGTTTTTTCTAGCACCTGAAATGACTGGGTGGATTTGGGTAAATCACTTAATCTCTTGGTCAACTTGATTTTTTTTCTCCTGAGTGTGCAGGATAATACCCTCACCAGATCACTGCTCTGAAATGTAATCGAATATGGCTTTAAAGTACTCAGAGATACTTGTTTCTAGAAGTGCAAGCCAATAATGTTCTCCTTGGATGAGTGACAGTACCTTTTTTCCCCCACAGCCTTTATTGCTGCCCTGTACATTGATAAAGATTTGGAATACGTTCACACTTTCATGAATGTTTGCTTTTTTCCACGGCTAAAGGTAAGATCAGTCAGTTTCCTACTTTCCTGGCACTGTGTTTTAACATATTGTTGCATTTGAGACTCTTACTGCAATCTCTCAATCATAAAAGCATCTTTGTGGACTTCCTACAGGAGTTTATTTTAAATCAAGATTGGAATGATCCTAAATCTCAGCTTCAGCAGTGCTGCTTGACTCTCAGGACAGAAGGAAAAGAGCCGGACATTCCTCTTTACAAGTAAGAACAGGCATCTTACAGATACCAGCTAATTATAAATCTTCCTGGTACATGGAGCCAGATGTGATCACTCACCCTACGTTTTTCCCATCCTTTGTTTTTATTGTCGTTATCCAAGCCCTCTAGTCTCTCTTTGAAGTTGGAAAATACTGAAACCAGTGTTTTCTAAGGCTTAGGTGTTTTAAGCCATTACAAGGAAGAGTAAATAAGCGTTTTACCTTTGTAAGGGAAAAATACAGGTTTTATTTTGGAGTGGAGTATTTAATTGGCGTAATTTTATATTTGTTTTTCTTTTAATGTAAGGAATGGCAGTATTAAATGAAATGAGTTAAACAAATAGCTGGTTTTTTATGAGATCAAGATATCTCTATTCTATTCTTAGTAACAGATGGAGTTTCTTGACATTATTATGCGAACATAAAAGTCCCTTGTGTTACACCACCCAATTGTAGGCACTGTTTCTCATGCACGGTCAGGCACTGAAGGGCAGCACAAGTTTTGGACATTTTTATTGTGCAGTTCAGCTCACAAATGTTCCCCTTTACAATGACAAATAGCTCAGGGCAGTGAACCTTTTAACTTGTACACCTCAGTTGGATACCTGAAGCTGGATGGATAGATTTCCCTTTTTGCTTTCAGTTGCTAAATAGTGTAGTAGGTGCTTCAAAGAGATAATAAATAATAAACCTTAAGCTGTATATTGCATCTATATCCATTCAGTAATGTAGGAAAGGGTGCAATGTTAGCCCCCAAAAGAGGAGATAAAGCTGTGAAAGTTCAAGGCTTGTGTTGTTGGGATTATTATATCAAAAAGGTATGAAGAATGAAAGTGTCAGTGTGTTTGTCATGGGTACTGATGTAAGGTTTCCAATGCAGTGTAGCAGCTCAGTGACAGTGACACACATTGCATTCCAGAAGTGCCATCCCTTTAACACTGCAGCCGGTGCTCTGCAGGTCTGACTCCTCTGTGTCTCTGTGTGAAGGTTGAGTGAGGGGGATGAACACAATAAAAACAATTCCTCATTTTTGTAAAAACCACTTAGTATCAAGTAGCAAATGTTTGTTTTGTTTTGCTGTGATGATAAATTGATTTTTATAGTACAGCTCAGACCTAGTAATACAGTGGTATCTTCGTATTATCTTGTTAAATTCCTTTTCTTGGGGTTATCTATTTCACTGCAGTCAGTACTATTGCTTTTAAATTTAGGGTGGGTTTTATTTGCTCTTGTCACAGTGCACAGAGAGAGTACTTTAGTTAGATACTTTAAAAATTGATGTGAAATTCGTGCTCCTTCTAAAAAGAAACAAGGTAGCAGACATAACTTGATCTGAAAGTGGGGAGAGATTTGGGATAGCTGTAAGAAACTGCAAAAGAAGCAATTCTTTGCACATCTAGGGAATTACTTTTTCCCTTTTAGATGGTTGTTGATGTATGTCCTAGACTTTAGGTCAAATGGAAAGTTTGTTTTGTGACAAACTAACTTTTCAAAGCTGATGGAAAATTTCTTTGTACTGTGATAATTCAGTGTAGAGAGCTACTGTGTCTAATACAATGTCCTTATGAAACCTTGCTACCTGCAAAACTCTCAGGGACTAAACTTTCAATGCACACATAATTGTATGGGTGTATTTATTTGCAATTGCACGGCTATGCATAATTTATTACTTTATTACAAGTGTGAACACTTCATGTTATAGGTTGCATTTTTGCTTATAGGTTAAATAAAGTTTTAATTTTCGTGTGGTGCTCCTGAGTGAGCCTGGAGGAATAAATGTGGTCGATAAAAATACTGTTCTGGTAATCTCTGGGTTAATGTGATCTATACAGACCCTTCAACCCTTTCTCCTTGTTTTGCATTAATTGCACTATATGTATTGACCAGACTGAAAGCTTGGTGATCTATGTGCAACAAACAGATTCTGTGTTTTAATGCTCCCTGCCTGAATAAAATATTTCTTCTTTCAGGACCTTGCAGACAGTGGGACCTTCTCATGCCAGGACATACACAGTAGCTGTTTACTTCAAAGGGGAAAGAATAGGATGTGGTAAAGGGCCAAGGTACAGTAAAAAATTAATCACATGGTGTAAGAGTGTGGTGGTGTCCAAAATGACTAGACATGGAGATAGACAGCTGTATGGCTTGCCTTAGAAAAGGAAAACTGTAGAGCCTTCTTCAAACTTTTCTGCTTTAGGAATACTTGAAGGGTTCAATGTCAGCATAATTTTGGATCTTAAGGTTTTTTTGGGGACCTTGCCTTCAAGGGGGCTAGCTATTTGTGGCCCTCAGACTAGAAAATGCAGAACAGCTTCCAGGAAATAGTGTCTTTATTTTGGGATTTGCTCCTGGATTACTATGCAATTTACACTGGCAAGTTGAGTGCCACACTATTACGGATTTTTTTTTCTGAGGTTACTACGTCTAGGCATTTTGGAATGGTTCTAAGGGTTCAAAGACTTCAGCTATGAGCCCCAAAAGCCTCATTTTATGCTACCAAATCTGGTGGTGGTTATAAAAATATTGCTTTTTTTGCATTCACACATCTGTGATTTTGTTCCCTTTTTTCTCTCAAGTAAAAGCCAATGCTTTAGTGAAGAATGGACTGGAATATTTTGTTATTGATCTAAGTTAAAAAATATTCTACTGGAGCTGTAGTACTATTGCTCACATATTTATGGAAAGGCTGATATATCGTGCACTCTGGGAATTACTAGCTGCTGGTTATCCAAAAAGTTTCATTATGAAAGACTTAACTAGTGCTCCACTTTGTCAGAAACTTTAGTTTATTCTGTACAGTTTAGATCTCATGTAACATGTTCTTGTTTGGCTTTCACAGTATTCAGCAAGCAGAAATGGGAGCTGCAATGGACGCACTTGAAAAATGTAAGATATTTGGGCAACAGAGAATTCGTACTTTATTTCCTTGTCCTTTAGTGAGGCAAGGTGCAGGTTTTGTGGGGGATAAGTTCTGAACAGAACACATATGCTAAGTGCTGTCAGCTTCTAAGCAGCAGGTTTTCCTCTTAGTAGCTTCAAGACTCTTTTTTAGCAGTTGAAGTTAATATGATCCGAACAGGTATTTGTTGAAGGGAGTTGATCAGCTACAGAGGATGCAACTTCCAGGGAACCCTGTGCAATAAAATTTCATTGAGGTTTTCCATGCTTAAGTATGCAGTGGGGTGAGACTGATGCTCTGGTTGTCTCACCCTTTAATTGAGGAGAGGAGCAAAATGCGACCTTAGAAAATAGAATTTGATCTTAGATTACCAGTGGACTAGGTTAAAATCTAATAAACAGATCCCCAACAATTTAAATAGATATTTATCTGTCAAGAAGGGCTAATATCAGCTGCAGATCCAGGGATCTGTGTATACATCTCTCTAAATTATGTGCTACATGGCCAGCATGGGAGCTGTCCTTCATTGAAATGTAGTCTCAGATAAGAATGATTGTGGGCAAGCTTCTTATATGAAATAACTTTGGTCAGTTGGGTTAAAGTGCCAGGTGTGGGTGACCTGTAAGCAAACAGATTACAAGCATTTTGTGCAGCAGAAATTCTCTGTTGAGAAGAACATGGAAAGTCAATTTTTTGCATTTCATTCAAAGGAAACATATGCAGTTCCTCAGGTGTCAAAGGTTTTTTAATCTGTTATCTCTGCATCTGGAAATTCAAGAGCTTAAAAATTTCAGAAGGCAATGAATCTCTGTAGTTCAGATATGTTTTTATATCCATCTGCTAAGCATATACTTCTCACCACCAGTAAATTTGACAAGTAGAAAAATGTAACTTTCCTTCTCTGCTGAGTATCTGCAAGATGTTACTGAAGTTTTCTTTGAGTGAATTTTCTTGTGACAGTATCACCACTCAAGAGAGCTGTGAGTTTCGTGGCCTATCAATCCAAGGACTTCACAGCTCTCTTCTGACATACATATTTGTTTAAATACCATAGACCTCTAGAAGTCTGTGCTCCGGCTGCCCTTCAAAACAGAGGCAACTTTCAAGTTAGTTTCTCTGTGCCTTGCTGGTCAAGTTTTGATTATCTTTGGGGATGGAGGTTACACAACCCTTAAGGGCCCCTGTTCTATTACGTATATGGTTGTGGAGTTCCTTGGTTTGGTTGGTTTGTTTGTTGGGTTTTTTTAATGCATAAGTAGTTAACTTCAAGTGAAAGTAGTTTTCAGATACCTATTTATATGATAGCAATGATGAATTTATTACATGAATTTCCTTCTTACCATACTAAACATATTAGAGCAGGTTGCTACTGAGCTGAGCTCTTAAAGAATCATGTTACAGGCACAGTGCTGAAAATCTGATTTTCATTTTATGGGGCACATGAGCAAGAAAATATCCCAGAACTCCATTAAACAAAGCACTAGTGTTTTTGAAAACAACAGCAATTTAAAACCAATTTTGTTTAGATTGCTTTCTGGTTTAAATAAATATAGTCTCCTATGCCCAAGTTGTAAATAACTGATGAATAAACCTTTTATTCCTGTAGTGTATATAGTAAAGGGCACAAATTTCACTGGCCAATAAAACAAAGCAGTAGAAAGTTATTCTGCTCTACCACAAACTCCTGCAGTTTATGTGGCGTGTGCACCATATTCTCTAGCTGAGAATCCATGCTGCCTGGGACCCAGAAAAAGGAGGAAAAAGCTTGGTGCCAAGGAGGAAAAAGCTTGGTGCCAAGGTACTCCTCCCTGAGAAGCCTCAGCTGAATTCTCTCTCAATAGCCAGTGAGAGAGAGAGCGGCCCTTTGCCAAAACATCTACCAAATTTGTTTATGGCTTTAAAGGTCAGTGTAGTAACCTTTTGCATTCATCTCAGACTGGGTAGGGAGCCAGTGGTGATCCCAGAGCTCTGTGTGATCCCAGCAGGATTTACCACCAACTGCAGCCTGTCACATACTCTACACCCCTTTGCTTTCTGACTGGATGAAGGGTGCAGGTCTCCACAGCACAAATTCGTGTGAATGTCAGCACCCTGGTCATGCAGAAAACATCACATTCTGTGAGCAGTGTGCTAAAGTGAGAGAAATTCTGTTCAATTATATAAGCTGTTTTTATAGTCTCAGTTCTAATGTGTACCTGCATATCAGCCAATGGACAAATGCTTGAAAGCAGAAGCATCCATCTCCCCAGCTATTTCTTCATCACCTCAGACTTGTCCGGTCTGTTTTAAGCAGTCTTCACTCATCCATGCTCTCAGACTATGCTAAGGCTGTCTTCTGGTACATAGCCAAGTGTTAGCTTTTTCAGGAACAGATTTTACTGCATTCCATCTTGCTACACTATCACTTTCCCATTAGGATCCCTGCCATAATGTGGGGCATATAGTCAATTCTGCATGGTCTAAAACAATAATAAAAATAATGGAAACATCTGTACAATGCTTGAAACCAGTGGCTCATACTTTCTGGAGTGAGAACAAGACAAAAAATGCTGACAGCATTGACAGTAGTTTCCCATTCATTTTTCAGTATTGACCACCTGTTGCTAAGGGAACAGAATGTAAAATCCAGGTAATACCTGGCCATATTGCTATACCAGGATTTTATATTTTTTATATTTTATTTTTGTGGGTGTATTAGATTTGGCAGTGCTTTGTAGCAGGAGAAACAGATGTAAAGAAATCATAAAGCAACCAAAGTCTTAGGACACAGTCCTGGTTTACTATGTATTATAAGAAATAAATGAGTAAAAATGGTAACAACGTTGTTCCCCCCTACCTCTAATGACATCAAAGTTTAAAACAAAACAAGCTGAGGCTTTCTCTGTTACCAGTTTGTTTATTAATGTAAAATATTTCTTCTTGTGTCAGATAACTTTCCCCAGATGGCCCATCAGAAACGGTTCATTGAACGGAAGTACAGACAGGAGTTGAAAGAATTGAGGTGGGAAAGAGAGCATCAAGAGAGAGAGCCAGAGGAGACTGAAGAAGCAAGGAAATAAAAGGAGGGCACAGAAGCAGTGGCATATTTACTTACTTAATAACTCTGACTGTGGCCTATGGAGACCTAACCTAGTTTCTTGCAGATGATGAATGAAGAGTGCCTGTTGATATCAAAAAGAAAATTGTAATCTCTTCTTTAAAAGCGTGTGCAAATATAGTATTTCTTTAGTTTGGTTTTAAGTTTGGCTTTTAAATAAGATTTGGATTTAAATACTTTTAATTTTTATGAAAAGTTGTTGATTATTTTTATTATTTTTACTGTCTTGTATGAAGTAATAAAGTATTCATTTCAAAAGCTAATAGGAGGAAAAGCTCTTTAACAATTGTCTCCTGTGTCTAAGTGCTGTGTTGTCAGTGACCAGCAAAGTTACTGCATGAGCTCTGCTGTGGAAGAGGAAGGTGTTATGAGAAACTGATTCAGCTGAGCACTTAAGCATGTACCTAACTTAAGTTTTGCAGCTAAATTTACTACTTCTTGAATTTGCTAAACCAGAGTTATAAAGTTCGGGCCCTTTTTTACAGAAAATGGTACAGTAATTTAAAGGAGATACTCAGTTTTGCTTTGAACAGTGGATGCCATATCTGAAATGTGACACAGATGTGTGTGGAAGATTGAGGAGTTTTGTTTTTAAATCACTGTTATAAGACTTGAAGAAAAAGGTACTTATGAAGCAAGAGAATGGCAGTTTCTTTTTGCAGAGAATGTACATGTAGTTTACATTAACAAGTTCAGTTTCTTTCTCAACTTCTTGTTCTATCAGGCTGGTGTCTAATGGATTTCTTCCACAAGAAGATACCAGTGTGGCCATTACTGTGAAGTGGTGTGTTAGAAACTCTATGTGGGTGCTGCTCCGGAGAGGTTCATTGAGAACAGTTTTTGTCAAAACAAGGGCAGTTTGTCCCCAAAATATAGTTCAAAGGTTGTGTGCAGTTTCAAGTCACCCAGTTTCCTTGATGTTTTTTGATGTCTGTGGCTTGTATTAGAAGGATGTTTCTTCTGAACAGCACCAGAAATGGAAAATCCACTGTCTGTTGGTATTTTTTCCCACTGGTTACCAACACTGTTTGTTCTTTTAATTTTGCTGCTTCAAGCCATTTGTTCCCATTAAGCTGGGTTCTCAGTACAGTCCCGTGGTAGGTAATTGTGTAGTCATTTTTTGTCTTTCTTTTCTGATAAGCAGAACAGATTGAACCCTTATTCTCCTTAGCTGCACATTTTCTTCCTTAAAGGAGAAAAGATCCTTTTTGGCCAGTCATTTTTGCATTTTCTGATGTACCATGGTTGTCTGTATTAAAATACAGGGCAGATTTGTGAACATGGATTTGTGCACAAGTCTGGCCCAAGGAATTCATGCAGATTCATGGAAGAAAACTTTTGCCCAATGGCCACACTACCCTGAGCAGCTGCTTCAGCGATTGTCTGAAGCACCTCTCTGTAGGTGTGTGATGGACATCAAGGAAAGCACTTTATTGCAGGTGCCAAAGTAGACACAAATGAAGCTGAAACATTCAGGCTACCCAAATGTCTTCCCAAAGTTTCACTTCTGACCTAATCAGTATGTGTATTTTCAGAAGCATACTTTTCTACACTTGCAATGTGAGATGCACTTAAATACGGGGGTTTTTTTTACACTTGAGCCCACAACACTACCTCACTTCTTCCAACTTCTATGATTTGCCTTTTCTTAATGGATTGATGCTTTAAATCCATTTTGGAGGATGAGAGAAAAGAAAAAGACAAACACATTCTGTAATTTAGAGAGTGATAATAAACCATTAGAACATAAAAGAGGGAATAAAAACAAGGTAAAGGCAGGGAGCTGCTCTCTGCTGAATGCTGCTGCCATTTGACTTTTGAGAAGTCATTGTAGCTTCTTATAGCTTCAGTCTGTAAATAAAAAGCTGAAATGCTTCTCAAGAGTAGGAAGCTTGAAAAGCACCAGCAACTCCCCTGTCCACAAGTCTTTTGTATTTCGAATTCTTTTGTATAGTTGCCCATCTGCTTCTAACAGTATGATGAAATGGTTCAGTGGTGGAGGGTTAACTGTAACTGTGTAAACCATTATTTTATTTTTCCCTCTTAACTGTGACCAGTTTCATATGTTTAACGAATAGAAAATGACTTCATTTTCAGGTGTATGATTGCTTAGCAAATTTCTCTCAGCATATCTGACATCACCAAAGTACCCCAGTGGAACTGTTAGCTCATAGTTTAACATTACTTTCATTATTCCTATATACAATTTCACTTTTCAGCTGTAAGAAGACTGCAATCTTATTCATAAATATTTTCATAAAAACTAGATTGAATTTATCAGATAGGCTGTTTCGGGGGAGGAACCCAGATCTGTTCTTTTTTTTTCTTCTTTGACCCAGAAATTGCTTGGGAAATACCAAACTTTTAAAACAATTTCTGCATTCCAGTTACTGCAGTTAATGAATTTTAGGCTTTTTACAAGAAAATGTAGATGATAACTGTGTTTTCAAAAGTGGGCTATTTTCCCTTTTTTCACTGTGTAAGTGTGGGCTAGGAAGATTGCCTGAAGCAATTTTGTTTTCCTTGTCTTGACAACAAAAAACAAAAGGTAAAAAATACTCTGCTTCCTTTGTTCAAACCACAGTGTCTTTCTGTGTACGGGCTGTCTAAAAGCAGTGGCTGGGAACGTTCCTGTTAATTTCAGGAGTTGTGGGGAATGTGAAATGTGAGCACAGTCCTTTAGAACAGACACCAAGGAGGGGAAGCCTCTCTAAGTTGCCTTTGGTAAAAATTATCATTGCACTCATGCTGATCAGTGGAACAGCTGGAGCTTATAACCAGGCAGCTTGTGCTGCTCTTTAGTAAGTGTGCCGGGGTCTCTGATTTACTGGTAAAGTCAGTCCTTTTTTGCTTCAAAGCCTGATCTGTTCTCTGATCCAGAGGTTCTCTTGGAAGATCCATTGACTTGAATTGGGTACAAGTAGATGAATGGACAACAGGGCTGAGATCTGCGTGAATCCAGCAGATCCTGTGAATATTTTAATGTGACTGTGTACAGAGCATTGAATAGAATTGTAGCTGATTTGATTGGGGATTTTAGTTGAATTTACATAAAACTGATGATGTGATTTGTAGACCCTAAGTTTGCTTTGTAAGGTTTCAGTTTCTGGAGGATTATTTAACAGCAGTACTAAGAGAACCTTGGTCTCTAAGATTGTTGTAAACATCGTTGCTAATAAAGTTTCCCAGAAAAGACTTCAGGCGTAGTTGTTACTTGCTAAAACAATTTGAAAAGATCAAAAGGCAAATCCTGATCACCTGTCTCCCTACTTCAAAGCCTCTGATTATACAGGCTACATATTTAAATGAAATAAGTGGTTCACTTGTAAGAAGTTTCTTTTTGGTGGAAGTTTGTAAAGCCCTGTAAGAGCTCAGGGAGTTGCTCATCTGCATCATTTACCACTGTGCATTGTCTTTGATGAGGATGGTATTGCAACAGCAATTTCTGTGACCCGTACATCCACCTTGCTTCTCCCCCTTCCTACCCACTCCCCACATAACATATTCACATTCTTTCTGGGGCCGTAGGATTAAATCAGCTACATGCTCCAGCCGTGCATATTTCTCTATCCATCAGGGAGCACGTTTACCTTAAGAGGCCCCTTTCTTCACCTGCCTGCTACAGATAACAAAGGGAGCACCAGCTTGCGCCCAGAGTCTCACTAACTAAGTGTATTTCCCTTTGCCTAAATCCTCACTTCATTCGTCAAAAGGATTTCAAAGCCTTTCATGAATAAGGGTATAAGTGATTCTCCTGTGACTTACAATACAATCATACCTGAATGTGTCAGTTGTGTCATTTTGTTGCTCTTCACAGCACCTTTGTGGAGGGACTATTTATCCTGGTACTAAGAGATGAAAAGGATGAAATTGGGAGTCCAGGGCTCAGGATCTCTGTGGGAGGGCAATGATGCCTCATCCAGTGGATGCCTTAGTCTGTGGCTTAAGTATCATCCTTGAAAGCCTGCTACAGTTCCTTGCCATGCCTGAGAGGGTCTTCAAGGGAGAAAAAAGAACTTGGCTGTGCAGGCTTGGCACTGACACCCTTTCGCCTTTTCCTGTGGAGACTTGGAAGACAATGACCAAGAAGACTGGGGACTCTACTATAAAAAGCCAGAGCCCAAACTGTGTGTTGCCCTCTTTAGAAAAAGTAAATAAATAAATAAAACCTTCCACTTAGAGCAGACATTCCAAAAGTAATCCATTAGCAAAGGACAGGCTCTTGAGCTGACAAATTGTGAACTTTCACTGGTGGCAGAAGCAGCTCATACATCAGTGGTCCAGAAGTGATGCAGCAGTGATGGGTAAGTGTTTGTCACTGGAGGCAGCTTGTTACTTATTTAAAGATGGGGATGGTGGTCAGGGGAACCCACGGGACCCCACTGATGCAAGCTCAGCCAACATCTCTAAAAAAAAAAAGTTACTTCTTTCTAAAAAAAATAAAGTTACTTCCCTGCAGGTTTCATCCTGTCATTACTTCAGTCATTTCCTCTGTCAGAACAGTTCTGACATGGTGACCAGTTTTTGCTGCCAACTAGAATTACAGATCAAATATTGCAGCTCTGTTTCCAGAGGGACACTTGAAG
Organism: Corvus brachyrhynchos; assembly: GCF_000691975.1. Classification (NCBI taxonomy): domain Eukaryota; kingdom Metazoa; phylum Chordata; class Aves; order Passeriformes; family Corvidae; genus Corvus; species Corvus brachyrhynchos. The sequence goes on from NW_008238983.1 coordinate 789,195, forward strand.
TGGCAAACAAAAAGCAGCCATTTCTCAATCCAGCAGCATTTGAAAATGCTAATACTATTCTATATCCAATTATCAATTTCTTTTTTATATAAAAAATGATTAAAATTCTGTAAGATAAGAATTTTTAATGACCTTGTTGAACAAGTCATCCAAAATTGCTGCTCCTTAACCTTTTGTTGTGATGAAAAACATTGTCAAATATATAACTGTCTTTAAACCTTATCATTAAGGAAAAATAGGTATCACACCATCTAAAGGAAAACATCTTTTTTTCCTTATCCCTGATGTTTAAAATTTCTGTCATTCAGTGCTGCTATCTTCTTCCTTCTTCCAAAAACCAAACCAAACATTTTAAATGTGTGTTCCACCTGTCAGGATGTGTCAGATTTTACAACCAATATCCCATCTCTGTTGGTGTCTGTACATTAACAATCAAAATCAATCTGTATGTTACTGCTTTCTGGTTTTTGAACCAGGGCTTGACCAGACATCCAAAATAGTGTGACACTACCAACCTCATAAGCCCTCAAAACCTTCAGACAACTCAATGGCTTTACCCCAAAACAGATTTTCCATTCCTTTTGCTCCCATTACTTTTATTTTAATTATTATTATTTTTCAATGTTTTTTCATTGTTTATTTGTTCTTAATGTGATCTGCAACACTACTGTCTTCTATTTCAAGGTTCCCTGATCTTTGCTTCTGCTTAGCAGATATGATATCAATTCCCTGCTCACTGTGAGACTAGAAAATAAATGACCTTGAACTCTTTGCTCTTGCAAGTCATACCTCAACACTTACATCAGAAATCAAGTGCCCACAGCAAGAACAAAAACCTCGCTGCACATCCGTGGAAATAAAGTACTGAATCTTTCCAGTACAATTTCAGGGGATTCTGTCAGACGTTTTAAGAGAGGCTGTGAATTCTTGAGGCATGCAGTGATGTACTTTTTGCAGCTTATGTTGTGAATTTATGCAGTTGGATTAAGTTTGGCATCTATTTCAGCTGGCAGCTTATAAATGGACGTTTATACATGTAAGTGAGGAGAGAGAGGTAAGAAAAGGCAGAACAGATGCCTAAAACACTAGAAAAAGGCTTATATCAGCACTGACTGCTGAGAAGCAGATTGATTTGGATTGAAAAATGTTAACTACTTTCAAATACAGACTGAAAAATATGAGGTTTCAGTGTAACATAAATACAATTCTGTGCCGTGTGCTTGGGATAATGATGGCTTAAAAAATGCATTCAGAGTTGAGTTTTATGCAAAGCTAGAAAATAAATCTTATTGGTAAGATATGGGAAATCTATTAAAAGAGAGACAATAAAACTTTTAATATCCTAGAGGTACAGAGGTGGGAAGTAATCTAGTAAAGCTGTAATAGTTTTCTAGATTTTAATTAGGAACATAGTTGAATATGTGGGTGTTTGGTGTAAATGCAGTTGTGTATGTATATATTTATTTACTTAATGGAACATTGAAGTTTTTGCTCATTGCAACATGATACCTTTTTACCAAGGAAAGAAAAAAGCTTCTCTGCGTTCATTTTTTAACAGGTATTTAGATATTGGTTTTATTGAAGTAGTGTCCAGAGATCTTCACTACGAGTGGGGCTTTTCATGCCAGCTGCTATGAACACAAAATGACAGGCAGCTCCTGACCCAGAAAGAAATGGAAAGGAAGCAACAACTTACTCAAAGTCACCGAACAGGTCAAGGGTAGAAATGAGAACAAAACCTGAATCTGTCAAGTCCTAGCTGAGATTTGTCCTCTTCATACTGCATAGCTACTTATTTACACCATTTAGCTTTGGATGTTGTAGCTGGTTTGTTTCTGCATTAATATGGGTATTTTAAATTTCATGCACAGCAGCCTAGAATGGGGCTTTACCTAATCTCTTTCATACTGAAAGCTTATAAAAGTAATTTTAAAAAGTGAAAGAAAATTCAAGCAGCTGGTCCTGCATGGTGGGAGCTTCTCTCCACAGCCATCAGGTTCACAGTTGCTGCTGAGCTCCTGCTGTGGCAGCTCAAGCTCATAGCTCCAAGGCCACTGCTCAGCACCTCGGGACAGTGTGTGACAGGCATCACTCGGGTAGGAACCAGCAGCGTTGTCACCTTGCCTTGGAGCTGAGGTTTGGCCCTGCTATGCACATGCAGGAGAAAGCAGATCTCCCTGCTGGATTCACAGCCAGCTGTTACTGCCTGTAGTTTTGTAAAGTCTGTATCCTCCCCAGATCCATTAGAGGTTAGTATGACTCTAAGCACAGGATATATTCCAGCATGGTGACAGAAGGAAATAAGCATGCAAACAGCTGTGCTCTCATCTGTGAAAAGTACTTGGCTTCAAAGTGCCTAAGATACTTCCTTGGTTCCTTGAAAAGGAATTGTTTGAGAGCTTTTGGGGTTGCGGATAGGTAGAGGGGGCCATGGATAAACATCACAAAAAGAGAGGAGCATCCTCTCTTCTTGGTCTTGTGCTGCCACGTGTGCTGGTTGCTGCAGGAGGATTGGTGGCTGCTGGTCCAGGGCAGTAATGGAAGGTGGAAGTGCAGGCTGGAGCACGATCCTCACTGGGAGTGTTGTGTGCCAGTAGCAGGGCTGGTGGGAATATATCCTGTGCCTTTTCAGCTGGTAGCAGGCAGAGGAATGAGCACAGAGTTTAGCCCAGCCTTGACTGGCAGAAACCAGTGAGATGGTCGTGAGAGCTGGAAGTAGAAACAGGTTCCTTACTATGCAAGCTGTTGTTAACCCCTGACCAAAACACTACTTCCTGCAAGGCAGTGAGGAGTAAGGCTAGAGGTCCAGAGGACAGTACATCAGAAGAAGAGCCCAGTTCCATCAGCTGGTGCTTCCATACTGTTTGGTAATGGCCCATCTCATGGATTCCCATGTTTTGAGGGGATTTTTGCCTGGTCCCATGCACGCATGCATTGTACAGGCAGGCATATGTGTGCACACATGTGTAGGAAGTGAAACACATGAGTGTGTGTGTGTGTGGGTTTGTGTTTGTACAAAGAAGTTTGGGACTGTGCAAGTGTGGAAATGAAGGAGGCCCAGAGAGACAGCTGCATGACTCCTTTGCCTCCCAGGCAGATCTGTCATTTCTGGCTCTAGGATTGGTTTGTTTATTCTGTTTAATGATGCTGACCTTTGTGTTGGATAAGTTGGCCTGTTGCAAGGCTAGGATTTGTGGTCTTTTGGGACTTTAGTTGTTTGGAAGACTGAGGATTTTTTTACTACATCAGGTCCAAAGAGAATGAATTCTGATGACCCAGCTGCCCTTATAACTCATTTGCCCTTTACCTTTTGACAGAAAAAGTGACTTCAGACTTAGTCATATGTTAGAGACTGTCTAAATTTGAAGAATATTCTTGTAATAAATGATGTCCTATGGCAAAGAAAAATTTAAAGTTCTTTTGAAAGTTCCTATTTTTACAATGTATTGCATATGCTTTCTTGGGGAAAACTAATCTTGAATTTGCCATGTGAGTTTTAGAAAGGACTTACTTGGAAAAGTAGGAAAAAAGAATTGGATACATTGCAGGGAGTATTGCCTCAAAATTCATTGTCTTCCTTGAGAGATCTTATGCCTTTATATGTTACTTTATTGGTCTCTGTATGAACAACCAATTTCTTAAGAAATGGCCCCCAAATCTTTCTTGATTTTGGGCCCCCCAATCCGATTCCAGAATCTCTTTTAGCTAAACAAATCCCTCAGGATTAGCACAGAAGTGTTTGCACCTGAGATGTTTTACAGCACATCAACCAACAGCTTCATCTCTTTTCCAGTCCCTAGAATTTTAGTGGCTACTGTTCTGCAATCCTTATGCCTAAGATTAATTTTAAAACACGACTGTCTGTCTCTGTTGAGCTGAGAACGTCAGCTGGAAGTGGGAAATCATGTTGTTTTCACTTGCTGTCCATGGCAGGGGCTTTGCAAGCTCTGCTGGCAGCTACAACTTCACTGTCGGCAGCCGGAGGGCCATGCAGGTCACAGCCCAGAGACCCACAGGCTGCCCAGGTGGCCCCGGAGCTCAGTTGACTGTCACATAAATACAAGAGCCAAAAATTCTGACCTGTTTACTTCCCCCCAGCTCCATTGGTCCTGCTGGGTGGAAAGCAGGGAAGGGGGAACAGAGAGATTTTAGTACTTTTCATGGTAAGTTAAGCAGCACTCTTTCTGACTTCTCACAGGAAAGGGATCTGCTGAGTAAGAAAGTGCTGATTTCACATTGTTGTTTTTCGCGGTAGAGCTACGCTGTAAGTACCAAGCCCGAGAGGAACGAGAGCATAGTCAAATTAATGAAAAATAGGTTATGATGATAAATTATTCAAGTGGATAAAATTACTTTAGGTTTGGAAGACATTGAAACTTAAGGGCCAGATCCTTTTCTGGTGTAAAAGGATTCAGTTTCATCCCTTTCAGGGAAACAAAGGGAACTTACATCATTCAGTTCAGGATCTGACTATGACTGGCAGCATAAGCACTCATTTAAAACTCAGTGGCATATATTTCATCTACTTTGGGTGACAGCCATAAGGTGAATGTTTTAAATTCTGGCATGGCATAGCCTTTCTTTTGAGATCTGTGGTGTGATTTTAAAGGGGATGAGATAAAAGCTGTGCCTCTCCAAAGGCACATTTTCTCTGATGTTAAAGGAAACAATGTAAAAATATGCCCACTAAATAAATCATCAGGGACTTTCAGAATAGATCACATCCTTATGTCTTAAAACTTGTAATACAACTGAAGTTGTTCACTTGAACTCAGTTTCTTTTGTTCAGCAATTTTCCCCTACAAGGAGGCATGTGTAGAGAAGGCAAGCCTGGAGGAGACACCCCTTCAGAACAGGTTCCAGTGAACAGAGATAAAGAAGCTCCTCTTTTGACTTCTGGCATGGCACTATCAGAAGTTTAGTCCTCATTAATCCCACTCCCCACTTCCCAAGGAGGTGATAGTGGAGAACAGATGGAAGGCTGTTACTCTGCTAAAGGTGAATACCAGCAAGCCGTGAGTGCACCTGGCTCTGCAGAATGGCCTCTGGATTTTTAAGTGCCTTAGCCAACACAGGGGAGGAATTGTGCTCATTTGGCTTCTGCTGCTCTAGGATGACTTTTCAGTGACATTTTCCTTCAGCTTGCATGCACATATGTACACAGTTGTGGAGGGCACAACCAGCTTTTGCAGGCCATGTTTGGAGTTAGAACTTGCAGTCAGTTGCACCCGTAGAAAAAATAGAATACCCCAAAATCAAGAACTTCTAGTAAGTTCTTTTATTGTACTGAACTCTAAGGCTGAATCACATCCTACCAAGCAGCAGACACTGAAGTCACAGCTATGGCCCCCTAGGCCCCTGCTGTGATTAGTGGAGGGAGAAAGCCATGTCTCCAGAGACTAGTTCATGTCTTAGGCAGGATGAATCACCCCCTCTTGTCTGAGAAGCAAAGGGTGACACTTCTTTTATCTTTCTGAACAGTCTAATGCCCATAGTTACATGAGTTGAATCCAGGCTTTAAACATTTGTGGCACATAGCTATAAGACACAAGTGCTCACATTAAGCCAGCGTGGCATGGCCTCCTTAACACTTTGCATAGCCATTGCTGTGAGGAGAACGCTTCTTTATCCCCAAATGACTCTTTCAACCATCCCCTTGTGTGCAGATGTGAAGAGGAGTGACAGTTTCTCCAAAGTGAGAGTATTTTCAAATGTCAAGAAGCTTTATTTTTTAATGTGTTAAACCATATAAAATCCCCAGATAATATACCTCATAAATGAAATGAGACTAATTAGTAGGAAAGTAATAAGAGAGCATTTACAGGGGTTACATCCTGAGGTCCAGTCACAGCTATAGAAAATGTGGGAGAGGGGTAAAAACTGCAATCTGCTTTATTCCTCTAGCACTGGCATTCATAGTTGTTAATTAACCCCAGCAAGGGCAACCTTAGAATGGCAAAATGAGGAGAAAAATGTTAAGGGACTATGAACTTTGTCTTTCCTTTCTCTCCCCTTTGTCTCCTGTCAGTGTCCCTGGGCAGGCACAAGCTCCTCACTGCTGAGCCAACCTGCCCTTGCATCCATAGCAGGGCTATGTCTCTATCGTCCTATCTCTTTGTTACAAACTAGGAAACTTGGGTTCAAGCTTTTTCCGTGAAAAGAGCTACTGGAACACCACAAAGCTCTTTTGGCACAGGTCATCAAGGTTATGTAGCTGCCCAACTCCTTTTTTTAGATGAGAGTCTATTACCCATTTGAAAAGGCAGAAAGAAGCACTTCTTGACTTTTGGAATTGGAAGGGTAAGCCTGTTATGGCTTTTGAGCACTTGCGTACAAAGGTATGGAGAGTTGTGTGAGGGCTTAAAACAGACTGTGGAATTGGAATACCATCTGTGACAGCAGAAGTGGAAGTTGTAGTGACTGCACAGTAAAGGATCCAAATGGCAAATTTATGTTCTGGGTTTCTTAAGCTTGAATAGAAGTATAAGGTCTCTTTCTTAACTCATCTGAGTCAAGAGGGTCCTTCCCTTGACTTTAATGAGCATCTATATTGAGCTGAAAGTTGAACCTTGAAATGAAACCTTGGCATCCAGGTAACTGAGATTTTAAAAGCATGAATTTACAGTTTGTCAAAACATCAAGGAGATACTGCTGATGAAACAGCATCTATGCTACGTACTAAATCATAATGTACTTAGTGAAACACAGATGTCTCCCGAAGGAAAATGCCTATTGAAAACCAGACCCAGGTTGAACTAGGGTTCACAGCTTTTAACCATCACCTACACCTGAACAGCTACAGGCTCTCTTGGAACAAGGCAGAATTCTAAATGCTTGAGGCAAACACAGCTGAAGGAGTGTGCAGTCAAATCAGTGTCCACTGCAAAAGCAGCATCTGTGTCTATAGAATGATTAAAGGAGCTGGATGGAAAGGGAACAAAATGATGAGGAGATGCTGTGGCTGAATTAAAACTGCTGAGAAGTCAAATAAGATAAAAAAATAAAGGACAGGACTGACTTCAGCCGTCACAAAAGAAAAAAAAAATTATGAACAAGCAGGTGCCGTGAGAGAACAGGCATGTTGCGAGCAACACAATTTAATCACTGTGCCAATCTGAAGTTTACCAGGTCATTGTGGAGAAAAATCACCAACAGGGTGCCAGGGAACACTTTCTTCTTTGTTTTCTCTCAAAACTTAAATTGTTTAAATTTGTTTCCTCTCAACTTTAATGGATGTGTTCTCTTAATCTTTTTATTTTCAGTCCAGTCTTCTTGAATATGTGCATTGATTGCACCTCAGCTACCTTCAAAATTTTCACTAGCCTAATTACTCTTAGAGTTTTGCTCATGTTTAGGCTGAACTTTTTTGTTCTTTGTTTATGGCCATTACTTCTTTTTCTGTTTTCTTCTGAGACTTGGTGTAATTTCCTTCCTTCATTTACATTGTTACCTTGAAGATATTTACAGGGAATGTTTGTTTTCTTCCTGAGGTTTTCTTTTCCCCTGTGTTGATCCTTTCAGTTCCTTTCTTTTTCCTTCTCTCTCCCTAATTTGTATGCTCTCCACCTCTTATTACCAGTACAGCTAACATTTTGACTAATTTCTCATGTGATTTTTTTCTCATGTATTTAAGATTAATAGCTAAGTAGCAGAACTGACCTTAAAAATCTGTGAGGGACATTTCCATAAAAATACTGGATAGTATCTCTTTTTCACACTGCTTCATGGTTTTAATGTCCACAAGCAGCAAGCTTGTATTGCTAAGCCACAGTTACACACATGCACACAAATAAATATCTTTAGCCTTCATTTTTTTGCAAGTACAACTTTATATTCCCATTTCTTTAATACCTCCGTGGTGCATATCTTAAACTGCCCCGACCTGCACAGGTTCTGTATAACTCGTGTACATACGTGAGACCAGTGTGTGCATTTGAACAAGCAGAGTCTGTGCTCATCCAGGAAACACTGAAATGGCATTCAGTGGGCATGTCCTCCTCCTTTTTGGATGCCAATCCAGGTTTACAGCTGTGTATAAGTGTGTTGACCTGCATGTAGACATCTAACAGGATTTTCAGAAGTGTCTAGGCAGGCTGAGCCCCTCATTTCCTGATTTTACTGGTCTACCCCTGAATTCCTTCAGATGTTTGCTACCTATTCTGCATAAGCTTGCCTGGGCGGGAACTACCATTTTCTCCAGGCAGTACTGAGAAGAGCAGAGCCCTGCTGTAACCAACCAGACAGTGCCTAACAGCAGCAAAACAAAACCAGAGTGGTGCCCAGGGTACGTGCAGTGGGAATTAGCACGAAGCAGAAGGAGCCGAGGAAAAACACACCATGGAACTGGTTCATCTGATGATGAGGGAGTGAAGAAATGAAGATGAGATTTATCTTAGCACTTCAAGATGAGGCACTGTCTTTCTGTTCTTTGCAAATAGATCGATTAAAAATACCCCAAATAAAGGAAGGTGTTGGATGTATAAACAGTGCAAGAATGTACATTTCCTTAAAATCTCTGGCTGCACATTTGTGTATAAAAGTTACCTAATAAATGGAGAGATGCAACCTGAGAATGTGTCTGTGCAGGTAATATGGTGCCAAGAAATGGGAATCTCGAGTCTGTCAGAAAAAGAAATGTGTTTAACAAGCCACAAGCTCAAGAAGATACAGTTCCTTTGCCCTGAACCCCTTGCTGTCACTGGCTGCTGTCAACTGGAGGGTTTGATTTCAATGTTGTGCGAAACCTCAGGCAATCTCACACAGTGCAAGTGAGAAAATGACAGCCCTGTGATGATGCAGCCAGTTTTCCTGATCAGCGTGATTGTATGAGAGCGCTGTACTTAGTTATATCGATTTGTCTCTGAGAGCTCTTTCTGCCACATAAATCTCATTGAAAATCTTTAAAGATCTTGCCCCAGAAGGCTATTATGTTATTTTTCTCTGTAAAAAGAAGCAGAGCCAGGAATTCATTTCTCAAAGTTTTAACTAGATCACTCCATTTATGAGAAGGTGTGAATTCATCTGTTTTACATTTTGAAACATCTAAAAACAGCACTGCACTTTATTATCAACCTTTAGTTCTAAGCAGTACTACAAAGAGCTGTATTTATCTCCTCTCCCTTTCTTTCTTGGATAAAGAGGTCTGAATAAAGAAAATCACCTTTCTTTTAGATGGGGAATAGGAAGGAGCATTGTGCTTATTGTAGATCAAGCCTTAAGTACAATAGGCACCACATTGTAAAGATACTATTTGCACCACTTTAGTTAAAAAGCCTGGTAGTGCTTCCCTTATGGAAATTTTCTTTACAGTGGCTAAAATTATTTTAAAAATAAATAACCACTTTGAATTAAGAATCAAGCATTTCAGCTCAGCCAGAGCTAAGGAAGTTCAAAATACAGGTTCACATTAAGTCTCCATAGAATTATCAACATGTCTGAGTCATAAAGTGTGTCTTTGCACCTGGCAGACTCATTTCTTCTAGCATATATAGAAGTAAACATGAGAAAACACAAGAAGTTTGACCTTTTTTAACTTGACAAAACCACTTTTTTCAAATAAGTGAATCTTGAGTTTGAATCATCTGTAACACAGAAAGAACCTAAACACCTACATGTGTGTGAGTTTTAGGCTGTTCAGGTACAGAATAGATTGTATGACAGGACTATAAGGACTATTTAGTAATACTAAATATTTGGTACCATCAAATTTTTTTCCTCTTTAATAGCATACTATATTATATTATTCCTTGGCTTGCTCTGTCACTCTGCACAGATGCAGTAATCTACACACACCCTGTAACAGGACTGGGGACTTAATTTCCTTCTCCTCTTTTCTTCTAAATAAACTAACTCCAAGAACTTTTACAGCCAGGATGTGCCCCAGTGTCATTTATTCATTTAAACTGTGCAGCCTAGCGCAACTTAAATATAATTACTGTACATCAGAACAAAGCTAACTTCATAAAGCCATGACATGGCCAGCAACATCTGATTAGACAAGCATCCTCTTACAAGTGCAGAACCATTGGCAGCAAAGGAGGGTGCTGCTTTAATCCAGGACAATAACAGCAATTAATGCTGTGGTCACAAACTTGCTCCGTTGGAGGGGACAGCTACAGTGGTCATTTCTTTGAAATTGGCTTCATACAAAAGTACAGGTGTATCCCTCTGCAATAAATGACAAAATTATGTTCTGCTTAATTTTACTATTATTTCCTAAAGTACATTCACATTTGTGAGTTCTCTCCAAACCTTCTTGCTCTAGGTATTCTTATTCTGACATTATAGTAAATGACTTGAAGTTGCTACAGCAAACAGATGAGAAGTGTAATGCAGTAAAGCAGCAGGGTTTCTGAGGGCTGGAACCAGCAGTGCCCAACAGTACATTTGTTACACATATACCTTTAGTCACAAGTACAACTCTCATACCTGAAGCATATCAGCATATCTTCACAAGTGTGGAAGTGTTTTTTAAAGTGACAGTTCAGACTGATTAGAGCTTGAATCCATGTCCCAGACTTGAAGAAAACAGGGCATGAATCTTGCCCAGATTGATGCACATATCTCACTTTATGCACCAGGACTAGTGCCTTTAGTTTCCCGGAACTGACAGACTGAATAATCATCATATACAAAGAAATTCAAAGTCAGTTTCTGAGCCTCCAGGCTATAGAAGCCAACACCATGTTTTTTGGAGCAGTCTTTAAATGTCTGAGCTCCCTTTGATCCCCCTTTCCCCTGATCCTGATGGTTCAGGTTTATGGGAGAGATGTAAATACGGCCACTAACACTTTATGACAGTCCAATTTATATTCCTGCCAGGCACAATGTTTCTCTAGCTGCCCCTCAACACTCCTTTACATTTCCTTCAGTGGCAACCCATTTTGTACTTAGGTGAGAAAAACACAGACTCTTGTCTCCCTCTTCCATGGCTGACAATAAGGGGATGGAGGGGTAGGAAGAGAACTCTAGCTGGCCACTCTGTTCATAGGAAAGAGGTTTTCCTAAAGCTACTTTTTAGGTCTTCCTTTCAGTGTTGGAGGAACCATATTTTTGTCTCTTTCCTAAACTCAACACCCCTTACACCAAACAAAAATATGTGCCCTATTTGCCAAGGAGCCTAGAAAGTGTTCTTGTGGTCTCTGTCTCACTGCTGTCCCAAAGAGATTGGGCAGTGGGAAGGCAGTCTAATGGGGAAGTGTTTTCCCTTGAGTAATGAAAATACCTTCTGGAGTTTGCATTTTCTGACTTCATCACAACATTAGCTCCAGCAATGACAGTTGTAACTCGTGCTGACAGTACTGGACATATAAAAAAGAGCTTTTGGAGTTCACCAATTATTAAAAGGTATAAATGGTAGTGAGTGCCCAGAACTACCTGCATCAACGAAATGTGAATAGTCCATTCACACTTGCAGGGATAAATCAGACCATGGGCAAAATACCTGTCAGGGTTTCAAAAGACAAGAGAAAGTAAGATGATAAGTCAGTGCAATCATTAGCATAACAGCTTTATATACATATACGTATATAAAAATAATTAATACATGGTGTAAATGTTTATGAAAGTATGTAGGTTACCCAGAGGATAAAAGAAAGGAGATGCAAGAACAAGAGCTCAGTGAAATAAAAGTGTGCAGTTCAGCTTTGGTCCAGTTGGTCTGGAGGCTGGGGATGCAGGAGGGGTGACCAGAGCTGGCACAAAGCAAGCACTATCTGCAGGAAAGACATGACCTTCCAGTGGAGAGGAATTGAGAGAGAGAAAGCAGACAGCTGACATGTTTTGATGATGTCTCAGCTGACATAAAACGAGAGTTTGCTTTTGGTTTTGGTTTTGCAAGGTAATGGTTAATGGGCAATAACATGGAATGCTGAATGTTTGGCACAATGTTGCATGTGTCATGACCTTCCTGCCAGAGATCTTTGTTCACATGTGTTTCTTTTATTTCATGGTCCTCAGGAGCAACATCTGTAATCTGAGTCCCTTTTTGTCCTCTGCTGCACTTCATGCTGGTCATTAAATAGTTAACCTGCACTGCCTTTCAGGAGTCCCATCTCCCTTCTGCCAGGATCAATGATAAAATTCTGACTGTGAAAGTGAGGGAGCCCGTGGGCCAGATGGATATTTGGTAGCAAAACATTTGAAAGACTCTTTCTGCAATAAAGAGCTACATGAAGTACTTGCTCTAAAGACAAGCACCAATCTCTTGTCTCCATGGTATTTGTAATCAATATTATATTACAGGTTGATTAAATACCAAGATATTAGAGCAGTGAATCTCAAAGTGTATTTCTGACTTTTCTTTGTTTCTCAAAAACAACTGTAGCAATTGTTTAGAGAAATGTTGACAATACCAGAAAACAACAAAATTAAAATAGCATCATAATCAATATCTCTGAACATGCAATCTTGGCAGGGGGGAAACACTCATCATTGGATCAGTACCTGGCAGATGCTGTAGGTGGGCAAGAATATTACAACTTCATGGCCTAGATGTCTGGCCCATTTACCCTGTGCAAGTAGACAGTATAACATGGAATAATTTCTACACATAGCTTCTTAGACTAGTATCCAATGTGTGCATAAAAGGTGGATGCCACTCAAAAGGTGATTACAACCCTGGGAAGCCAAACAGAATGGTTTAAATCTGTTGTCTTCACAGCTGCATAACAAAGGATATGTCTGGTGTGCATTTGACACTGGAACACAAAAATGGGTAAGCAAGAGAATGAAGGCCATGTGAAGAGCCACGGCTAACTAAGCCATAACTCACAGCAGGAGCAGGTGCCTTGGCCCTCTTGTCTCTGGATTACATTTTTCTCTTTAGGCTTTTGTCTTTGGCAATAGACATTAGGTTGGTGTCTGAACACAAATGATAAAGTCTGGGAGCAGTGTGAGAAGGAGGAGGCGGAGAGAATCTGGCTCTGTACTCTAACAGTTAAAAAAAGCTGGGCCATCAAAATGCCCAGCAGTGGCAAAAAAAAAAGATTCACCTGCCCCTATTTTTCATTCTGACAGGTACACCTTGGTATGTGGGGGATAAAAGTACATGAAGCAGTAACAGGCTGACGAATGCTCTCTCTGTGAGCTCCCAGAAAACAAACTTAGGGGAATGCTATGTCAGAGACCAAGCCAGTCAGACCCACACCGTCTCCTTAGGTTCCTACAGCAGCTTACTCACTTTTCATTTACCAGAGCTCTTTTATTCAGTTCTCTTTTCAGTGTCTTTTTTCCAAAGTTAAGGTTTGTTCTTTGGGGGCATTTTTGGGTTTATTTTATTAGAGGAGGTTTGAGAGTATGTTTGTTCTAATAAGCTGGAGCTGTAACTGGGAAATGGGTTAAGCTTGCTTCCAATTACGATAATTGACATGAAATACCCAATTGCACTCTGAGAGAGAGAGAAATAAGTTCCCCAGCTGAGCTGTAGAAGAGAGCAGCTTTGTCTAACAAAGAAGGTAGAAGCAGATGTTTAGAAAAACATGTAAAAGCAATCAGGAGGGGATTTATACATTTGGTTATTAATTAAGATGCATGCATGAGCAGCCATCCAGCCCAAGTTCTGAGTTAAGAAAGGCAAAATCCCAAAAAGGGGTACAAGGAGAGTTGTATTTAGGAGGTTCCTGGGGTTTTAATTTTTTTGTTTGACTGGGGGGGAGGGGGGGTGTTGGCTTGGGGTTTTTTATTTTTTGTTTGTTTCTTTCTTTCTTCTGTAAAGGAGAAACCGCCCCAAAGGTTTTTGAAAGTTTCAGATTAGCATGTCCCCTTGCATACAGTCCTGACTCTGTTCTCTTGATCACACTAAGTTTGTTTCTCTTTCGCTTAAATAAAGTAGGATATGATGATATGGTCCTATCAGGCCATGATTGTCTCCACAGCTAGTAAAAATATAAATGGTTTTGTGCGCTCTGTGGTTTGCCAAGGTTAAAAAATGTGTAATGAGTATTAGAGCAATTAGAAATAGTGAGTTACTGAGGAGTTCTGATGATGCTCATGTTTGCTTCTGTGTGGGGAATAAAGGAAGTGGAATCAGCCTTCTGATTGGAGGGACAGAGGTACTTGAGGATCTGATGTGGAGATAGACAGCTGCTGAAAAATTTAGTTGTAGCAGTAAGTTTGGAGAAAAGAAAATGCAGAGAGTGGATATTTGCTAGTAACTGTCTGTACTATAATCAGGGAAAGATCTACCAGTGTTGGCAAGAAAGAGGAAGAGCTTCGAAGATTTTGGATAGAATATGTTTCTATTTTTTTAATTTAAATTTGTGCCTTATCCAACAAACTCAAATTTCATTTGCAGCGTCAAAAGGGATGTTATCTGAGACTAAGATTGGAAGAACCAACACTGAATTCACTTGGCTGCTCATTTAAGTGATCGTTCCTGCAATTTTTATGCAAGTATTACAGCATCTTAAATGTTTGCTCTTTTCTTTGGTTCTCTTGTTTGAGCTGTCCTGGAAATTCATAGAAACACAGAATAGCTTGGGTTGGAAGGGATCTTAAAGATCATCTAGTTCCAGCTCCCCTTCCATGGGCAGGGGGGACACCTTCCACTGGACCAGGTTGCTCAGAGCCCCATTGAACGTGGCCTGGAACACTTCCAGAGATGGGGCATCACAATGTCTCTGGGTAACCTGTTCCAGTGCCTCACCAACCCCACAGTAAAGAATTTCTTCCTAATATCTAATCCAAACCTACTTTCTTTCAGTTTGAAACCATTCCTCCTTGTCCTGTCACTACCTGTTCTTATAAAAAATCCTTTTCCATCTTTCTTGTCAGCTCCCTTCAGGTACTGGAAGGCAGCAATTAGGTCATGTCTTCTCTGCTCCAGGCTGAACAATCCCAATTCTCTCAGCCTTTCCTTCCAGGAGAGGAAGCCCATCCCTCTGGTCATCTTGGTATCCCTTCTCTCTAAACTTGCTCCAACAGCTCCATGTCCTTCCTGTGCTGGGGACCCCAGAGCTGGATGCAGCACTCCAGGTGGGGTCTCACAAGACTGGAGATGAGGGGCAAAGGAGGGGGAGACAAACTCAACAAGAACTTAAAAAAAAACCCAAAAACGTTTTTGGCTTTAATGGCTTGTGTAGCTGACTTATCTCTGTGGTGACTTTGGTAGTATTAATGAAATGCTTATTTGCAGGGGGTTGTGGTTGGTGTGTTGCTTTTTGTGGGGGGGGAGTAATTTTGCATCGATAAACCTGGTAAATTAATGTTGGAAAACCAAATACATTTTCTGGCTGAAATGCTACCCTTTAGCTGACTTTTCTTTATGATTGAAGTGCTCTTTGATATAGTAAATCAAATAAGAAGGCAAGAAATATGACAGATTCCTCTATCACATAAATAGAAGTGGTTCTGCTTTCAGAGCCTCAGCACACGTGGAGGGTTGCAGAGTCTGGAGCACCTTTCACCAGGTGGACATCCAGGATTTCTTCTCCTGCTACTGCCATTGTTTAGAAGACAAAAAGCTCATTCTGATGTTTTGTGAAATCCTGTAGGGCTGCTCTGATGCACGAAGTGACAGAGCCGAGAGATGGGGTCACTGCAGCCTCTCTGTGCTTGCACCTGCAAGTGTGTGTGTGTCCCCAGGGAAGGGTGTGGGGGCAGTAGATACATCCCCCATGTGCAGGGCAGTGCTCAGTTTCTCTGACTCGGGGTTCAGATGATGAGGTAAATAAAAACCGTGTAGACTTATGTGTTTATATCCTTGTGATCTCCTATTGTTTTTAAAAGCTGGGGTTTTTTGGCTGTTCATACAGAGGTTTTCTTCTGGAGGTCCACCAAAGATTGCAGGTGGATATTTGGGCTAATTTCTCATCAGTTACAGAACTTCCTCAGTCCTTTCAAAAACCCCATGTGGGTTTCAGCGTTAAACTGTTTGTGATTCATTCTAATGCTTTTAATGAAGTATTACTTTGCTGTGACCTTTCTCACTCTTTTCTTTATCCTTGTTCTTTAAATATGATGGAATTTCTGGAGATACAGACAGCTCTTTTATTAAGGAAGTATTAAAACGAAGAATTTTCCCTGGAGGTTTTTCTCCTTATGTAAAAAGATACTGCAAATGACATTTGGATTCTCCATAAGTGCAATGAGACTAAATTTTTTTTTGATTCTCATATGATGAAAGACAAATAACTGAACAGTGCTATTATAAATTATGTGATCTTTATATGCTTAAAGAAAGGCATTCTGCATGCTTTACCTTGACAAAGCTTCTGCTGCCTTCCTGGGGAACCTTGGCTTGTGATCATAGACTAATATCCTCCTCATAGTAAGCATCACTAAATGGTGCCTTCTGGAATTACACCAGTCTAAGGAGGCCTCAATGATCACAGAACAGTGATCCTACTGCCTTTACAGAATGGTGCAAGCCAGACACTTAAGAATGGAATTTCAAAGACTGAGTCAATTTAGCCCTTTGTCTCAAAGGGATTGGAGAATCTTTTCAAAGGTTTATCTTTATGATAGTGTTGTAAATCCATAACATAGATTGAGAGAATTAGAAAAAAAAAAACAAGTTAGAAAAAACAATTTATTAAGTAATATCATATAAATAACTTGTTACAAAAATCAATTTGCAAAAAGGCAAATTCACTCTGTCTGTGAGAAATTGTTGTTCAAATTGGTTTCTCATCAAATCCTTAAATTTTATTTCCCCCTGCCCCCAACCCCCCAAAAAGAAGCCAGTACAGTGAACAGGAAATAGAAGGGAGAGAGTGCACACTTTCCATCTGACAAAAACGAATTGCCCATCCACGCTGCAGAAGAGATAATCATTCCAGCATGGGTCCCTTTGCAACACAGGGAAGTTCTAGGTGTAAGCCTCTTGGGTGACAAAATTGTCACCCACAAATGTCCCTCTCTGCTGAGCAATGACCAGATCCATCCAATGCTGAGGCTCCTTTGGCACAACCAGGGGATGACATCATGAGAGACTGTGTGGCTGGAGTATGCCAGCAAGTAAATCTTCCCAGGTGGAGGCATCATTTTCAATTTATGCTTGGGAGTATTTTTAATTAAAAAAAAAATCAATACCAAAAGCATTTATTTTAAAGGGTTTAAAAAATCACAAATCACAATAGGAGTTTGCCAGATCGATTTCGCTCAGTAACACAGTTAAGATGCACATAGCATTTATTATAAGGCCTTTCTTTTAATTTTTCAGAGCAATGAAAGTAATCACAGAATTAAAACAGTACAGTGATTCTGAAGAGTTTTTTGTGTCAAAATCCAGAACAATTTTGTGTTTGCAGTGTTCTTTCTTTGTTGTCTTCACCTGAATGCTTAATAATTCTATAAGTTTGTATCTTTAATAAACACTAAAGTAATAGATCATAGAAAACTAAAAGCTTATAGAAAGTGTCTCCAAGTATATTTACATAAATAGTGCAGTCTCATAGGAAAAGTCAAAAGCCCATGGGAATGGAAAGGATTTCTCTATATGCTGAACTTATGCCTTATTTGTCGAATCGACTTTGTGGTAGGAGAAATTTAAACATAGCAGCTCCTTTTTTATTTTTTTTTTCTTTTTTTTTCAAATTTATTTTTAAAGAAAGCAAAAGATGCATGAAGAAAAAAAAGATAAGGGCAGGTTCTGTAAAAACTCCTTTGAAATACAGTAACTCTAAACACAAGATGACAGTTTTGTGGCTTTTGAGTGCCACAGGCCTGCCTTGCCTATGACTGATTACCTCCCCTCACCCCCCACGCAATTCACCTCTCTTCTTCTTAAAATGCTCAGTTCTCTGACACTTGTACTTCCTGTAACCCCAGCCACAGCTTTTGGATACCTACCATTGAATTTTATGAACTGTTCAGGAAACTGTTTAGTGTATGACAAACACAGGTCTGGGCTCAACAGTGTAATATTGCAAAATGATGGGCAGGATCGAGATTGTTTCAGCTGGCTTAAATAAAACTGCTGAGGGCAGAGACTGGTATTAAAGGATTGTGTTGGTGTTCTGTGTTTTTCTCTCTTCCTGGAGCAATGCATGAGTCTGTAGACATTAAATATGCTTTTGTTTCTCTTTAAGAATGGAAATGATCTCTGAGAAAAGAACTCTTTCTAAAGACTGAATTGAAAGCAAAAAATATTGCGGCTTTGACATTTACTGGACGAGGCTGCTGTTTCACAGGTGTAGATGGGTTGGAAAAATCCTGCCCTTCACAGCTCATGACATAGCTCATACTCACTGGAAGTAGCACAATGACTGTTACTTTGTCAGCTCTCATTTGATGAGGAAGCTCAGACTGCAGAGTTAATTGAAATGCAAATAGGCAGGGGGATGGCAGCATCCATTTGGGACAGTGGTCTTCTGAACCACTTCAATACTACTCATAGCCAAAGGAAACATGGAGAGACCTTTCTAACAGACAGGGGTGCTTGCAGAGAGTTACCTGCTCAGAACCACTGTGAGGAATTCTCTCTGCAGAAAACCACCAAGACAATTATGCTGCAGAAATTTACTTGCTTTCCTTCTGAAAGATCTACATGGAAATTGCCTGGATTCAAGCTGCTTGGTCAAAAAAGACGCCTTTCTCCCTATCCATGTAGATCTCCCTCTGGTGTGCCAGGAAATCTGAACGTGTTAGAAGTCCACTGTTGGTTCTGCTCAACTAGATAACTCTGGTTTTGAAACATGGCCAGCTTCCAGTGTTCATTATTTCCCTTCCTTTTAGTCATACTGTACATATGTAGACACACATTTCTAGAGCCATTTCTCTCTGCTATACTTTTTCATGACTGTTCTGGTTTTTATGGTACTGCAGATGTTCAGTTTTTTGGTCTTGCGGGATTATTTTTTGTTTTGTTTTCATAACAGGGAAATGGAAAAGTTGTAACTTGTAATGTAGACTGCTACTTCCTAAAGTGGGTTATTTCAAGGTTGCCTCTTCCATTCACATTTAACAGTGACAAAACACCCATCCATAGAATGAAGTAAGGCCAGAAAAATATATCTGTTTCTTAGGAAAAATTTAGAAAATATTGGTACAGGTGACATGTTCTTCTACTATGTATCTTTTCCAGCCCTTTATTAACAGAAATAACTGAAAAATACAGACAATTTGGTTTTCTCATGGTTAGACACAACTCCATCTATGTCAGGTTTGGGAACACATCTCAGTCCCGTGATACTGCTGGCAGAGCCTTGTGCAGAGCTCTCTGCAAGTCTTTGCCTCAGCTCTCTTCCAAGCACCTGTCTACATGGAGGTGTCCTGGCACAGCTGCACTGGAGGCATGGGCTGCC
The DNA here is from genome assembly GCF_000691975.1 of Corvus brachyrhynchos. Classification (NCBI taxonomy): domain Eukaryota; kingdom Metazoa; phylum Chordata; class Aves; order Passeriformes; family Corvidae; genus Corvus; species Corvus brachyrhynchos. The sequence goes on from NW_008238983.1 coordinate 808,439, forward strand.
ACATCTCCCCATACTGGTGCTGCTGTGGGATGGAACTGGGTTTAACCTGAAGTAGTTCACCTGGGGTAAAAAACCCCCAACAAACACAAAGCAAAAACAACTCCCCACCAGTTTTCTGGGCTAAAGTGACTTCTGTTGGGAGTTGAGATGAAATAGTTACTGTAGAAACCTTATTCCATTTCAAGTGTAGAAATGTTACTGTTCTGCAGCAGCATGGCTGGCATGGACTCCCAGGTCCCTGTTTCATGTTGACTCCACAGAATTCCTTGGCATCTTTTAATACGTTTCCTGTTGTTAGGCCAGATGCCTTCCCAAATTAAAACCCAACTGCATTTTTATCTCTCTACCTGGCTTAGCTAAACTGCCTAATAATATTTCTTCTTCTGAAAAAGGCGTGGTTGTAAGAAGAGCAGGCTTAAAACAGCCTTGAAAGCCACTTCATAGCCCATAGTCCAACACTTGTTTATCTACAAATGACAATTGTAGCACTGTGTGAAAGCATTGTTAAATACTCATTTCTATCATCTAGCACGCCACCATGCAACAAAGTGCAAAGAAATACTACTGCAAAGGTTTGTATTCACTGCAATATGGCACTTTCAATATTTAATATGCAGTAATGATTTTATAAATTGCACTTTGTGGTACTGCCAAGCAAGAAGAACAGAAAGAATTGAACTCTCCTTGCTGTGTGAGAGGTGCTAAATCTGTTTAATTTGCAGGAAAAAACAGACCTTAAAATGCATAAATGATAATTTGGATGCAAGGTTGCCTCAAATTTTCTTAGAAGAATGCATTTGCTATTCAGGCACCATATTTGTGGTGACATAACATAATTTTATATATATAATGTATTTACATAACAGGCACGAGTAGCCACTCTCTATTATTTACTGTGTGACTCAATGGACAACATAAAACCATCTTTGAATTAAAAGGAAAAAAACCCAAGCCAACCCAAAACTTGTGTCTGGACTGCTACTAACAATCACTAAATCAGACAAAATCACTGTACAAACATAGGAAAATAGTTACAAGGAGTTCAGTGATCCTCCTGTCTCGTTACTCCACCCCAAGAAGTGACTAATGCAGGCTGACTTGCAGGGGGCCCAGCCCCTTCAGGGCACCAGGGCTGTCTTCAGCCAAGTGCCACTCATTCCCTCTTCCCAGTGAGCTGGGGGTGGCTCGCAGGGCCAAATACCTGCGTGGCTTCACTGCCACCTGTTTCCTACGGGCTTAAGGAGGGGAAGGGACAGCTCACTGGCTCACATCGAGCATCCAGCTGGATTCTGAGCTTGAGGCTATTTGCTGGAGGCAACCCCAGAGTGCAGGGTGAGAGAGGCCTGTGTTAGGAAGTCACTGGGAGAGCCCCTGGAGGGATATGCTGGCCCCACTGACTGTGTGAGGGGAGCAGCCTGAAGTGAGGGACCTGTGGCAGGTGGTGCTGAGCATCTGCTGCTCCTCCACATATCTGAAATCCAGATGGTCTCTCCTGTCTGCCAGAGCCAGCTTTGGACAGATTGCTTCCTAGAAGTTCTGATTTCAAGGAAGCCATGAAGAGCTAGGCTTTTATCATCTTAAATTACTTAGGGGCCCTCACGAGGACATAATAAAGCTCTAACCATGCCATTGCCATTATGATGGGTGCAACAGCTCAGCCCCCCACTAAGTGATGGAGTTGGGAACCACACTCCGTTCGACTTTAACACTCTGAGAGGCCTCCAACAGGGATGCCGAGGGCTCTGGACCCTTGGAAACCCTGGGCTCCTCTGCTCTGGAAGCATCCAATCTATAATGCTGGGCATCTGCAAGCCAGTAGCTTCTGTGCCCTACACCTACAGGCGTGCAGTGCTCCTCCCTGTGAATGAGTCCTTTCCTGCCCAGCCAGGGCCACAGCATGGCTGGCTCATCCTCTTCCCTCTGAGCTGGTCCACAAAACCTAAAATTCTGTCATTGTGGTTGTAAAAGTCTAATATCTGGGACTCTTACAGCTCTCTTTAACTCACTAGGAGTAATGAATTCCAGGGACTAATTTTTAATTCCTCTTAGTTTTCTGTTCATTAACTTTTTTCTCATCTCTCTTTATTTCTGGAGTAAATTGGAGCTGTTTAATTTTCAAAATGATTTACTTAAAATTTGGGGGAGGAGGAAAATAGATCCATTCCTGTAATGCTGCTACTAAATACTGTTTCATGAAATAAATGAGAATAGTTACACGTGAGGTATTTACAAAAAAAAAAAATCCTTCTCTCCTTGGCACAGTCCCATGGGCTGGTTCCCTACTTTGGGACACAGGGTGGCATTTAACTCCTGGAACTGGATATGCCCCATGGCAGTCCCTTAGGGTTTCCTCCAGATAGCCTCTCCTAGATGGCTGGATTTGAAGAGCAGCCACTACGTTTGACGAACCAACTGAAATACTGAGTGGTGTGCAAGCTATAAAGAAAACTGTTTTGGCCCAAGATTATGGCATTTTCCCCCACTCCATGCATGGACAAAAATTACTTAGCTTGGCAAAGCAGATAAACACACACAGAGAAACTTGTGGTTAAAATTTTAACATTTGGTGAAATCTTTAACAACCCTGGCTGAGTAGTTTATTTTAAAAAATGAGTGATAATTATAAACCCTACTTTTCAAGCTGCTGGAATGACCATTAATTCTCACTTATTTGTTCATTCAGGACTTGAGTCTGGAAGAAAAAAAAAGGAAAAAACTACCCGAAAGCATGGAAAGTTACTTCCTCTGGCAGACTGCCAGTGTTTTCCATTTCTAAAGCATTTTCCAAATGACTTACATAGTTCTTGCAACATCCTGATGAGGTAGGCATTATTTCCCCATTTTATAGATAGCAAAACTGGGCAGAGAGTCAGTTAGGAATCCACCCTGGACATCCAGGCAGGGAAGGTCAGGACAAAAAAAACCACTTTCCTCCTCAGCAGTTGCTCCTTTTGCCCCAGAGGGTGGCAGTCACCTTTAGGCCACTCCTCCCCACCTGCACATGAGAACAGGCAGGAGTAGCTGGATATGAACACCCTGACGCCAAGCTCCCCAGGACAGTGGCCATCACTGATGTGCAGGTGGGGGCTGACTGAGGAAGTGCAAACAAAAGCACAGTTATGATCTGTTCCTTCCTCCAAGTCATGACCTAATCTGGAGCTGCATTTGATGACGTTCCCTGTATCGCAAAGCAAGCCTGTGTTAGAACTGGGAAACCATCTAAGAATTAGGTATTGGGGCTACTGACCACACACACGTGCACACACACACAGCTCTCCAGCGATGCTAGGTCCAACGAATATATACACAGCAGTCAATGAACTATATATATGTGTGTGTTAGTATGATTCAGCGCAATGGGGCAATGGTGAGTTCTAGAGAAACACTCAGGTTTAAATGACCATTAAGCGTCTCTACCCTCCTCATGAGTAAAATGTGTGTTTGATGTTCTTTTCTCAGCTTACTCTACTCGTATTATAAACCTTCATTCCATCACCACTACTTTTGACTATAATACATAGGGTAAACTAGGGTACCTCATTACATTGGGATGTGCAATACACAGTCGACAGAGCAGTCGTCTGAGCTGAATAGTCTGAATACAAGTAAAAAGCAAGTGAGCTTAAACAGTAATATACTCCAATTTACAATATAAGCAGAACAAGTAAAAATATTGCTCCCCATCTGATCTTTTTTTTCTCTCCACTACTGCTGTGCCTGTAAGATTGGCTTGGTAAACTGGATGCACTCAAAAAAATAAGGATTTTGCCTCTTGGAAGCTCATAAAATGATACTAGAAAAAGTTTTCTGATGGCTAACCCACACAGACTGCAGTCATTAGACAATTCAAATGGATAGAATAGAGAACCCTTTCACACAGCTGTGGAGAAACAGAAAGAAATAGCCACTTCACATATCCCAGTGCTGTTTCTGGGAATGAGGAAGAGAAAAAAAAAAAGAGAAAGAAAAAAAAAGACAACATATTAAGAGTCTTTGTCACTGTCCATGGAGCCATACATATCTGCCAGCTTTTTAAACCGAGGTCCCCAGTCACTGAGGTAATCGTAGTCCTGATCTCCGTCCGTAGTCACCGACTCCAAGGAGCTGAGGGACTCGGCCACAGAACCATTACCTTCGTACGCGTAGGTTGCTAATGAGTCATATGGGGGTGCTGTTGGATCTGTATCATTTTCCTTTAGCCGCTGGTTAATGAAATCTCTGACATCCGTGTTATCCCGCGCTGTTGCAGTCCGCCGTGGCATAAAAAGTGTTTCCGGCACAATGTCTCTGCGTAATTTATTGTCATCTATGGCTTCGGGATTCCTCAGCGTGCCAATATCAAACGCCTGCGTGTCTTCCTCTCCACCACCTTCATCGTTGTAACTGACAATGTTGTCTCTGATGTCTTCTTTGGAAATTATCAAAGGCTCTTTTTTCCGCTGCCGTCTCAGTGCTGCAAACAGCACCACGGTAACTACAAACAAAAACAACAGCGAAAGAGAAAGGGAAAGCAGGTTAATCCCCAGCTCCACTAAAGCCCAGAAGAAATGCTGCGCCTCTGCTTGAATTTGAAGTTTCAGAGGATGTTTTGCAAAACTGAAGATGTGCATGTCAGATTTTCAGGCTGCGCTTGCTGTGCCTGTGAGTTCCTTGGGAGATGAAATGGCATGGATGCACAGAAGAAAGGGGATGTCAAGCCTGCAGGAAGCCAAGCAGAATGTCTTTTTGCCAGTAGGCACTTTGTTACCCAGAGCCATGCAGTAATTCTGTCACCTTGAGAGCAGAACTAGTTTAATGAGAGTTAGGAAGGAAGAACCACCTTCCCCACAATAAATAACACCAGATGTTATTTAGGTTGAACCCCTTGGACAATATGCAACTTCTGCCATGGACAAGGATGGTATCTACTGAGCTTAGCAAAGCTGAATTTCAAGATAACTAAATCTATCCTCTTCTGGGAAAAAAGCTTGGAATATGGAGTGGATTTTCAGTTAGCACAAAGTCTGAGTTTTATTAACTTCCCTGGAATGCTTTTACAATGTACATCACCTTAAAAAGTACACAAATTAAATCATGGGCTGATGAGTTATGATAAAGTTATTTTTTATTCTGACAAAGGCAGATTTCTAAAACATATTTTATGTCCTTTGTTTTAAAGTGTGCATGTTCATACACATATTTTTCATTTATTTGGAGGGGAGGAGCTCTTTCCATGACTCCAATCCGAATTTTAATATTTTTACTCAATAATGATTCTCATTACTGATGGAAAAGTGGACACAGAGGGAGGAAAGGGATATGGACAACACTTTCCTACAGAAGCTAATTTCAGATTTCTTAGCTGAATACTACATTAAGATGTAAATGGCTGAATATTGACAAATGAACAGCAACAAGGAACAGGGATGTATTTCTGCTGTCATTATTGCTTTGGTAGTCTGAAGTCTGCAATGCCCAGCATTTCAGCTCTGCCGTGCAAACTCCAAGGAAAGACACATCTTGCTGTCTTTACGGTTTTTTCATAGCAAAGCAAAGCAGAAATGCCTAAACTCATTGATGTGAGATGATAAGGTGGATCAAAATGATCTTTCATGTCAGCTTTGTTTCTAAAATGGCGTGTGAGTCAAAGCACAGTAACTGTTAAAGAATTTTTTTTCAGTCCCTTCCTCCGTTGTAACCTTTTAAGGCCAATGGCAAGGACTAAGGGTGTCCCCAACACAAAACTTTATTCCATTGAACCTGATCATTCTTAACTTCCTTTGACAGACAAATTCTGGTGGGCTTTTTCTTTTGGTCAGGGGGGTGGTTGGGTTTTTTTGTTTGTTTGTTCGTTTTGGTTCAGTTTTTTTGGGGTTTTTTGTTGATTTGGTTGGTTGTTTTTTTAAATAATGAGTTCCCCTGCGGGATTGCTTAGAGCAAAATACTGTCTGTAGCTGTGCCCAGGTACCTTGTAGGTTGACTATGGAAGGTCACCAAGAAGACAGGATAAAGTAGGAAAATGCTGTGTCTTACCACAGGAATACTGCAAATAAGGAAGAACATCTGTCAATATGAGCTGAAAGGAAATAGTGAAGTTGAAGGATTAGGAGAGGTGGTTCAGATGGCATTAGAATCTCAGCCTAATGATGAGGATTTACTTATGGTGTCACAGAAGGGTCCTAATCTGAGCGATGCTTCTTCGTGCTGCTGTGCAAAAATGCAGTAAGAGACAACTGTCTTCCTCAAGATCAAAAAGCTGTGGTGCTGTGTGGAAGGACTGGTGAAAGGTGTGTATGAAAGAAGAGAGGTAGCTGGAGAACATTTTGGAGAACTTGAAAAACCCAGTGTCAGTTTGGAATGGGCTTCTGGAACAGTGAGTGGCAGAATGGTCTGATAAAGCACAGGAATGACAGATTTTACAGCAAAGAGTTGCTGAAGTATCTCATTCCAAAAACAGTGTTACACAGAACATGCAAGGATGAGACTTTGATAATTACATCACGTCTGATATGTGGATTTTACTGTTTTGTGCTGAACTTGCAGGAAAAAGACCCCACCATAAGCTACATGTTGAAGTTCATCACCTTTATTTGCATGTCTGTGTTCAGCATATCTGAAGCCTCCTGATAAGATGCTAAACTTACTCAAACTGCATATAAACCTAGCAATTTACAGGCAATTTTTGTTGCTGCTAAACTTTGAGTTGTGGTTCAGGTCTGCCCAGAGTATTGTTTTTCACTCAGTAGTGGTTGCACATTCAAACCCTGCAACCAACCTGAAAATAGAAAATTATATAGTTGAGTTAATTGAAAATCTGCTTATGGTGCATGGTGGCATGAGCAGTAATTGACATAAAGTGCTGCTTAGCACACAGAATCAATTATTTTCGATTGACATAAAACAGGAAATCGTTTAATGTCAGATTGGTATTAATGAGCACAGTTTTACTAACGAGTGCAAGACTACCTGCAGCATTACATTACTTTTTCTGGTAAGGAACTTAATACAAAGTGAGCTCAGCCCTTAGGGGCAATGATACCATGTTTTGAAAAATGAATTTAATGGTGAATTAAAGATCAGATTGTTATTGTGGGAATCTTTTCTGAAAATGGGATAGTGCTCATTTGAGGAAGTCATGACTATACTGTTAAAAGTCTGAGAACCACAACATCATCTTTGACTCATTACTGGATAGGGAAATTTTGTTAAAAGTAAAGATCAGGATGACTCTGCAGTGGTGATAAGCATGTCCAAGGAAGATAGGAGTATGGTAAAAAGAAGTAGAATCATGAAGGAAACATCTTCTTCCCTGCCTGACCCTACTGCTGTAAAATTGGTCCGACTCCCTTCTTTCCTCCAAGCATCCTAATAACAACTCCCAGAGAACAGCCTACGTTGTATTGTACAGTTGTCCCCAGATGAACAGGTACAGCTAATGGCCGAGTGACCAACTATCTCTGTTTGCAGTACAAGAGGGGTGGAACCTGAGAGGAATGTGAGAGATGGTGCAAAGTGTCCTTATTTTCATATATATTAAAAAAAAATGTTGACCACCTGTAAGTGCTGTAGCCAGAGCTCTGCACATCCTCCACACTCAGGATCCAACCTCTTTCTAATCACAGGTGGGTGAAATGGAGGACCCTGCAGCGTTTGAGAGAGTCCTTTAGTATCATTCAGCATCCTTTTCCAACAGAACAGAAGCACTGAGACTTGTTTCTCCTCAGTTTAGAAATGAGAAGTTAATTCTTCAAAACTAAGTTATCTGCCCTCCTTCTGTGGTCAACAGAAAGGGATGGACACCTGCAGAGGGTTATGAGTAATGTGTCTGGTCCTCCTTAGATACCAATAAGAGATGGGATGAATGTCTCTCTACAGGTGTTTCTTTCCATTGACCAGAGGGTGGAGCCCAGCTGTCTCCTCTTCCTCATATATCGCTAACTTTTAGATAACTAAGGTTAGGTAGGTTGTGCCCTACACACCCCATCTGTAGCAGCCCTCAGAGGAAATACAATAAAATATGTACAGGATGAAACAACGACGTCTTTACTTTGCCATTGTCCTAGTCTGGGAATAATCATTATAGCAATGCAAAATAACCACAAAAGGAACAAAAAGTCCCTGAACTACTTACCAAGTAATATAATGATGCAGAGAAGAATGGCAATAAGAGCCCCAGTGCTAAGACCAGTAGGATGAATCAAGGCTTCTGCATTACAGGACAGCATCTTCCCTCGATGGTCACAAGCACACACTCGAATAGTCACCGTTTCAGTGCTGCTCTGGATGGGGTAATCATTGTCTGATATCACCACTGGCAAGAAGTAGGTACTTGTTTCATGCCGGTTATATCTGGTTTTTCGGGTGAAAATCCCTGCTGTGTTGTCTGGAAACATAAAGCATGCATTAAGACTTCATCTGAAGACTGAAAACAAGGATAAGATAATAAAGAAAAGTCTTCCTAGAAATTCACCTCTGTTGTCCTGTAGTGTAAAGTTTGAGCTGCTGGCTGCCTCGGGAGCTATGGAGAATGAAAACTGATGTCCATTGTAAGAGTCATCTTTATCAACAGCACTTAATGTTTGTATCAGCTGAAACAATAAGAACAAAATTATCTCCTAAGTCAGTGAATTTTATGTTTATTTATGTACTCTAAAAAAATCTTGTAAAAGCAATCTTTTGTATTTTTTTTTCCTTCTGCTTCCAGGCAGATGATGTTGCTATAATGAGCTAAAGAAAAGTGATCCGCATGCTGCTGATGCTGTTTAGGATCACCCTACTATCACCATGCTATACCATTGGTGAGTAACATAAGGAATTTGAAAGCTGGCAGGAAAATCGTGTTGATTTCAACAGAAGGCTTGTGTTAATGCCACTCCAGATCGGCAGGAAACCTTTGCATGTGACAAGCAATGGAGATGAAAGGTGAGACAGTCCAGGATGACTTTATATTTGTCTACCCAAATCTCATGTCACAGAAATAGTTTGGCTGAATCCTCCAAATTATCTGCTGCTTTGAACTACTTCACAACAGGAGTGGTAGACTGAGAGTTATCTAGCAGGAAAATAGTTGTATCACAGACAGGACCTGTAACACTTATAGACCTGAAATTGTTTCTGAAGGAGACAGTGGAGGTACCTGAATAAAGCAGAGGATGAAATAATGAAAATAAATCAGGGGTAACAAGGTGCAGTACAGAAAATAACATTCAAAAACAGACCATCATGTTAGCTGGAAGAATACTAAGTGAAATAGATACTGTGCAGCCACTGTTAAATTTTGCAATTAAGTTTGATGCAATGCAAAGTGCACCTCTTGATGAGGTAATGCAAGAGTAGTAGCAAAATTCATTTCATTTGGAGTATTTTCTTAGTACAAGCAGACAACACACCTGTTCTGCCTTTGCGTTTTCACAGACGAAGGTCTCATAAAACATGGCAAACTCTGGAGCGTTGTCATTTACATCCAAAACCTTAATGAACACTGGGACACGGCTGCTTTGTTTTGGGTTGTCTGAAATGACAAAACCAGAATGGAGATTTTATTTAGCCCAGTTACTGACTCAGTGCAATGGAAGAAAAGGACAGACTTGGAGGCTCATTGCCTTAATTCTTCTCACTCAGAGCACTTCACTTACATTCTGTTTATTTCTGGTGAATGTGTTATGGGATGAATGTAGTATCATTAATTCTGCATAAACTATAGAGTTAAGATAGATTAGGAGTCCAGGATTTACAAATTCCTTTGACCATTCCAAGTGTGATTATGAATGTATGTGTGATATATGTAAATATAATACTGGAACTAAATTAGATCTATTTATTAGCCTGACTGATACTGTTTAGTGGCAGTGAAGTATCTAGAACATATTCCCTTCCTTAACTCTCAAACAGGAAGACTGAAGAGTCATGAGGATGAGATTGAGTGGGTTTTTTCTTCTCCATTTGTTAAATGTAATACTCGGTGCTGTACAAATCTTGTGGCACAGTTCCTTAAGATACCATGATTATCATTATGTTATAGAAATAGTAATTGCAGCTGTGATCACAGATACTTTCTAACCTGTTGTGAATTGTTTTGCCTGGTGTTCTAGGGTAAATACCAAAGTGTATCAGCTGAGAAACATAAGCACTATATAAAACCTGCAAATCCCCCTATGTAAACAATATTTTTTTCCCTGTAAGGACTGCATAGTGCCAAGAGGTTGAACTTGACAAGGATATTCCTGAGCATAGAATACTAATGAAAATACTGTCATTGTTCTGGATAAAAATGAAAACATCTGGAAATGCACCATACTGTATAGACCATTCTTTTCCTGTTGGGAGGAGACAGACCTTAGTCAAAAAGATGCACAGAATAAGGAAGAAAAGCAGTGGCAGCAACCCTGCCTAGAGCCAGGCATGGTGAAATAGGCAAGATTCTGAGTCAAAAAGTCACACCGTAACAACCACTGACTCCTAAAAGATCGGTACAAGATCTGGTCCCAAACAAATTTTTCATCACTAATCAAAAGAAACCCAAGAGATATCGCCATTGATCTGTCTCCTTTGTGCTCCGTATCACACAATATCCACCTAGGAGTATGTGGGTATGGGAATGTCAGAGAGTGAAATCTGAGTGGAAGAGTGTGATTGAAATAAGTTTCATTTAAAACAAACACCTTCACCTCTCTTATATGAGGGCTCACACTGAATTTTCCTATGTTGATTTCCTACCCATGTTAATATAGTTTATTAATACATTTTAACCTATCATTCAAGTGAAAAAATAGTGCAATAAAATATAGCGGATCTAAGACTCTATATTCCTCTGCAAGCATTCATTATAGTAGCTGGTTGGTTTTATTATTATATTTATTCATTATAGTAGCTTCTATTTATTCATTATAGTAGCTTGTTGACTTTAATAAAAGTCCTATTAATGTGTTTATCATCCTTTTATAAATGTGAAAATGCTTTCTCCAAAATTGGCACTGCTTATTTGTATTACAGAGCTCAGTCATTTGGACAAAATATTGTGCTTTAAGGCTCCACAGTCCCACTGAAGTTAATATGATTCCATTAGGCATAAACCTCTAATACGAGCCATTGGGCTAAATTCATTCAATGTATAAAATAACAGTTTATGTATAATACAGACTAGGCTGAATTCTGTGCTAAAACACATCAATAAAAGAGTTGAATTTTTATAACAGGTAGAAATCAAAGGCACTCATTTGAAGTCACAGGACTATTGGCAAGGCTATTTTGTAGGGCATACTTTTCTAACAAATACATTCAAATATATTCACAAACATGTTTCTTCTCCTCCCAAGAAGGAGAATTGTTTTCTTTCCCGCTTTTTAAACCTAAACCTATATATTTTCATTTTACTTCTAGGTGCTTAAGGTTCTCACAATTTAAAATCATACTGTAATAAACAGAGGCTTCATATAAACTCTAGGCTCTTCGAATGTGTGCCTCTTCTCTGGTTTAATGGAAATTAATATACATCTTCAAGTCTTTTCTTTTTGATATATTGTGTCATCATCTTTCAAGTTATTTGTGCAAATTAATTTATGTAGGTTCATTTGTTTGCATTATCCTTTAATTAATGCTGGGGTCCATCTCCATTGACTCAACAAACTGCTTAAATCTATTTCTCTCTATAGGGGTATGTTTTCTGCTGAGCCAGCAACCAAAATGTTAAAGTGGGTTTTTTTTTCAGAATACAGCCTCAAAGTCCTGCCAGTGTTTGACTTGCCCCTAAGTGTTAAGTAACAAATATTTAAAAACACTCTGGGAATTGTCTCTGGTAAATCACCTGTAATTCTGCAGCTGTGACTCACTAGACCTGTGTCCCCAGTTTTAATGCCAGTTTGCTGTCTGACTGTGGCAGATGTACTGACCCTGTGTTTCACCAACTATTTATTTGCAGCAGTCACAGCATGACTGATTCTCTGGGCTGCTGAGCAATTGCAGCTCATACTGATGAAAAAGGAGAACGTTTAGAAATGGAGCAATCTAAACTTACTGACAATTCTAGACAAAGGCAAAACAACTTCTGTATCTTTTTTTTTTTTTTTAACTATAAAACGAAATCAAGAGCAGTCATCACTGGAAGGTGTTTCTCTTTATGCCTTTATAATTTTTTTTTTTCTATATCAAAGGGAACACATTTGAAGGCATATCCTGCCTATAACCTGACTGGGTATTTCTTTTAGATTACTTCAGTGAAATATACTTGGAGCTTGGTGAGATAATGTCACTGAGAGTAGTAAGTGATTCTATGGAATTTAGTGCAATGGGACTTTAAGTAGCCTTGCTAGAAATTTCTGGGTTTAGCCAGGAACAATAAGCAGTGGTATTTTCCAGTCTAGTCCCTTGAGACTAAAATTAGTGAAGTGTCCTGGATCAGAACAGTAACTACACTTCAACCAAAAAAATTGCCTTTGGAAGACATCTACCCTAGTTAGGACAAATTTTGTCTAGGCTTAGTAAAGCACACCCTGGGAAGCAGCCTGAAAGGATTCTGACTAAAGAGAAATGGTAATTAAGACAGAAGCCTGTGTCAGACACAAGAGGTTAAGCTGAGAGGGTTTGGTGCAGTAGAAGGTCTGTGCTTATGGGAGAAACCAAATGAGAACTTCCTATAGATGCTAAGCTGGATTTCAGAAAGAATACAGTCTTCTGTACTGCAAGTTATTTCAGCCCAGCTGGGGTCAATGCAAGTGTTCTTGCTATTCCCAATGCTAAATGTTCTTGCTATTCTTTCATTTTTAGGCATTTATTTTTCCCTTCTGCTCTACCCAGGAGCTGCCTATAGTGTACAATTTTTGACCCTAGAACCCTCCTTCAAGAACTTCATAGAAACACAACCATGCGACTAACATTCAGTGTTTGGCGTGCTGAAATCCTGTACCTAGCATTAAAAGGTGCAAACTTTCATGGGAGGGAGAAAACTATTAATGTCCTGTCATTCCTATAGGCTCATACCCACTACTCCACCATACAACCCCATTTACTTGCCTCAGTAGCATTGTTTTACGCTGGTTTTCAGTTTTAAAGAAGACTTACACAATAAAGAAAGTTGAGTTCTTTACACTCTTCTCAAATACAACTAAAGAAAAGTAGAGCTTACGTTGTCTCAGAAAAATCAAAAGTTTTTTAGCCTCTGAGGTGCAGAGAGACATTGTGACACTCAACAGAACTGGTGTTTATTTTAAAACTTATCTACCATTCCATCATAAACATAGGTACGGCGACTCTGCAAAAGCAAATAGAATTGCATTCCCTGCTATTTGAGCATGTGATGTACTTACAGATAATGTATTAAAACAAAGTGGATTGTTTATTAAGGCCATCTCGAATACATGCCCTTATCTTAGATCCCTGGCATTTCGACTTCTAAAATCAACAGGTCTAGGATTATCACAAGATTACTACTCTGGAACAATCCTAAACTAAGTGACAGACTGATTTGTAACTACACCTTGTAATCTCAAAGGATGCACACAAAGTAAAAAATGGAGATGCATAAAACTGATTAAGATCTGGGCACCTAGCTCAGCCCAGCCACCTTAGCCTTATTTGACAACATCCAGTCTGAATGAGATTGAATTCAGCCAAGGAATGCAGTTTGGCTTTAAACCATCTGTTTTGCTGCATGTCAGTTTCAAAACTCAGCAACCATGTTCGAAATTTGAAGTGGCTATAACTGATCAGAGAACACAGAACTGTCACATTTTCTCCCTGCTAAGTCACCTCTTCATGAACTGTGTCCCTAATAAACACAAAACTGCAGATGACCTCTTGCAGAGTTACTGCTTCTTCATTAGTATTGAGTGGGCTATCCATAAACCTGACATGTGTCCAGCTGTGCTTTCCACACACTCAGCTAGAAGGCTAAATTCATTACATCAGGGACAGGAGTCGTATTTAGGTTTAACTTACTGATCTCTGCTGCTATTACTGTAATGTTGTGCCACAGCAGCGTTTCCCGGTCAAGGGGTTTTGAAGTGAATATCGAACCATTTCCTGAATTGATGTTGAATACTCTGTCCATATCAGTGTGACGATCTACAGAGTACCTGCAAACACAGAGACAGGGGTTAGAGGCATGCTTTCCTTTCAACGTCTATGTTCTAAAACCATTTTCTAAGACTAGACATCAAACAGCGAGTAAATGGGGTTTCCTTTTGTTTTCAGCACAGGCTTCAGAGTCTTTATGTATTCGCACAAAGAGCTAGTTCTGAGCTACTGGATAATGACACATTGGAGGTTTGATTTAGAAGGTGGAGTATTGTCACTGAATAAATGAATTGCTGCAGAATTTACATACCTCTGAGAATCATCAAAGCTTTGTTTTTAGTGAAAAATGTGAAATCTGTGTCCTGAAAGATACGAAGTTTATTTTAAGGCTGAGTTGGCTTTTCCTTTATAAAGCCTTCTTTTTATGGTTTGATATCTCAACTGTTCCAAATAATTTCTGATATAAAATTTGACAGCTGGGGTGCATTTGTACCTTTCACTTCCCAGCGTTTAAAAAGGCTGCCCGCCCAAACCAAGTCAGCACGGAACAGAGATTCATTATTCCATGGTACATATCACACAAAGGTTTGTTGTAACTCATTAAAACGAACATTCTCAGCCCTGCTTGATGGTATCTGTATGTGAAAATGAATGCTAACAAGCTCTGGATGAGCTCAGAGTTTAAATACAGATTCAAATTTTCAATCTGATCTTTTGCTTTTTCCCCTGAACTAAATCCAAGTTTAAAAGTAGAACTCTCCAGTTCCCGGGAGAGGGTGCTACCACCTTGATCCAAATGCTGTGACTTGGTTTCGTCTCTCCTGAAGGGAAAATTCTTGCATAAATTATGGAACTTTTGACAGAAATATGTCTCTGATGTTGCCAAAGCAAGAATGCAATTGCATTATTCTGCTCTTGTTTCAAGCCCAACTCATGTACAATCCAGGACATAGGAAGCCCAGTGTGCTCCCTTGCTCTCCTTGCAGGCCACGTCAATGGAGACAAGGCAGCTACTGCTGTGCCTTGTGTCCAAACAAGGGTAAAGATAATGGCTGAGCTGGTAAGCAGTCAGATGAAAACTGGGCCAGGAGAATGACTGGCAGAGTTTACTGCCACTACAGAATTCAGGGGAACTCAGAGGCTGAAGAAAAATTTCTCTCCCCTGCTCTGCCCTAGAAGCAGCTGCAAGACATGTCCTTTATTCTGCACAGACTTCCTAGTGCTTGTGCAGTGTCTCTTAAATTCTGAGAAAGATCTTGCATGAAAGAAGAAGGGAATAGAAGAAACCAGCTGAACTGTGATTCTGACAAGCTTTAAAACTAACTTGCTAATTATCTTCTGATTTTTTTTTCCTTCTTTGCAAATAAAAAAGTGGGATATAATGCCTACAGCAAATTAGACTTATTAGGTCTTATTCCAAAGTAAGAATTTTAAGTGTAGCCTACCTTTCAAAACAAAACAATGGCAAGTATTAATTATTTGTACTAAACTGTTTTCCTTCTTCCATGTTAAATTCCTAGAGAAGCACCCAAATGACATTCAAAGGTACTAGCACAAAAAGCTAACATTTTTTGGTAGGACTTGCATAGGCATAGCTTGCTAGGTCTTCAGGAGTCCAGATTTAGTTTTCATTCATTGCTGTCACTTCACTGACAGTACTGCAATTTTGGCTGCAGAAGTCAGCTGTGGTGTCCCTAACTTAGCTCCTTTATGCAGCAGTGTGACATTACCATCAGCTTGAAAAGTCTTGTTTTGTCCAAATCTAAATACCAGGTGTGAATCTGTTGACTTGGCTGAAATGTTTAATGGGAACAAGTTTATACAAACTGGTCTGACTCTTTTATATATTGACAAAGTAAGTATTTGGTATGGTAAACATTTCATTTTAACTTTCATTCATTCAGGCTTTTATATGATATTATGTTGGTATCTTCTGAATTCAATTATTTTCAGATATTCTGTATCTCATTTCCATATCTTTCAGCTGTAATACTTTGGCATTTCCATTTTGCAGTTAAATCTAGATTCTGTATTCTTATTTGAAATGAAATATCAGGATTTTCCATAGATTAGCTGTTCCTGCTAACTGTAATACTATGTTTCAGACTCTTATTCAGCAAGACATTTAAATAAGCAACTAGCTTTAGGCATGAGTTGTCTGTTCATTGGGGGTTTTTTCTTCAATTTTACTTTCACTCCAGCTTCATATTTTGAATGGACTTAAAATATCTCACTGTCTTAGCACATTTTAATGCCTTGGTGTATTGCAATCACTATCTTTGTAAGATTTCCCAAATTCAATCTCTGGTACAGTATCTGGAAGGAAAAAAAAAAAAAAGTTCTGGACTTTTTCTAAGATTACCAGGGTTGTAACATTGAAGAGTTTTTCTTCAAGATATTACAAATTTTAAAGTATTTGTAAAGCCGTATGTATATTCAGTCATTTGTACAGCAGAAACTCAAACTCATAAAAATAAAAGCAGCAGAGACAGTTTCTTAATGGAATGTTAATTTTATTTCTTCATATGCCAAGGAAAATACATACAAGGCCAGTGCATGTAAAGTATATTCCAATTATAACATTAAATCTGGTCTAGAAGGATGATTTTAATAAGGTAGACTGTCACTTCTGTTTCTCAGTTTGCATAATCCAGTCTCTTTTGATCAAGGATTTTTAATTATGTTGAACTGGTGGTGATTCTGACTTCTGGATCACAACCTAGTAGGAATTAAGTAGACAACATCAAACTAATTTTTACATTTATTTAATGAAATTACTGGTGTGTATTTGTCAGATTTCAGGACTTCATCTCTTTCAAGCTTTGAAGAATTGACAAGCTAGGAAGTTAAAAAGTATCTATGCAGACTCCAGTCTCTCCTTGTACATAACAGGAAGAAGGGAAGGGTAAAAGAATCTAACACATGCAAATATGTTGTCAGTAAAATACACAAACAAAATTTAGCCTTACATTTGTTTGCAGATCATTTTCATCTGGGGTACTTTAGTAAATCAAATCACAGCAGGAAGACAGTTCCAGTGACTGATGAACTTCATTATGCCTCTGAGGAGTTACTATAGCAAAAAAACTCAGCTAACAATTTTAAAAGATCTGATGTACAATACAGCAGTGCCAGTTTCAGCATTATTTTTTCATCAGTATCCAGTGGTTCATATTATTTCTGTGTAGATCAAACACAAGTAGAACGCAAAACTTTTGTTTTATAACACAGCTGGACAGTAGAGTGCTACTCGGGAGTGTGCTAATGTTACTACACATGGACACATTCAAATATAGCAAAACATGTACTGGTGCTTTTTTGTGTTTTCTCAATGTCATGTCAGAGCAAAACTTACTTATAAGACTTAGGCTGAGGCAATTTAGCTCTACCAGTACACAGGTCACAAATGGTTATGCAGTCTTACAGCCAGGGCAGATATCCGCTTCATTTTGCTATCGCTTCATTGTCTTGTGATGTTCAGCAGCTTGCTGTCTAATGTAACCACAAGTCAGGAAGATTTGTGGGTCAGGAAGGAATGTGTGTGAATTTTTCATAATGCATTTTCATAATGATATTGTGAAGGTTTCCTTTAATGGAAGATCAAAGGGGCTTTCATCTAACAGAGTTAGGGCTCAGTTTGTTTAAGAAGAGAAATCTTCACTCGAGTAGAGGAGAAAATGGAAGGTTTTCAATGTAATATCAAGTGTCTAAAGATTTTATTTTTAACTGTCAAGAAAAATTGACAAGCAAGTGACAAGTCATATATATACAGTCTAATTGCATCTTCCCCGAAGCTCAGAGTGAAAATCAGATTTCGCATCTCTATTGCATGATAGAAAAAAAAAAATTACCCTGTCAAAAAGATGCAGACTCAACCCATGCCCCTAAATTCTAGCAGATGCCCAAGATATTAGCACCATAAAATTACATTTATTGCAAGTTAACATCTCTCAGGTTACTGCTCTCTGCTGATTTCCTTTCTCTCTTACTGATTTTCATGTTTTTTCTTGCTATGTTTATTTCTATTACTCTAACCTCTTTCTCATTTTTATTTTTCTTCTCCTTGCATTTGGCTGTGGCATGCTATTAAGGTAAAAAGTAGACAAGCTTTCCGCTGCACTGCATCAGTTTTGACACTTCTACTAATTTTTGCCCAGTAACTATCCAGTACTTAAATATGCAAAGTACTTATACTGTATTTAAGAACTGCCCTTTGAAAGTTAGGTAAGTTTCAGCACACACATTCAATTAATAGCAAAGAGCCGGCAGGCAGTACTCAACAATGAACAGCATAGTCCCTATCCACTGTAAATCACTTATAATTAGGAGCTGGTGCTGATGTGAAATGCAAATGGTTGTAGTTATCACCACAGGGAAGGAGGGAAGCACTCCCCTTACTCTCCAGCACCATTAGATACAAAAAAGCAGGTTCCAGTGAAGACTGCAAGGGGCCAGCGTGTCACCCCAACTAATTTTTCACCTTCATGCTAGCATGTCCATGAAAATGTGCTACAAAAGATGTACATTCTGTCCCGGGGCTTCACCAAAGTTGGCAAAACATTATGCTGTTCTTTAAGTGACTGAGCTCTGCTGGCCCAGAATGGCATGTCATTGTTGCGTGTCACAATACAAATTTAAAAAAACCTTGATTACCGGTAGAAGGTATAGTCTTGAACTAGAATTCATGTGTAGGGCATGCTATGCAAACTGAAGATAGAGGGAGTTTCTGCCAGAAACATTTTAGAATTAGCATCTTTATCTAGGAAATTAAAATTATAATATTTACCACTTTCACAAGATGAGCTAAGAGCTTAAAACTTACTCATCATTGTAAGATATCTTGATGAAAGACAGTAGTTTGCAGAAGTGTAAAGTATTGATGGACTAGATTTTTATTAAACCTGCACTGTTCTATTATGATCAAAGGCTACTGTTGAATTTCCAAGGTGCCCAACTCAGAAACCTGCTGAAAATTGACCTGGATTTAATATTGCTGCACTTTTCAATTCCTCCTCTTGCTGCCTTGTCAGTAGCAATGAACTTTAATTAAAGCACACAACTATTTAGAAGTTCTTTAGCACTCTATCCAGTATGACTTAAGCACATTAAGCATGCACTGAAACAATACACAATTTACAAAAAAAGAAGTCTTAGGTATAGCTACTCCAACCTTAACATTTCCTCCACTTCCTCTAAGAACAGTTTATTGATTCATGGCAAGTTTAATTTATGAAGCTCATGAGACTGACTCTTATCTTACAAGCCTTGCACTGATATAGGTGAGATCAGAGCCTGCGTGTGCACATGAGCTGATTTTGAGGCATTTCTACTTGCAATTTAGAGAAGATAAATGTGGCCTCTGTTAAGCAGGTCTGGACAGATGGAAGAAGAAAAGGCTGCTGAATCACCACCCTGTCATATAGCCAAGAGGATGCACTGTGCTGCACTGGAAAATGTTAAAAGTGGAAGGAAAATACTAAGATTTTCTTAGTGCTCTTTTTGCAGTAAATTTTTCATGGTAGAAATAACCCCATACATTAGTTATTGAAGAGATTAGGATATAATTCAAACTGCAAAAGCCATGCAAAAACATTCACACATACCTAAACATGCCCAAGCATGAGAGATCATTTACTATGTAAAATACTCCATATTCAAGCATGCCCTACAATTCACATTGTTACAAGTGAGGATTTTTTTGTGTGTGCTGACATGATAAAAGCAAAATTAAAGCTGTAAAAAATTTACAGACAAGCTGAACTAGTATATGCTTACTTGACAGGGTTCTTGGCAGCATCTGGATCCTGAGCAGTTACTGTTCCTATTACACTGTTTAATGGAACATCTTCTTTCACTTCCATTATGTATGCTGGTCTGCTGAACATGGGGGGCTCATCTACATCCTCCACCTGAATTCTGACAGTAGCTGAGTCCTTGAATGGCCCCAAGTACAGGAATCGAGGGTCCACATGAGTATTGGTAGCTTCCACTTTGAGAATATACAAGTTTTTGTTTTCGAAATCCAGTGCCTGGGAAGAAAAAAAACCAGAGTTTGAGAAGTCTGTGGGGATTGCTGTGATTCTCAGCCAGATGAGCAGGATGAATGGTGGGAAGTCGTGGAGAGGCCTCTACTAGGTAACAGGAGCCTGAACTGGAATTAAAATGCTAAAAGAAAGGAGAAAGTGTGCCCAGCTAATACATTAAGAAGAAACTACTTTTTCAAGGAATTCTATGCCAGGAACTCCTAAACACCAAGTAGTTTTCTCATATAGCCTTAACTCTTCATGTCTGTTGTTCTGTCATTTTTGGCATTTTGATGATTTCTTATCTGTTTTGTGCCCATAAGCACCACACACTAAAGGAGGGAAGATTTTCTAGGTATTGCTTGTTTAGATACTGGCATTCCATCACTGAAATGAAACACTGTGACATCTAGTGTCTGGATATCCAAGACCACCTACAGCCAAAGCCAAACATGATTTTATGATAGGCTATGACTACAGCACACTCTGTTAAAACTATGAAGAAACAGTATTTAGAGACTCTTTGTCACTACTTGGGAGAAATGTGGGGACAGAGTAGTCACCCTGCTTTTCCATTCCATTTTAGAAGATTCACAGCTTCTGTCAGCAACAGACAGAAATACAAACGGAGTTAGACTGATATCATAATCAGCCCCTGGAAGGCATCTCCTAAAAAACAAGCAATGACAGGTGTCGTACTGATATCAACAAGCAAGTGCATGCTCGGAAAATCTACACAATGTCTATCTAGTGATGACTGAACTTGAACTGATGAAGGATGATATCTGTAACCTTATCAAGTTTGCCTGATAACCCACTGTAAACAATATTTCTCAAACCTTTTCTGACAACCAATGTGCAACCTAGTAGATGATGTCCACTGTGATCTCGCAAGGCACTGTGATTTTTTTTTCTAAAGCATGCTGATAGATTTATTAAATTTTTACAAAATGTGAGTCAAAAGAAATTTGTCTATATACTTTAATATATTATAGCTGCACTATTCAACATCCTCTGATAATGCAAAATAGGCCATGTGATACTCATTGCTTCTGTGGTCTTAACACAGTATTTTCTACTAAGCGAGCAAATCCTTTAAGCATCATAGGGAGAAAATCACAGTTGGATGGTGGTGCTTCCTTGAGTTTTTCTGTGGGTATGTTCAGGCTGTAGAATTTTTTTCTCAGTTGCATCACACTCCTTAGGTAATTTACTCTCTCAGGTCCTCCAAAGTATGTGCATTGGTTTAGTACAGGAGGTGTAAGAGGACGGACACCAATTGCTTGTATAAAAGAAACTTTACATAGGTAATGTAGAGATTCCCAACAGATAGAGTTCAAATTAACAAAAATGACATGTTGCACTAAAAATGAAAAACAAGTATGTGCTAGATAAAGGTTTGACCGGTGTTTCAGAGGCTGGGATTAAGCGTGTTAAGATGTGTACCTTTTTCACAGTTATAATTCCTTCCTGTGTGTCCTTGTCTGTGGTAATTCCAAACATGTCATATCCATCCCCCTCAGTGATGCTGTATTCGATCTCTGCGTTTTCATCCACGTCGGCATCGTTAGCTTTTATCCTGCCAACGGGGGAGTCGAGTGGTGTAGACTCAGGAGCTCTGAACTGGTACGTGCCTGCAGCAGAGAGAGGGAAATCTGGTTAGTCAGTCTCAACGTGCTTTGGACACCACCTCTCAGTCCACTGCCAGGGTGGGCATGTGTACGTGAGTTCGTGAGTCACTGTGTCCACAGGCCTTCCTGGGGCAAAAGCCTTCAGCTTCTGCCATACCTTCATGTGGATAAAAGTTACTAATTTTCCTATCTGTTTTCTCATATGGAGGATGGGCATTTTGCTTTGCTACAAACATGCAACTTTAGCAACAGATGTCCCTTTCTGGACGTTCTCATGGTCTCTGCTGGCCATATCAGAATTGTGTACGAAAAATGTCTTGAGGCCAAAGGGCAAATATTAAGAACTGTCAGAAGCCAGTGCAGCTTAGTAACACTAAAGCTGAATCCAGCTCAAATGCCTATTAAAAATGTACTACATTGAATTTTTGTCTGAAAAAAGCTACTTGTGCAATGTTGGCATTATGAAGCTGTATCTTTGGCTTTTATATTGAAGACGCTTATGCCCAGAGATGTATAATTAACTCATTGGGGGCAGAGTGCTATATTTCTTCTTAAGTTGCTCTAATTTAAATGGAAACTCTTTGCCCACAGCTAAGAACAGACTTTGAACCTAAATGACAAGTTGCTTCCAATAACTTTCCCAGCGACTTAACTGCCAAAGCTCACTGATTTGTCTGATAGTATCTGCAATTATTTTCTGTAACAGCTGCTCTTGACTTTGACACACACTGACACTGTGATACACACACATCATACAGAGAGCAGTGGTTAGACAAAGTAAAAAAGGAAAAAAATAGAGTGAGAAAGAAAGAGGTAAAG
>NW_008238983.1:830910-862624 GCF_000691975.1 Corvus brachyrhynchos
GGAAAGAGAAGAGGATGAAAGCTGAATCACTTTGAATCCCTTAAGGCAATGAATGGTCATTAGTAGGAATTACTTTCTAAGAGAGCTTGCTCAATTGATTCCCATAAGTATCACACGTGTATCTACCGAATTATTTGAGACAGGGGAAGTAAATAGGCAGAAATACCTGATATATTTATGTATGTGCTTTTCTTTCTGTATGCAAAGAATATAGGAAAATTCATTGAAGCAAATGCTTTCTGGTTACAAATACTCATTTCTACTGAATTTGCTCTTGGGGTATTTTTGCATACTTAAATACATTTATTTCAAAACTTAAATATATTCGATTACAACAGATACCTTAAACTGCAATCAATCACAAAGTCTGAAAGAAATAATAGCAAACAAGAAATACAGATCACGGTGATCAGAGTTACTTAACAGGTAGGAAAAACGGAAGCTGTTTCTGCACATTAATTCACCTCTCAAGACTGTCAACTGCAAATGGAGTAAAAATATTAAATATTTGTTTCCCAGTTACAGCAATTAACCTTGGCATGATGCTATTACTTAGTTATGTGCTCTCTTTTGCTTTCCTAAAGGAAGTTTGATACTCAATAAATTCACAATGGAAAAACAACACCTAAGGTGAACAAAAAACAAAACAAGAACCATTTTTTGTCCATTTTAGTGTTACAACATGGAATGTAAATATTCCATACTCTGGGGGAAGCGAGGTGGATTGTCGTTTACGTCAGTCAATGTGATGTTCACGGTGGTGGTTCCTGATAATCCGCCCATCTGGCCTCCCATGTCTTTAGCCTGGATGACCACTTGGTATTGCTCCCTATTTTCACGGTCCATGTTCAGTAAAGCAGTTTTAATAATGCCTGTAAATATGAAAATTGAAGAGTGGGGAGTTCACAGGTAGTGACTTTGATGGAAATTCTTATTAAAAGAACGAAACAATCTCTGTGTAGTAAGTAAACTTTGTCCAGTACAAATATTTACTGTTATGAGATGGTTCATTAAATTACAGACTTGTCATGCCACATCTCAGGCTACTGCCTATGTGACAGACACAGTATTAGTGGTACCCACAGAAAGATGTTCTAGTTATTTGTGAGCTGTGTTATTTTACATCACTATTTACCCTCTTTCAGCTCCATGCTAAAATTTCTTATTGAACTGGAAAAAAGCTGTTTGTTCATTATTTTGACAGATGTGGTAAAAAAAAAGAAGAGCTAACTTCAGCAAGACACCATTAAAGAGTGCAACAACATTAAATGGAAGAAGCAAAATTAATTAAGAACACTATGAGCATCCAAACATGCCTGAGTATATATATTTCTATTTATACATCGATTGAAACGATTTGCCAGTCACTTCCTTCTTCAAAGGCACAAGTATCAGTTATAAAGCCAACTCCTATTGAAATTCAATCATTCAGATTTACCATGAAGCAAAATGCTTGCCTTCTCACTGGGTCTCTTAAGGTGAGAACTGACTCCTTTGTAGGCAAAAGGGGTGAAATTCAAGTACGGAAATCCATGACAAAATTCACAGTGGCTTTGAAAGGGACATGTTTCACTCTAGGAGTTCTGCAATTGATTTCCATGGCAGGAAGATCAAGACTGTGGTTTACTTAGCTTCCCGTGCCCCATAAAAACCTCTCGATAGAAGTTTATTAGTGGTGAACTCCCAGCTACTTTATCCTTATTGTAAGTCTGGAAGAGCACATACTGTACTGTCAAAGTCAGAAAAAGTGCATCAGTGCAAAAATCCTGGCTTGTGTTATCCAATACCTTGTGCTTGAAGGGAAGCTCCCTTTGAACTTGGCTCTCTCCCTTTTCAGAACTGTGCACACCCTTTCAGCTCAGGTTTCAGTTTGAGACATACAGTCTCTCTTTCCTTCTCCCTGCCTGAGCTTCTAAGATTTATGTAAGAAACAATCCTAAACCTGATTGCCTGGGATAATCTATTTCTTTCCTGTAAGCATGCTGAGGAGAACCAATTTCCCAAGCTTCCAGCGACCTAACACAGTGGATGTTTCCACTGAAGGAGTTTCTTGAGATTATTTGTTTCTTTTTGGAAAACTTAGTCAGAAAGCTTGGGAAGAGACTACCTATATTCTCAGGTAGTCAATGGTACACCAGATTCAATCAGACAGAATATGTATGTTGTACATGCACAGGTTCCAAAGCTGTCTGTTAGTCAGACCATTAAAAATTCGAGTCACTGTGTGTAATTTAAACATCTTCCAAAAACAGAACTCAGAACTTTGGGATTCTATTTGTGATCTTCTAGTTTAGCGCAACAGTCAATTTTACCTCTTCCATCATTACTCTTAATTAAGATTTCTTTCATAAAATTAGCATTAAAGTGATATGTTGCAGATGTACAGAAATTATGATTACTTTAAACAAGTTTTGAAGAAGCAGACGGAGAAAAAAACCTCACCTGAACAAACCCTTAGTCTTAATTTAGCCATTATCAAGATCTATGAGGATTAAGCACTTTTTTCCACACCCACCTGTTGCTCTCTTTCATCTAAAAGCCAACCTATTTGGTTTAATTTAAGCATCCACTGCAGTGTCCGTACCCACTGCTTGTTAAAAATGATTGAAAACTGATTCACATCCAGTACTAATTGTATTTATTAGACTTTGCTGGTAAGATTAAAATATTGTAGTTGTCATGTTTACAGATGCATCACTCTATTAAATTTGTCAGATTTTGCACTGAGTAAGATGTAATCTCTTCAAAGTTTTTACTAATATATCCTAGCTTGGCTTAGCATGTCATTTTGAATTACAGATATTGTCAGAGAATGACAGATAAGGTCCCCTGACCTGTCTCAGATTCAACGGAGAAATATGGTTGTCCCTGGAGAATGCTGTAGACAACTTTAGCACTGTTGCCATAAGTAGGGTCATCGGCATCAGTTGCAGTGACTTGCACAACAAAGGTACCTGCAATGAAATATTAAAAAAAAATAAAAATTATTAGGTTTTTTCACGGCCAAGGCAGTTTATGATGTAGAGAAAAAAATAATTCATGTTCAAGTTAGACTTGTGGCAGGAAGTTAGAAATATCTTATTTTGTAGAATTTTCTCTGTTCATGAAGGACATAAACTCAAAATGATACCTGTCTTATTCTCAACTCATTCAAACACACAGTTATTGATATGTGGATCCTTCATCGTGTTTCTCATGAAGGAAACAGAAAAGCACCCTTCTCCAGATATTGAAAGCATTCGGAATCTGAATCTAGGTCTAGAATATACTTTTGCAAATTTACTCATGCTCGTAATGTATTTGACAGAGGAATGTAAATACAGTTTTTCATGTGTCTTCTAGAGAAAGAAATGGTGTTGAATCCTAGGCAAAGTGTTAAGAAACAAAAAGTTAGCTTAGATTTTGGCATTTAAAACCATTTGTGAATACGGTGTTCACATATTAAAATGTGAATACTAGGTTCTCACTTCACCAGATGAGTTTTCATCCACATGACAAGTCCCATGAATGAGGGGAGAGAGTATGCCCCGAAGTCTTTATTTTCATATTGCTTGAGCTTTATTTTAATCTCATTCTTGATCATGATTAATTAATGCTTCTCTCCCTGGACATTATTTCAAATTAGAAATGTGCTTCTTGGAATTCAACCATCCATTGCTCTCTGACAAAGAAATCAAAATCATCTCCCTAAGAATCAAAGAATCAAAACCTGTCAACTTCTCAGGAAAAGATCCCATCTTAAAATAATTTTCCAAGGAAGTTCTTTTTCTTGTCTTAATTGATTTTTACAGCTCAATATATTTTAAATCAATAGAAATATTTCAGTGGACTTCAAGGGACTCTGGAGCTCTTTTTTTTTTTTGAATGGAAAGAACAACAAAGGTTATAGGAAGTTAATGGCATATCTGAGAACCAGTGGGTGACAGAAATGTGTACAACCCCTTCTCTACCTACCCTTTTCCATTTTGTTTACTTTCCTGAACTAAAGAAGGGTTGCTGAACAGATCTAGAAGTGGCATTGACACAGGTGACCATGGAATACCGTATTACTACACTGCTACTAAACCGTATTAACAATGTGTATTAAACTCTGGGGTTGTGTAAAGGAGCTCGACTCACTTTCATTGACGTTAAACCAGACAGTATCAACATGTATTTTTTGTGCTAAAACAGAGGGAGCATACCCAGCTGCCACCTCTTATTCCAGCAAATCGTTGCCACTATTTTCCTGGATTTTTATGTTTTTTAAATGTCTGAGGTGCTATTACTCCAGACTCAAACAGCAGATGTCTCTCTTCAACACTTGTAAACTCTGGGCTCTTCAATAACTCCACAGAAAGACGCCAGACCAGACACTGAAATCAGTTATTAGTTAGCACCTACCAACATCTGACATTTCGGGAATGCTGGCATTGTAAACGTCCTTTGTAAACATTGGCTCATTGTCATTGATATCATGGATCTTAATGATGAACTCAGATTCTGGTTCCACTGGTCTTCCAGTCCTTCTGTTTATAGCCTGGGCACGGAGTATGTATACAGGCTTTTCTTCCCTGTCTAGTCTCTTTGTGGCCTGGATGTCACCAGTGTTTTCATTGATAATGAAGAGGTCTCCTGCTCCATCTCCAGAAAGGATGTATTTAAGTGATCCATCTCCTTTATCCTGGTCTGAATGCAGCTGGTGGTGAAATGGGAATTAAAAAAAAAAAAAAAAAAAGAAAGGAAAATAAATAAATAAATATTTGGGACACAATTCTAGATACTTTAACTGATATCATGATATATGCTTTCCTATCAGTAATACTCAGCCAGAAGGCTGTACACTGCTTTTGGGAAATGAGTTGATACTATAGTAGAAGCAGTGAGTAGATAGAGTTGTGTCTTGATGTCAGAACTGAAATGGTCTGCAATATTGTAAGAAATTGCCTGAGGATAACCACAAAGTGAAGCTGCAGACCAATTTCCCAAGCTAAATATACATCAATCAAATCCAAATGCTAGTGGCTTAGGTGGAATACTAGGAATATTATATAGGGCAATGATATTGTACAGTGGAAAACCAGTGGATTTGGGAACTGAAGTAAGCAAAGAATTAAAAAGTGGCCAGTCAAGCTATTTCTTGAGTTTAAATTCCGGGTGCTTGGCTCTTATGCCCCATGGACATTATGTAATATATCACATAGTGTACAATAAAGTAATCTATCAAACACATATACAAACAGCAGATAAATACATGCATTCACAGATCTGGCAAACTAAGGGCAGAGGCAGGCAGGTATAATAGACCATTACAGCACTGGAAGTGATCAGTTGCCTTATCCAAAGGGGCATGGACAAAGCTGAAACATGGTGGGGGAAAGGGAAAGAAGAGAATGATGGCAATTAGCATACAAAGCATGAGCTGCCCAAACCATCATCTTTTATTTCCCCAGATGATTTCCACATCTCTTGAAATGCTGTTGAGTGGCACAAAACATGTAACTGACTAAATCATACCCCTATGGGCATTCCTTCGATAAAGCCTTATTTATTCCCCCGGCCTTAAAATGCAGGCTACTCAACTACAATTTATTTTATTGTTACAGAAAATAAAAATTTAACAAAATGAAACATTAAAATGGCTTCCAAAGAGCATAGGTACTGAAACTAATGGAGAAAAAAAACCTGTTAGGCAGCAGATTCCTGGAAATAATTTCTTTCATAGAGAAAACATGTTTATGAGTCAGAAGAGCTGGACTTTCTCAACCAGCTCTTTGCTTCTCTTTTCCTCAATAAAAGTTAGAAAAAAAAACCCCTGGTTGAGCGTGTTGCAAAGCACTTAGCATTGCTGGATAGCATGCAGAGGACAGAAAGATTTGTAGATTTAAAAATCTTGGCATAGACTCCAGCAGTGCCTGGCTATGCCCCTACCATGCTGGAAGGGCAGCCTCCAGCATGACCATATGGTCAATGTTTTGGGATTCCTCCAACTTTCTGCTCAGATCAGAAATCCACAGACAACACACTTGGTGGCACAGAGCTCCACTGTGTGTGCATATGCCAATGATCCCTAGAGAAAGCATTCTCCATGCAAAAACTCTGCCTTTAAGGGTAAAACTCTCTGTCACCACACATTCCAAGACTGTCCAATAATGCAAAATATTGTAACTTTGGCATGGTTAATCATTAGCAGACATGCTGAAGCGCTCTTCTTAATTTTCTCCTTCAGGGAGAAAATGGGTATTCTGTGTAATTTTGCACAGAGCCCTTTCTCTTGATAATAAGAATAGCAATAACTAGGTTCTGTGCAGAATTTTTCATAAACAGATTTCACATCCCTTCACAAAACCAGTCAATACCATTTGCTCTGTTTTTGGATAACAAAGTTTCCCAGAAGGCTAGTCTTGAAATTTGGAATAGAGTTCAGGTCTCTTGAGTCCTATTCAGTTAGCCAATTTCCTTGGCCGGGGGGCCTAGAGGAATTACATTATTTACTAGACATAGCTTCAGACTCTAAAAAACATCTATCAGACCAGCTTGTTCAGAAGTCAGACTAGAAGTCTACTGCAGGATGCAATTTCAATAGGTTGTTTGAATAGAACTTTCCTTAAAGGCAACCTGCAACAGAAAAGGCATGAAAATAATTTTATTTTAAAACTGTGTATTTTTATGATTGTTTCACATCAAAAATTCAATTTCTGTCTGCCTTGAAAGCCTGTTTGTCTGTATCAGAATGGCACAAAAACAGCCCTCAGTAACAGACTATTATTAATTCATATGAGTCATGGAATAGTGTGCTGTTTTGAGACTTGGTAAAGGCTGAACTCTCAAAGCTCATTTTTGTCACCATTTTAATTAAACTTGGTTTCAACGAACAAAGCAGCAAAAAAAGGTCAAGATAGAAAAGGTGTTGGAACCACTGGGAATAGTTTTCCATAATATTCTTTAACTAGCCTAGACTACTTAAAGAACTAAAAATGGAAACTTCGTATTTTCATGTCAATTGTTTATTAAATTTCCACTTCTCCTCCAAAATTAACCCACCTGTGTAAGACCCACTGTGATTCTGGATACCAAGACAAAGTATATCTCAGTGTCATCAACACTGAGAATGAGATGATCCTCATCCAAGGTTCAATCTTTAGACCGCCATCTAAATCACTAACTTTTGAAAAAAAAAGCTCCTTCTGACATAAACCTTTCCAACTTGGGTATCTTTAGTTTTACAGCTTTCCTACAAACTAAGTGCTCAGTTAGCCAGCCTGTACGTGGATAATTTACTGTGATAACTTGACCTGGGGGAGGTCATGTCCTACATGTGTGTCACAGAGAGTTAAGGTTGGCTGAATGCTTGTTCTTCAAACCAACAATGAACTTACTGCGTATCATCACGTGTGGCCTCATGAACCTGGTTCACAAAGGGTCTCTAAAAGTATGACTGAAATTTATTTGATTACAGTAAAGGAGGATAGTTGTCACCATAAAGTACTTGTGGGACAGACCTGTATCACCTGCTTAATTCCTGGGACAATGACTATATTACCAAAATAGTTTGGATTTTTTTCCCTTCTATTCAGAAAAAAAAAAAAAGCCAAGCAGATCTCTAGAAACATTTCTCAAAGATAATAAATATGCAACATTCCTTTGTGAGGAAAATATAAAAAAAAAAAAAAGAAGAAAGATTTATTATTTTAGATTACTTTATCTGTCCTTGACTCTTTCTTTGGTAGAAAAGTTCTACCCAGGTAAAGACAATCTTCTCTTTTACTTTTTCTTAAGTATCAGTTTATCTTGGAAGTAATATTTTCTTTGTGTGACCTGTATGAAGAGGGAAATTGCTACTGTTACCAGGTTAAAAAAAAAAAAATTCAAATAAAATTAAAGGAAAAAAAATAGTGCAAATTGAGTCTTGATGAAAGGCCTGGAGGTGAGATGTAGTTAAAAATACAGTTGATGGGTTTTGTATATAAAACTTAGCACCACTGTGAGGCTATGAGGATGAAATGAATGGTAATAACAACCCCATTTTCCTTTTAAGTTGAAGTTATTTTTCACTACCCAGACACCTCATTGCAAAGAAAGTTTGCTGTAATGAAGTATGTGCATAAATTATACTGCAGATGCTTTTAGCAGGACTGTTGCTAGCCAACACAAGATATTATAGCTTCACTCTGTTTACTCACCCATATTGCAAAAGAGTGTCCATTATGCTCTGCATGAAGTTAGTCAAATAAAAGGGCCATGGCACATAGTCACAGGATAGAATAAAATGTTTGGGAGACAGCACTCACATAATCTGGGCTGTATCATATTACCATTCCTCAAGGCAAAGTTACTTCAGCCAATATTTTAAAGACTCCACTTTAAGACAAAATTTTTACTTCCGTGGGAACTAAGTGTTACTGAAGGGTGCTCATTTCAACTGGTGGCTGAACTGAGCAATACCCAAAAGGTAAGCAAAATGGTGAAGAGCAATAAAAAGTAAATGCATCAGCAATTGCACTGTATTAATATTATAATAAATTGATTCATTCAGAATCTAATCTGGACAATCTTGAAACACTGTCCATCAATCACTGGCTAAGGCTGAGGATAAATGACAAATTAAAGATTTTACTATGCCCTAGGCACACTTTTACTCATTTTGCTTTAATACCACTGTAAAGTGAACCATCTGGTTTGCTTTTAATGACTTACAGTCAGAGAAAACTCTCCAGCCCCTATCTTTCTCCTGTTCCTCCCAAATGTCCTGGCCCAAACCATTCAAATACATATGCCTGGACATGGGGAAGGTTTCATTCCTCCTGAAGGAAGAGGTGTTTTAAGAGCCCTCAGGACTACAGCAATAGCTCCTTTTATCAGACATTCTGCTTGTTGTCATATACATACTAACTTTAAAGTAAGAGCTGGTCGTTCTTTGGTTTGGGGTTTTTTTTTCTCAAAATTAGCCACAATCCAGAGTAGCCTTGTTCTCCACAGTATCTCTGGCAGACCCTTCCAGAATATCCAAGGGAAGATGGACTGTCTTCAGCACGACATCAAGAAAAAGGGACATGAAATATCTGCTCAAAGTACTTTTACATGAACATTTTATTTTTTTTTATTTTTTTCTGGACTGAATATATTGACAGCATTTATGTTCATCTCCAACAGGTAGCATTGCTTCATTTTAAAGTAATACTCCAGGAAAACTTTACCAGGATTTAAAAAATTAAGTTGGACCCATTCTACACACTCAGGAATTCCTTCAGCAAAGCACGTGGGAAGAATTTAAGGGCATCTTCCAAGTGCTATTGCAACAGGACTATAAACTGCTGTGGTGCAGGGAATAGCATCTCCCCAGGTGGGCGATGGCAAGGCCTGGCAGCCATGGCCTGTCCCACCACCCCAGACAGGAGCAGGGCAGCCACAGGAGACCAGGACAGCCCCAGTACTGGGTACTGGGCACCTCCTGTGATGCCTGGGCAGGGCTGTGGGGAGCTGGAGACTGCTCCTGCTGTGGTGTTTCTGGGGCAGGGCCATGGGGCTGACTTGGGGTCCTGGGCTCTGGGCAGAGGGACAGGGACAGTCAGGGCTGGGCCCTGAATTTTGGGCCCTTTTCTCAACATGCTAAATTCACCTTGATATGAAACTTTATGAAACGTCAGGACCAAAACGGAATAATTGAAGTGAGACCCCATATGTTTTAATAGGTTAAGACTAACCACTAACTTTCTTGTGTGTTTAAATGGAATACACCAGAGAGAAGCGGCTTCCTAGTACGGATATTTGTAACAAGGTTCTACTGAAAATGTACTTCTACTGCTGTGGTAATTAAATTCCAAAAAACTGAAATTGCAGGCCATGGCTATTCTCCAGAGTTAAATAACACCCCTCCTCTACCTCATTCTGCAACGCTGATTTAAACAGCATAGTTAATCTCATTCATGAAGTGGCTTTAGGTTATGAAAGACAGCTGTAAATTGCAGTTTAGCTCCCACTAATGTCATATTGCTGGTTACGATACCTGGCAATTCAGTGGGTAAAATGGTTTTCTATTCACCCTACAGACCAAGTTCCCTTTCCTTTTGTGAATATAACATGCTTGTCACTGAATTTCAGAGCAGTTACTGAATCTCTGCAAAGATCAAAGTCAACTGACCTTGGGATGTACACACTGAACCATCAACCCACAGTTATCCACAAATAAACTGCCTGTTGCATCTTATTATTTGTTTCTATTTTTACGAGGGACTTGATATTCTGGAGTTGGTGTGGTCACATTTTTGTTTCCTAACACATTAATGGAGATCAACTATTAAAATAGTAAGCAAGCAGTTGGTAGGTGGCTAACATAGAGAATCATGTTTTTACTCCTGTGAGTATTCATAGCACATGATTTTGCTCCAAATTTAATATATCCGAACACCAAAATACTGTCTAATAATGAACAAATTCAACTACATGTATTGTGTGAGGTTTCACAGCACAATACCAAAGCATTCAGAAAAAACAAAGCATGCAAAAAGAGACTGCTAATACTGTAATAGTAAGAGTAATAACAACCTTACACTCTTCCTTGGCTCTCCTGGGGCTCTTTACCCCTATAGCATCAACAAAACCCCTTAATTACTATAATAACCAACTCCTTTAGTATCCTCAAATAATCAGCACCAAACCTTTTTGCTCTACTTGGTGACTCTGTGTTAAGAGGAAAATGTCACTGGCTTTGTGCATTAGGTAATATTTATATGTATTTTGCTGAAGTTTAGGTATAGACTTCTTTCCAATGCACAATCCGCCCCCCCCCCCAAACACTACATATGGATTCCATATACCTCCATATACACAAAATATATCATGGGCAAACACATACACAAATAATTTATTTCAAGACATAAAAGATCCTTTCTTCCAAAAGATATTTCAGAAGGTCCATGAAGAGATCCAGCATCACCAGAAATGACAGATTTCCTGTGGATGTGTGAGCCATGGTGGTTTTGGTCTCCTTTAAGCTAAGCTCTGGATCCTTCCCTACAGAAACACCACATACCCCCCCTATCCAATTTAGCCCTAAGCCAAAGCCTCCTGTCTCCCTCATATCACTCACCTCACTGCATGGTGCTGGCTACTTCCTGTTCTGGCCCTTGTCTTTAAATTCTCTCCTCTAGAAACTGCAAAATGGTACTATTCATGTTCCCTACATGCTTCCTGGAGAAGAACCATCATGGACCATAGTTGGTGGTGGTTTATGTGTGTATCTATGGAACAGCCAGCTGACCAGACAGTCAAGGCAAAAAGTAGGTTTATTTGCCTGATGTAGCTACTGTTCTTCAAACTGTACATGAGATTAATGATTTTGACACATTTATTCCTCTATAAAATTAACTGAAATAAGTTAATGGCTTTAGAACTATTTAGAGGAGGCCAGTGGACAGAGATAGAGGCTAGACTGCTGAAGCTGATGATCAGATAGCTAGATGCTTAAAAGTAGTTTGGAAGACAATGGGAGAAAGATGCTACAGTGATTCCAAATCTTGGTGCTTACAGAAACTAGAAGAGATGATTCCTTTCCACTCTTATATAAAGAAATTTGAAGATTTTAGTAAGATTTATACTCTGTAGCCTCAAAAATCAAGAAACAGACTTTGAAGAAAGATTCACACTGCCACTTTCAAAGAAAGTAAACCAATTAAAAATATTTGACAAGATTAAAAAGAAATGTGAACAGACCCAGTGCTATCTGATCACGGCACCATGGTTCCTGATGTACAGCTGTCAGGAGTAATGCTTTTACACAGGGGCTGTATTTAAACTGTTACCATAGGTACCTAAAGTAGATTATCACTCTTTTGTATCTCCTCACTAACCTGAGATCTGCTATCCTAAACAATCAGCAGTCTTCATTTTTAATTACTTTCTTGACCTTACAGATGTCACAGTTTACAGAGTAATTGAATTGGCTAACTACAGTAAGTGATTAGTTTAGTATGGTAAGTACAGTTCCTGTACTATAGTTAATACAGTAAACCTGAATATGGTTCAGTGTGACTGATTCCTGAGTGCTTGAGGTTTTTAATGTAGTTTTATCTTGCTTGGCTCTCACCATGCCTAGCAAAGAAAGAGGTGCAACAGGTACACAGTTCCAGTTTGAAGAAAGTGCTGCTATAGAGATCAGAAAAGATCTTGTTTGCCGAACTAGATGTGCTGTTTTTGTGCCAGCATTATTTTTCTGTTTTAAGAGCTTCCTCCCACATACATATATTCTTCCTCATCCTGCATTTATAGATAACAATTCCATATGCTCTCTTTTTTTTGCTAGACTCCCAGCCTATATACAGCCTTTGCTTGCAAAATAGGCACCTCTGAGTCCTCAGCTGGAAACCTGGAAACATCAGTATCTTGTTTTCAAGTCAAGTGGATTCCAAAAAGAGCCAGTGAAGAAAAGGCCAGATAAGAAGGGCTGATGCTCCTAGCTGGTTTTCTGTAAATGCTGCATTTCAATTGGCCTTCTGTCTGTAACAACACACATAGATCCTGGAACAATCTGCGTTAGATTGTACAAAGATTTGCTATTTTCATTGCAGTATCAAACTAGTTCTTCCTGACTAAAACACTCAGGATTTTTCTCTTTCTCCTGCTCCTTCTCTTTCCATTTTATGACCATGCATTGTCTATTAGATCTTTTTCTTAATAACTCTTATTTCATGAATATTGCCTTTTTTTCCTGTTTTTATTCCTTCCATTTTAAATAGCTCTCTTTTACTACTCTCATAATTTGAGTAAATATTATGAGAAAAATATTATATAATAAAGGATAAGACTGAAATCAAGAATCATAGAATTACTGAATATGTTGAGTTGGAACGGATTTACCAGGATCGAGTAGTCGAACTCCTGATTGAAAATATTAAATTTATAAAAATTAATGCAATATAGCACTGAAGAATTACTGAGATTATAGGAGGTTCCTGCATTTTAGGGTGTTGGTTTCTTTGGAGTTACTGAAATATATACTATGTCTATTTGATTGTGCTTACTTTTTTGATCCATAAGAGTTAGTATAGCAAACCCAAGAATACCTCAAAACCTGGCTCACTCTGCTGTGGAATCCTATTAATATAATAATACATAGCAGGCTGTGATTTTATAGAAAGAACATATCTGCAAGACACCTTGTTTACAAAATGCGTATCAGCCCTGGTTCCATGCAAACAGGCAGATTAGCAGAAAAACTCAGTAAATATTGAAATATTACTAATAAAAAACAGTACAGGATATGGGAATTCCATACTTGAACTATTAAAACATAAGTTAAATGCTTTATTAAGATAACCACCTCAGTGCATAACATGCAAAGGGTAAAACAACAATATTCTGTATGGGTACCCTTTAACCGAAGTATTGGCTTTAAAAAAAAAAAAAAGAAAGAAGAAAGCAGCCATGAGATGGAAGAACAAAAAAAAAAAAGCTAAAATTGCACCCACTACAAACAGCGAAAAAAGCTGTAAGTGTTCAGTAACAGCAGTATCATCTGCAAAACATATTGTCCTGATATTAAGAATTACAGGAGAAATTAAAAAAAATATCACGGCGATGTTGTCTTTCTGTTTCTTGAGAGTATCAAAATGTCAGTGAACTTTCACGTTCATTCTCAAAAGCAGCAGTGCCAGTCTGTTCCCTATAAATGAATGACACTAAGTGAGGCGAAAATTGGTTTTGTGGAGATGAACACATTCAGAAAATGAACAGAACAAAAACCACTAAGCATATTTCAAGATTCAGAAGCAACCAGGTACTCGAAAGGCAAACTAAGTATAAAAGACAGAGGCATTTGATTTCAAAACAAATAGAACACAAAAAAGTCACTACCATAAGAATATAGGCTGTTGGAGTAAAAAAAATAAAAAGGATAAGAGATATAAAGGGCAAAGGAGTAAGAATTGGTCACTGGACCAGAGACAAGATGTAACGTGTTCTTTCACTTTGGAACCTCAGGCTCACACCCTTCAGGCCGGCTGGAAGTCTCTTTCTTTGAGGGCCATATGTGAGCCCACATGGCCTGAGATAGACAGGGACTACAGTTTGGCTGATGTTGGAATCCTTGGTTTAAGGAACAGGCTGCCCAAAGTGTGGTTGGGAACCTGTTGTTCTCTTTTAAATGCATGGAACTAAGAATAAACATCCATACTCTGGTGACTCACACCTTTATTACATACCCTTCAAAATCACAAATGGGTTTTCTAACCTGAAGTGCAAACATGCAGCCACAGCTAATCAGCTTTGCAAAAAATCAGTTGGAATATGTCAATCTGTTCCACATTGTCTGGGGCGTCTCAAGTCTTCTTCCTCTAGGGCTCCCCAGCTGCTTCTGCTCTTCATTGTGATTAAACAGGGATACTGGCACAAGAGCTTTTGTCCTGTGCTGCAGTACATCAAACTAGCAAGGTACCTCATTCTGATGGCCCTTCTCTCTAGGGGCAACTGATTATCAGATCTTAATGAGCATCTGGCAAAGCTACAAACCATGTAAAGGTACCTCCATGTTCTCCTGAGCTGAGTGCTACTTAGCATTTCTGTGGTAATGCAGTTTTATTTGTTCCTCTTCCTCTTATCTCTAAGCCAAATTATAGCAGGAATTTACAAAGTTTGCCTTTACAAAGACAAATAGGTCTTTAATTTGTAAGGAACAAGAGACCGTGGTGTCAAGTCTGATCCCTATACATATGGGCCCTTGAGTTTCATGTCCTTTTATCAAACTTCTTGCTATTCTTTGAACTACTGTATAATACTAAGAAAGAAGCAGTCTTCCTTTCAGACTCTAAGGAATTCAAAACAATTCTGAGTAATAACTGACCTCTCACTTAAAAAAAAAAAAAAAAAATCCATGGGTTGTATATATGAATTTTCCCAGTTTTACTTAGAGCAGTTGGGCTTCAGTATGCCTTTGAAAGATCAAAGAGCTCTCTTCAGCTGAACAGTAGTGTTGGTAACAATAGATCATCATACAGACTTCTGCAATTACCCTCAC
Organism: Corvus brachyrhynchos; assembly: GCF_000691975.1. NCBI lineage: Eukaryota > Metazoa > Chordata > Aves > Passeriformes > Corvidae > Corvus > Corvus brachyrhynchos. Next base: position 845,900 of record NW_008238983.1, read on the forward strand.
AAAAGCGTGGAGATCTTGTTCTTCTCTCAAGGAAGGCCAAGGCAGTCTAAAATCCGTTTTATGCTTTTGGTCCATCTATTTAATCACCTGGATTTCTTTGTCAAAGCAAGCATTATTTATTTTTGCTAGTGTTTTCCAACTGTGGAGTAGCAAAAGGACCTGATAGACATGAGGATTTGCTTCAGTTTACACATTAGCATTCACTTACTAAAAAGTAGAAATGACTTAGCCAACTCTAGACTTGTCACAACCTAGCTCAGGTACTAGGAGACCTCTCTTGAATAGCTGAGCAGAAGTTTAGAATAGATTTAAAAACTATTTTATCTAGTGTATACAATTCAGTGATCAGGAATGAAAATTCAAGCCTCTGAATGCTTGAAAGAGCTATACGAGGCGTATTAGGAGACAGATATTGCCACCACTGCCAATCTACCACCCTAACTGAGCAGTCAGTCATTGGCATCAACAGTCAGACTTAAAGACTAAATGGGAAACTTAGTCTGAGACATCACTGATGATTTTCTTGGTATATATAAAAAAAATACAAACAAGGTTCACTCAGTGAAGTACCTTTAAGAGTATTTCTTCGACAAAAACACGAGCTATGTAAGGGAAAGACAGGCATGTAACCACAAACACACTGTCAGGTTTTAATACTGTTTTTGTCACAGTCCTCCTGCCTACTCTTAGACAGATCACCATTTGATGCTTCTACATTCTCCCTGAAGTAAAATGTTAACAATGTCCAGTTCTGTATGCAATGATTATAACATGATTTGAGAACCTTGGGTGTAATTTGTTCTGTGTTAGTTCATGGAAAGACTGTGCATCATTTAACTGGCATCAAGATTAGCAATACTGTGGCTTTGCCACAGCTTGCTGTATTTAGATTGTGGGGGGATGGCCTATCCTTAATCCAATGGTAGAAAATCTAATTGTTCTCAGGTTTTTGTTATTATGCCCCAGATGAAGGTTACTGTCACCAAAGGTTTGAATGGGCAAGCAGGGGAGTTTCTGCATTCCAAGGTTGGCTATATTAGCTAAAGTAGCATTTTGAGGTATCTTAAAAATTCCCTGGAAAGTAGTATGTGTGCTTTCATATGTGAGGTTAAAGAAAATTAAGTGCCTGACTTGTAATGACATTCAATGGGAATACATGGAGTTCATGAAGGGATGCATGCCTAAACCCCATTTTTCAATTAGAACCTACAATTGAATTGCCTACAATTCAAGAGCACCAACTTTCTTTACAGCTTTTTTCCAAGTCAGAGGAAGTGAATTCCAACAGCCTAATATCCTTCCACTGACTATAATGGGACCTCTGTCCTGTACTGCATTAGTCAATTTAAAAAGGGAATAATATAGTAGAAAATGGCAGCAGGTATTCTCCTGAGATTAGGAGAAAATATTTTTTTTTTAAAAGAGTACATTCAGCAAACATGCACGGCAATAATAATTTTAGTATATTTGCCTTATTCTTTAAATTATGTGATGTGTAGATTTAGTGAAATCAGTCTGTATTGTATGTCCAGCTTCATTTATCTTTGATTTCTCTGGGAAGTCACCCAGGGACAGTTGATTACTCTTTATCACTGGTCAGAATTACCTATTTAATCACTGACAAGATGTTTTCTTTGGAATCATGAACTTTTAAAAATGCTTCATAATTAAACTGTAAGCAAATACAGCATCTTAATCAAGGTATATGAGCACATACATTTCTAATTCCAAGAAAACCTCTATTCTCCTGTGGGGGTAGGAGGAATCTATCTGAAAGATGAACTACAAAACAAAACAAAACAAAACCTTGGCCTTATATCCAGAAATGTTTTTACTGGGATATAGTTGAATAAAACATCAGGCTTCTTTGGCAAGTAACAGCTTCTGACTACTCCCTGATGGATGCACTTGAAAGCAAATGCTCATCCTTTGCTTACTGACAAAGGTGACCCTTTGATATTCTGAGTGCTTGATGCTGACAATCAAACCCTGAAATGTGTGTATGAATTTTATATGCTATATAAAAGTGTGTGTGTCAGGGAGGAAGAAGGGGGATGAAGAAGGGAGGATAAAGACAAACGCTAAAACAAATGAGAACCCACATTCAGATTTAAATGAAGACTTAACAAAAAGGAAACTAATTCATATCCACAGGTTTAATTGAGTCTTTAATCTGTTTTCATGCCCCTGTCATTTAGTTCTATACATCAGAAGCTGGGAAAAGGAAAAATATTTCCATTCTCTCATGTTCCCCAACTTTGTTTCTAAACAGAAGTTTGTGTTATATAACCAGATAATCAAGGATATGTGAGACAGTAGATGCAATATAAAAGGTCATACATTTATCTCTCAACAGGACCCTCTTGAGGAAGACTCTTCAACTAGAAAAATGTTCATGGGAAACTTCAGCCAAGTCTGGCATTGAGAAGATACTTCTTCCAAATAAGTACTTCTCAAAGTGCAATTAGTGAAGCTGTAAATGGACAGCTCACATGACCTGAATGTTGCAGCAGAATGATGCAGACCCTTACAAAAGCCAGGTCAGGAAGGCAAGGAGGTGGATTAGCAAATAAACAGCACATGTAGGTGGAGCTTTGCTTTGGAACAGGTGACAAATCAGTTGAGATCTTGAGGATAAGAGGACAAACCAACAGAAGACATCACATTAGGTATCTGCCACAGACTGTCTGCTCAAAGAGATGAAGCAGATGCACCCTACTTTAGGGAGGAAACCCTGTGATCGCAGGTCATAGTACTCTTGGGGGACTTTAATCATTCTTATGTTTGCTGGAAGGGCAATATGTCTGTGTGCAAGCAGTCCAGGTTTCTGCAGAATGTCCTGAGACAACTTCTTCACCCAGGTGATTGATGAGTTGACCAGTGGGTGTATTATGCTGGACCCATTTGTCATGAATAAAGGAGAACTGCTCAGGGATATGGAACAGCACTTTGCCCAGAGGCCCCAAAGAGCCTTGAGTCAGACAGAAAATTCTGGTAGAGTGAAGCACTATCCACAGTAGACAAAAACTAATAAATCAGAAGCCTTTTAAGTAAATTTGAAACAGTTCTGTAAGCAAAAATCAGATGCATCTAAGGACGGTGACAGTAATAAAATATTTCTTTCTATAATGTCTGAAAAGCCACAGTCTTTGGGGAAAGTACTTAAATTCTGAAAATAGGGGAAGTCACACCAATTCAGGTTCAAGATCCAGCATAGCCTATCTAGGAATGTGTATTAATTTTGACTGGAGAACCTGGAATTCTTTTGATGAGAATACTTGTGTCTATGCTCTCCCAATTATATAGTATCTATTATTCATGAAAGAAAAGAATTCTCTCTGAAGCACATGTAATTGGTGTGATACTATCAGCCTAAAAATTCTAAAGGAAATTGTTCAGAAAATATTTCCATACATAAAATAACAGATATTTATAAGGTGAATGGCGTAGATCCTGACAGGATCTGCCTGGAAGTAGCATGAGGCTCAAGCTCACATGAGTCTACAATTACCACGAATATACATGCAAGAGTTTTCTTCCACAGGCATTAACTCTTTGCCGGCAACCCCCTGGCAGTTGTTATTCCCAAGATGTGGGAATTATGCTATTCCCATAGTCAGTAATTTTAGCAATTGTAAGAAGCATTAACTGTGCTTTAAGCGACTGACCTGAAATGTGTAAAACTACATGAAGTGGAAAGGAACTACGAATGGGTGCTCTGACACCTCAGTTTGCATGCCCTTTAAATCCTCTGCCAGTGCCCCGATCAGCTTGACTGCAAGGGCTGCTAGGTACAAGGAAGTATGTCATAGAGCCAAAAGTACAGCTGTGTTGTTTGGTTCTGTCTTTTGGGGGGAACTTGACCTTTCATTAATGATAAGATGATGCCAAACACAAAAGGTATGCAAATGACTTGACTGAACTTGATGTCGCCTTCCAACATGAAGATATAGAACGAGCAGAGATGACAAATATGCTGAAGATGACTGAATGATCATTATGTGAGCCTGAGCAACACATTAAAACCTTCTTTGTTCCAGCAGACATCGAATGTGAAACACCACTTGATGTTTCACAAAGAGACAAAGTATGAAATAATGCCAAAGGGACAATATTCCTATACAGAGAGGCCACTTCAGCTGAGCTCTCCAGGAGCCCTGTCCTGTACCACATAGCATAAGAAAGCTGGGGATAGAGGGACTTTATCAAATGATACGACTCCAAAATAAACAACTCTGTAAAGAAAACAGTTGGAATTATAGTTCTAACATAAACATTTGCTAACGTTTCCCCCTTCTCCATTAATGTAAGTTTTTTACATCTAGCAGCTCACTCAGTATTTTATTTCTTTACAACCTTTGTTTTGCTGTTTTGGGGTGGGTTTTTTTTAATGAAATTAGAAGACAAAAGAGAAAGGACTGATATTTTTTCCTTTTCTTTTCCTTCTAGAGGGCAATTCTTTCCTTCATCTGCCACCTCAGACTTTCATGATAACTACAAGCTTCACTGCATCCTGAAGTACTTGCAAGTGCATGTTGAGGTTTCTTTCACCCCATTAATGGTGAAAGCAAGCCACAGTCTGCATTAGCGCATATGGATCGACAGTAGGCATTCACATCACAACACATTTTCAGTTTGTGTTTTGAAATGTTACACTGACTGGCCACAGCTCTCAACCCACTGCTGCCCCACTGTGAACCGATGCTCACCAGTGAGGGAAATGGCAGCAAAAGAAAAGGGAGGCACAGACAATATGTTGAATTTAATAAAGAGATTTCTCTAAGCTTTATGGTTTACTATATTTGGTAAGCCAACTGTGAACAACAAATGGTGAAGTAACAACGGCTGTCTTAAGCTTGAAAGAGGCATTTTATTTTTTAGCTATCGCTAGCCTTCAAAATTTACATTCATGATGTTGGAGCTTCATAGTGAGAATGCTACTGTGTTACAAAAACAAATAAGAAAATAGTAATTGCAGCTCCAGAGAACAGCGATCTAAATACTCCATAATAAAGCATGAACTTCACATGTAGTCTCTCTCTAGAGAGGAAGATTAATATGTTCAGCTGTTTTTCTATAGCTAGAAGTCTAGGGACACACAATTCAGGACTATATGCAGACTGCTAACAAGAGTAGAACAGGATAATCTGTGGAAAGATGTGATCCAAAATGTAAGCACTAGTATGAGTGGGTAATTAGCATGAGGAAAATAAAATCGTTTTGTTTGGGACACAAAAGTGAAAAATAAGAATTAACAGAACTATTGCCTTGAGGGTCCCAGGATTTGCTTGCTTTGTAGGTGGAATGGGAAGTAGGAGAGGAGGTTATGTATCGTTACACGGTAAGTACCATCATGTGCCATCATGTAGGAAATGGGGTTTGTTTGAAACAGATGGTTGCAAGGCTCTTATGTTGTGTAATATATTTGGATGCAAGGATGATGCCAAGTAGATTCACAATTATGATGATCGTAAACATTAACCATGCTGTATTTCCTGCCTTTTCATTTTCTGAATAACATCCTTGCCCATCCCACCCATTGTTCATTATCTCCTTTCTTAGCCCCCATATGATGGTTTAAAACCTGCAAGCTGTTTCTGGATTGTCACCCTGGGCCTCTAACCTCTCAACTGTCCCTCATTACGGAGTTATCTCTATTCCGCAGAGACCGGCAGTACAGAGAACTTCTATCAGCACCAGTAAATCTTTCGAAGAGGAATATAAGACAAGTGTGTGTATGTGTGTGCAATTCAATATAGAAATGAAGGGCACTTGGGAAAGTCAAGTGGTGGAACATAAAATATGACTGATGGATGAGGAATAATGGAAGCGCAGATGTGCCACAGCATTTGTTCTACTTTTTAAGAGAATGACAAGTACTCAGTCTATTGACGTGTGAGGCAGGTGACCTAATTATATAAATTGGGGAGGCGGGGAAGGGGCTAGGAACTCTTGATTTTTTTTTTGTTTTCAATCTCTGTTTTGAAATTTCTGACTTTATTTAGCTGTGCAGAAGGACACTTAACCTCCCTGTACATAAGTTTTGTCACATGTAAAAGGCTGGTCTTAATGCTTACAGTTCTTCTGGATGCAGAATGCAAAATGTAGACCCTGAGAGAGGCTATTCTGATCATCAAAAATGAATGGAAAATTGCTTTGAGATACTCTATGAATAAACAGAACATACAAGGGTAACTTTTAACTTTAGGCTTTGCAAAAATGCCGAATAGTCACTGTACTTGGAACAGGAAACTGAAGGCATTAGGCATATATCATAGTGCAAGTTACAAGGCAAGGAAAAATACTGAGCAAGTGTCTGCCAGTAAAGCTGCATAAAGGATGTTAAAAGTGCAGATGGGGGAGTCATTTTAGTTTGACTTTTCACATTTTTTTTTGGGAAAGAAAAATTTTAAAGGTAAGTGCAGAACACTAGTGCACTAAAAGCTGAAAGGGAAGATTTCTCTTGCTAGTTATCATGCCATACAATTAAGATACGATACCTTTTAAGCATTGGAGTAATGTTACTCACTACCTCCTAAAATGCTGAAAAGGCATGGACTGTATTACACGACAGTAATTTTCTTTGTTTAAATAGCCCCTCGTGTGTGCTCACAGCCAGATAATTTTGCCTCAGTACATTGCTTAGTCCCCCTACTTGCAATGACTTGGAGGGATTCTGCCTTTTGTTTTATTTGCTTCTGCTGAAATACACTGCTGTGCTTGCCTTCAGAATAGTTGTAGCCAGAAGTAAAATCAGACAAAAGAAAGAAAACACTGCTGAAACTATACTGTGGTAACATTTAGTTCATCCCCTCCTCAAAGCACGGTCAACAGTACCTTAAACCATTCCTTGACAGAGGGAAATTTATCTTTCCAAGTGGTTCTTTCAACACCAAACAAAAAGATTCTGGTTTTGCCTACAGTAACACAGTATCCTTTTTGCTTTGCCAAGCCACATACCAGCAGGAGTTTGACTTTATCTTCCTTGAAAAATGGAATTGTCAGCAGAGGCTGATTGTTTATGATGGGTTGTACAGGTAGTAACATCAGATAGCTCCCAGGCGAGCATACTGCTTGAACTATATGAACATCAATAAGACGCAGCAAAAATGAAAAGTATGTCTGGAAGTTTCCTTTTAGTGCCAGACAGACAGAGTGTTACAAACCATTCCACAGTTGTGCCTGTTGTTACCAGGAAAGCAAGTTGGTCCTTTCCATTGCAGACTGCCAGAAGCTGTTCCTGGGTTAATGAGTACGATTTAAGACTTGTTCAGATCTTTCTTTAGTCCTAAAGAAAATGGAATCCTATCCCTTTATGTAACAATGATTCTAGGTTTGTGCTCTAAACTCAGTGATGGATGCCAGTACATGGATTTTACATAGCCAGTGGGACAGTCATGTCAAAGCTGTCAAGTGTATACAAATAGTAACTATAGCTGTGAGTATAATCTTGGAACAGGGCAGAATTTTTCATTTTTTTTTTACTCCTTGAATATCTGAAAATATCTAGAAAACACAGTGTATTTTTTTATATGCAGCTGCACTACTACTTCATTGTTTACCTGTGATTTAAAGATGTATTCACCTCAGCCCTTTAAAATTGCACTAAGCAGTCACTGGTACAACTAGATCTCATTTAAAACCTAACCCAGATGTTGCAAACTTTGGCTAGGTAGTAGTGCTAGACACTTCTCTACTTTGATGCTCATGTAATTCCTGTATTTTATTTTTGGATTGAGTCCCTGCCAAGTGCTATAATTTCTGAACCAGAAGAAAAGATATCTTCAGGTTAAAATGTCACTATGTCCATCAGTCACACTTCAATGCATAGCTATAGTTCACAAGTTATTCAGCAGTGCAACGAATAATTCCGGTCTAGAACTTTTCTTCAAGTTCCTTATTAATGGGTCTGAGACTAGTGACTGGAGGCATGAATTCCAACTCTTTTAAAAAGACTTTATTTCACAAATATACAGGAATGAAATTGAGGAATACAAGGATGGATAATAAAGCGATCGATCTGGTGTCAGCAAACATAAACTTCTATTTGTAACACTGTGAGTGTCTCCCTGGCAGCTGCACATCCTTGTCCAGTGAGACACAGTTGCATGTTTGGGCTGACAATGAAGTGTGCAGCATACAAAACTGGGGAGCACTTTTTAATAGCTGACAGTACCCATGGCTACCAAAAAAAAGTTTCGTATGTGCTTGGACAACTAACTCTTAAAGGACAGAAAGCTCTGGGTTCAACGAATAAAGAGCATACAGGGTATGGAGAACGACAGTGCCCTGGTCTGTGACTCAGATGATGCTGCAGCATTGTCTTCAGTACTGCCTTGAGCTCTGTTTTCAGAGAGATTGTCTTTCTGTTTTATTATCTCAAACCTGAATCCATTCCCTTTCACTGTTTTTTCCCTACTCTCTAAAACTACTATGATGCAAATATGTTTTTTGTACTATAAACAGTTACAGAATTTTACAACTGTAATTTGGGTAGCTCATAGAAATAGCACTGTTTTTTAGAATCTTTCACAACGGACTTCTTAAATCTCATATTTTGATGTAGATATTTGGATTAAACAGATGCTAAAAAAATGAAAAGAAAAAAGCGAAACTAGCATGAGTAAAAGATTTTTTTTTGTAGCTTATATAGAATCTTTTTATTTTTAATAGTTATGATGTTAATGCTCACTAGCTTTAACCACTGAACACAAAAAACCCCAGAAGATTCATGTCTGCCTGTTTATACAGTAAGGAATAAGCACAATTCCGCTTTATATACATATATTGCTGTTGTTTTAAAAGATTTTGTGTTCACATTTCTTTTTTTATATTCCTAGCATTTTTAAGTCCATATTTAAGGTTAACATTTAGTCCTCTGAGGAAAAAAAAAAAAAAAAAAAGCTTGATAAAAATGATCATTATCCTCATTTGCCCACATCAATCAAGTTTAATTGCTCAGTTAAATTGCCTGGTTACCTCAATTTGGAGACATTTAGATGTTTCTATCATTTCCCCTCACACCAATCTTCAACTTTAGTAATAAAAGGCTGCTCTTCCATGCCTCTTGGCTAATTGTTCAGTTACAAGAGTGTGAGCAGTTCTGGCATTTGAAAGATGTGTGAAAGGCCACTTGTGAACGGCTTAGGAACACAGAATCAATGACATTTATACATTATGTGTTCTTTCTGTGCTTTACAACAGAAAGTGTAATAAAGTACAAATAGGCGGAACAACAACTTTTAAAAATAACCTACATTTTTTTCTCTCTCTCGACTCCTGTTGAAACTGTCTTGGTTTTCTGGTCCAACTAGACCATTTTTTAACTGTGTCTCAGCAAACTTATCCTGCAGGAATATTCACTTCCCCATCACTCCCTCTGAAGTCAATAGCTTGTACTCTAATTCTGCAGTGGAAAGAATGTGGGGCTGAGCAGGTTTAATGTCAAAATTCCCAGTGAAAATGAGAGACTGTAGGACTCATCTCAGGACCACAAACTATCTTTGAACTAAAAGATCCCCAATACCCTGGCCACCCTCGGCAGACTGTGAAACACAAGAGTGTGTGGGTGTGTGGAGGACTGTTGTCTTTCAATTTGTTGCCTTTTTGTTTTCCTTGACTCCATGTTTCATACCTGTTGGTTTTTTTCCTTCACTGTCTCATCTTCTGTTTTTGTTTTTGCTCTCTTTAGGGAAACTTTCTCCCAGCTCTTATCCTCTACTCCCATTTAGTATCATTTCCCCCTCCTTTCCATCTTGATTCCTCTTTGTAAAGCTTCCATTCCTTCCACCTCTGTCTTTCTAGTTCTTTTCTCTTACTCTTTTCTGTTTTGTTTTTTTTTCTTACCCTCTTACCTTCCTTCTCTAATTCTCCTCTCTGAGGACTCTCTGCCTTTGGCCTTTTCCTGTAGATTGGGCTCAGTGGTTCCTTTCATGAATGCTGATTATCCTGGCTGGAGTTCTATGAGTATTACACCAGCTCTGAGTAGCTCTTCATTTGAATCATGCCTTGCAGCCATTTAGCAGGAAAGGAGTGTCACATCCAACTTTGACTGACAGCTGACTGGCAGGAAAGAAAAGCAGCCACCATCTCTCATGGGAATGCTCAGAAGCTTGCAGAGGGAGATAAAATGTCAAACCACTGTGATCTGCAACCTTTGCTAAAAGGCTTGAGAGATCAAACTAGGATCAGACACAACCCCATTTTAGTTTGGAAAACTTAAGCTGTATTGTTTCTGCTTTGAATGTCATCATCAATAGCACAATTTCTGTGTTCTGCAAGACATATTCCTACAGACTATGCCACCTTGGGCAGTATAGACTCTCTTTAGGCTCTTAACACAGATGCATTAGCTCTACAGCTCACATAATGGTTGTTACCTACATGGGGGTCTGCTGCTCAGGGAGGCGGATGTTGTTCTCAGAGTTAAGCTGTGACTTTTCTTTTTTAAACTTTTTTTGAACCCTTTCCCAACTGTCAGCATGCTTTGAGATTAGAAGTCTTCAGCTGCCTGGTGCCTCTTAGTATATATGCAGAGTGTGCTTCAACCAGGCTTTGTAGGAGCATGGCTGGTGGTGTGAAAGTCACGTCACGCAGTCCTCAGTGGCACCACGAAACCTCCTCAGAAAATGGCTGCATCATTGTTGTGTGCAGTGGGGAATAAAAATGGAAATAATTGCCTTTTGCTGGGTAGAGACCATCCTAACCAAAAATTCAGGTACTGTGAATCCTAACTTATACCTAAACCTCTTCTGGTTTATGTAGTTTGACTGTAGCAAAATTAATGAGCATGAGGGAAAACACATATTCCATTCTGAAGCTAAAAATCTGGCCTATAATTAAGCTGCATTATTTCCAGACACAAAATAAATTGGAAAATCTTTAACAGAATTGCCAATGATTTGCCATGGGACTTCCTGGTTAAATGAAGAACTTCTTGTTGATGACAATTTGAAGTTGAAACATACTAACCTTTCCGCTGAATTACTCCTCAGCAGAAGCTGGGCAAACAGGAACACGAACTAGAAGTTGTAGCAGGCATTGTTCTTCCCTACTTGCTACTGCTGGCTTTCCAGTGCTTCTAAAATCAAAACTTAGATGCATATGAAAGAAACTTACCTTGCCAACATACTGGTAGTCAGTTCCTGTGTATTCCTCCAATAAAAAGAACTGATTCCACATCCAGCTCCTTTTGGAACGATGGAGGTCTTGCCTGCTGTTTCCAGACAACACCAAAACCTTTTCCTTTTCTGGAAAGCCACTAGTCCTCTTGGATAACGGAGTTAAGAAACTTTGGTGGGGCTGACCAGCCCAAAACAGCAGCCAGAAGCAATGGTAAGTTCTCATCACGGCAACACAAGATGGTCTAAATAATGATTTTTTGTCTTGTCCTCAAACTAACCTACTTTACTGCACTGAATCCAATCTCATGCCGTCCTCCTTCTTTGAATAGTCTTTGCAGTCTCAAAGGAACTCTGAAAAGAAAAATAACGACTTTTTTAGCATTTCCAAAGGTACTTAAGTGTCATCACCGCAGCAAGTAAGTCCACAAAGCAGACGAGTAATAATGATTGTTGAAAACCTGGGCTGTTTCTGAATCAAAATGTCGCAAATGGTCCTTCAAATGATCTGAGTAGGCAGAAGGAGTCATGATGTTTGGATTTAGGGTATGTGTGGGTCCCCCTTAACTCCATTTACTTCCCTTCATCAATAAAGGCAAGCCAGATATTTCTCTTTTTACTGCCTGAACTTTGGGATGTAACTGATTCCTTTCTGATTGGGGATCTTGATGAGGTTACCTTATTGCATTAAAGAAATGCTAGCAAAACTGCACACTGTCTTCCCAGGATGCATTCTGTTGCTATAGTTATGGACTGAAGAGACTGGACTTAACTCCAGGATTTTCTTTTCACATTGAAGGAGTTTTGCCTTTGACTTCATTTAGAAAGGCCTGGCTTAACAGGTTAGGGAAATAAATGTGTGTATTTGTCATTATCTCATACATAACAGACCTGCTTGCTATGGCATACGAAATGGACACCTTGGTTTTCTTATTATCTGCTGCCAGAGTTTTGTACTGAGTTTTGAATCTTTACATACATAGTTATATATGCACATTGTCTCACTAATAAGTTCTAAAAATAGAAAACAAACCCCAGCTAGTACATTGCTACCTGTGGGTTTTTACTAGCTACTTCTTCCTACTATTATTAATATAAAATATTGGTGCACCTACAAAATAATTATGAAAATGATCTCTATCTTTGAATACTGCGTAATTTTCAACATGCAAAAAGCTACAGATACAGTACCTCAGTGTAGTGTTGACGGTTCTTCTGTTTTTAAAAAAGCTGAAAGCTTCTATTCAGAAGGAAGAAAATATACTATGTGTCTCAGGTAACCAGTCATACAGAATGCCTAATGAACAGCTTTGGAACATTTTATAATGTGAAGAAATCAGAATTAGTTGACAGAAACATTCCACAACATATGTTTTTGTTGTAAACACTTCATTATATTTTTAGTTCAAACAGATCTATAATCTCAGATAAGGATAATGTGATTAACTTTCATTTGCTTTCTCATTGATGCTCTTTGAAAAAAAGTTTTGGGTTTTTTTTTCAGTATTCTGATCAAAACCCAATAAATCATTCTGAACCAGCTCAAAATTCACTACAGCATCTCTCAGTATTTGTAAAGAAAGACTGTGGAATGACAATCTGACTATACGAAATGGAAGAGAAAATTTTTGTTTGTTTGTTTCACTGCATTTCACGCAACACTACTTGGATCATATTCTATATCAACGACCATTTTTTCTCCTTTATTATGTGTTTACCTATTTAAAGGCGTACATTAGACAGAATTTAGCCCTTGAGCTATGCTGAAGGAGTTACAGTACCTACAATCCCTCGGGTTAGCTACTCTTCCGGCTGTCGTTGTTCTTGGTAATAAATTGTATAAAATAACCCTAAGTCTCTCAGAGTTCCTGTTAATAAATCATTTTCTATAAAGAAATACCACTTAGCTTTTATATGAGTAGTAGGTAATGGAACAGGACTGTTCAAACAATATTATTTTACTGCTTCAAAAGGTAAAATTCTGTTAAGAGGTAACATCTGTGTGAGAAGGAAAAAGATTTTTAGCCTTAAGAGGAAGAATGTAAATAGTACAATTAATTCTGAAGCAGTTTACTTTCTTCTGGAGAAGAGGGAAGATTTGTAGTTACCTCCTGTTAGCCAGGGAGCTTTCTATAGGAAAAGACAACTCTGTCCTGCAGGTCATGGGAGTTGTGTCCACACACAGCTTTGAGTGTTGTGAGAGACACAGACCCTGGGTGTATTCACACATACACGTATCTATACACACAGAGACAGAACAGCAAGAACAGAGCTGCTGCTCACAACAAGGCCTTCCCAGAGGAGGAACAGGAAAAGCTGGCATGACTAAGCTCAATGTGTTTAACAATTACTTTCATTGCAACTGATGGAACAGTGGCGAACTAGCGTACAGGTTGCTACAGCAGGGCACAGGCAGCAGGTTCCGCAGATTCAGGCACCAGGACAGGGAGAGAAGAGGTGGCTTTAACTTTCTCCATACCTATAGTCTCTCTTCTCCTCCTCCTGTACCCTTCCAATCTGTGTAGGGTCTTGTCCTTTATCACTCTGCCAACATCCATTCTAACCCTGCCTCTCATTGGACTGTATTCAAGTGGACATCTTCCTTCATGTGATATGGAAGAGAAAATTACGTCTCATACAACATTTTGACTTCCATTTTCTTGCCAGGTTGCTTTGGGGAGAGATTGGGGCCTGCCCAGGGGAGATAAGTACTGCCCCAAGTAGGGGCACACCCAGTGATCTACCATGTATCAAGATGCATGTATCATCAGGATGATCTGTGTTTGGAGGGCAGATACGGAAAGATGGATTAGACGGTGGTTCTGGCTGGGTACATGTGTCTTACCTTACTGGGCAGGCAGGGTCTGAGGTAGGGAGTGAGCAAACCTACAACTTTGCTATTAGTAAGGTCTGGATTTTTGAGGCATAAGTGAGTGAAAATCATCACCTGACAGGCTCCTCTAGTGCTCATCCCACCACCCCTATGGCCAGATCCTGTGGTGGGGCTCCATACCTCTGCTCCTGCACTTAACATTTCCTGAGAAGTGCTGCCTGGAGCAGCATTACCTAGACGGGATTTGTGCCAGCCTTTTAAAGGATCAGTCCTTCAAACGCCAATTGCCAGGAAACAATTATTCCTGTGGGGGAATTTTCTGCAGTTGAAGTCAGCTATATTTCACAGCTCTGATGTCATGGGAAAGGTTTTATAGTGGCTCATGCTGAATTATAGCTTACAAGAATGATATCATAGCTGTGAAATACAGCCTTTTACTCTTCCCTGCAGAGATGTGTCCAAAATGCTGAAATAAGGGCATGATCCCGTAACGTCCTTCTTGACTGCATAGCCTGCATGATGCAGCAGAGCAGCTAAGCCCCAGCAGATTCCCTGTGAGTGGCAAGAAAGGAGACACACCTTTACAGACCCTGGCTCAAGCGTGCAATCGGGGTAAGTACCAACTGAACCCACGGTGTCTCTGCCCTATGGGTGCTGATTACTCTTTCATGGGGCATAGTGATAAATTCAGTTGAGTGAATAAAAAGGACAGAGCACTACACTCTGAGCTGAGGATTTAGTAGAGCGAGCTCTTGTGGCTCTTAAATGCCATTTTGTGCTCCAGTCCCAGTGTCTCATGCTCCAGAGAGGTCTCTGCAATCTCTCTTTATTTTGAAAACAAGTCATTTACCAGGGAGATTCTTTAAGGGTAGATGTGCAAATATAACTGATGGGACCTGGGGATGGGAGCAAAAATTGGTTTTCTTCACATTGCACAAAGACAGGTAAAAGGAGGCACTTTAAACATGGCATTTCTCTCAAACATCAGCTGGTCAGCTGGCTGGGGAACTTGCTGTGTTAATCAACTGTCAAGAGTGAAAAACAATTTTAGTGTACAACAGCCTCAGACAACTGGCTTAGCTCTGTCAGCTCAAATATATATCAAATCTTGGCTTTTTACGAGAAAAGAAGAAATGTGCACATCCAGACTTAAAAAAAAATCCCAGTCTAACTTTAGCTATGATCACTGTTAACATAAAAGCAATGTAACTTGCAGCTACAGAGCTTTCTTCAGTGTGATGAGTTGCAGATCTAAAGTTTATGTCCATGCCTCTTTGAAGGATTAACAGCTCAGACAATTGCTTAATCACTGAGTATCAACTTCAAAATTACTTCCCCCAGGCGATAGTAGTCATAGTCATATTCACCCTCTCCTCCAATACTTCATTAATGTAATGTCTTAATGTGAGAACTCAGCGCAAATTTACATCCTTCCAGAGCAATATCCAAGTATTTCAACTATAAATCAAAAAAGAAATGCATCCATTGGAGTCACTCCTATGAATGAGGGAGCCCTGCCCTGGAGATGCCTTTCTGGCGCAGTGACAGGCATCAGCTATAGATTCTTGACATGAGGAGCCCCAAAGAGGTTCCAACTCTGTTCCTGCTCAGCACTGTGGGTTGTAATGCTCTTCCCAGCTGGTTGTTAAATAAACCAGACTAGCAAAGAGCCTGAGAGGCATCAGCAAGGAGAGGGAAAAGCGATTTTCTTCATTCCTTTCTGTTCAGCCCCACAGTACTCACTCCATCGGCAGACTCTCAAAGGAATATGCTTTATAAAGCAGACTAGACTCTGGACTCTTATGCTTTTTACAGAAACAATTATGTTTCTTTATGAATTTATACATCCTGGATGTTATGGGCTGCTGATAATTAGATTTTAAATAGCTTCTAAATAGGCTAGCAACCATCGGTGTCTCTAAAGTTTCTGATACAACCTTTACTCAAACAGAAGTGCCAGTTTAATAGATCCTTTATTCTCTAGTCAGAGAGGTACAGTTTCACTGTTTCAGCATTGGATACAAAGCTTTGCAGATTTGGATTAAGGTCCATTAGTAAACTGGAATGAACATCAATTGTGTTTTGAAGAACTGATAATGCACTGCTATTCTCACACAGCAACTGAATGAGGAAGTGAAAGTTAATATACGCTTTGGCATAATATATAGGAAACTGAGCACGGGAAATGTTTTGGAGCTTGAGGTGTGACTATTTATTTATTTATTATTTCTGTGACACAACAAATTGCATCAATCCTTATGGAGTTTCCTTGGTGTGAGAAGCCACTTTAGTTTGAATTCAGCCATTTTAGTTTGCCTCAACTCTGGCTGTCAGGGTTGTCAGAGGCATGTGGGGTGAGGGAGCGTACACCTGACACTTGCAGGAGGCAGCCTGGGGGTCGCCTCCGCCGGGCACCACCCCCCCCGAGGCGGGCAGCGGGAGACACTGCGGAGGGGCTGCTCCAACCAGGCCGCGGAGAGTCTCCTCCAATGGACGGCACACAAAGATGGAGCGGGACCAATGGTCCCCTGTCCTTGGGCGGACTTTGGGAGGGGCCAGACGGCTAGAAAAACCAACTGTGTCAGGGCTCGCTGGGGCTTATTGCTGTTTATTGCCTGCTCCCGCTTGCTCCCCCCTTTGCCCTGGTCCCAGCCTGCCTTCTGGCTCTTCTGCCCTCGCTGGCTGGCCCTCGCCCCTGTCCCGCCTTTCTGAGCCCCTGGCCGCCGCCTTGCCTCTTCGCCCCGTGTTCCTACCTGGGCTGCTTCCTTCCCT
>NW_008238983.1:862673-873400 GCF_000691975.1 Corvus brachyrhynchos
GGCAGCGGCACAGCCCCGCCGGGACAGCGCCAGCACTGCCCTGCCTCGCTGCTGCTAACGCCCTGTTTCTCGCTCTCGCTCTCCTCTCCCCCATTCTTTTCCCGTTTTCCTTTCTTGTCTCTTCTAGCCCTCTTTCGTTTGGGCAAGTCCTTTTACTTTCTGTTCTTGTTATCAATAAACGGTTCTCAGATACAAGGTTCGCCCCGTTAGGCTTAATTTCGTTCCCATCAATTTTTAAAAGAACTCTCCGCAGTTCCCCACAGTGGAACGCGACACTTAGGTTCTTAGAGAAAGATGCACCAAGACAGAGAATAGACCCTACTCTCTCATTCTAGCAGATTACACTATGAATGCACAAGTATATGTGCCTTTACTGCCCCTGAAACAGTTCTAATTCAGAGTTCTTGGTGGAAAGATACAAACTAGTCCCTGGCTTCATCATTGTATGAAGTGTTTACCACCAGTATCTTTGGAGGAAAAGGAGGGTTCTACCCTGGAAGCTCTAATTTATATTTAATTTTGTAGATGATGTGGGAACGCATTGACAGTATTCTGACATTTTCTAGAGGCTTACCCAGCCAGCACCAGTTAAGTCTGTCAGGTAAACTGAGCCTGCTTAAATCCCAAACAATTCTACAGAGCCAACTAGCAGTGACAGTAACGGGACTGCAGGCTCTGGATTCACAGCTTCCCTATGCAGGAGAGTCACTTTCTAGTCCCCCAGCAAGACCCTGCAGCAAGAGGAACTCTCTCTACTCAGTCCTTGCTAGGAGGACTCTCCCCTGGCTCAACCGTCACGTGCTAGTGTTAAATCTGTCAGGTCTGCAAGAGGGGAACACATCAACATCTTTGTCTTAGCCTGAGGAACCAAAGGTGAGGAAAGCCTTAATAGGGGAGGAGAAAAATGGCTAAATAGTGACTTCTGCATTTACTGTGCCAGATATGAGAGTCTGTGGTATGGAATGAGACATTCTAGGTAAGGATCTGGTCATCTGTTGTTTGGATTTTACCTTATTGCAAAGCCAAGCCAAAGGAGCAATTCACAAGTCTCTAGGAGAATTTGAGTCAGAGAAGCCAGGACCCTAGGGTGTCCTTGGGGCCGTCCTCTCTAACGTGAAGGATGTGATTCCTCTAGCCTGGAGGCAAAACTGCAGGGAAATGATTAAGTCTTTAAGGAAAATCTGCAAAAAAATTACTTTCTTACCATGGAGGGGGAAAGGTTAAAGTGACATTAGTTGCACAAAGAAAAAAAAAAAGTATTCCATCTAACTTCAAAAAATAGAAGCTTCCAAATTTAGCATATTCACTTCTTTTCAGTGTCATATTAATATATTTTAATAAATCATATTAGTACATTTTCATATATAGCAAAGAATTTCTTGCTGGATATTTTCAGTAATAGCTGAGTTTCATGTGCTCAGAAGCTGTAACACTGCAGACTTGTCCATAATTGACTTGGACTTAAAACACAGTTGTTGAGTTTGAGCTCACTTTACAATTATGTCTCTCTTATGACCATTTAAATCTGAAAGTCTCCATCTAATAATTTTCTCAAGTGTGAATAAGCTTTTACAGCACTGAAACCCAAATGCTTTTTTTCTTTATTGTCCATGAGGCTTGCCTTTGTAAATATCAGTCATAAATGGAACAAAATGTCACTTTTCCAGTGCAAAGATAGCTGATGAAATTTTAATCTTCTGATAGCTTTTTTTTTTTATCTCTTTGTTATATAAACCCATATACTCTAGCGATCATTCCTGTAAATACACCACTGAAATAACAAAACAGAACAGAGCCAAGAGAGAATTCAAACTGTAAGATTTGTGGGTTTAAACTAGAGGTACTTTATGAAGACATCAAGTACACAATGTAATTGCAGCCAGCAGCTGTTAATTATAATGTCTTTCAAAGTCATTTTTTTATTCAGTTCTCTCAGAAAGCAGGAAAAAAAAGGTGCAGAACTATAAAAATAACTAAATGCAGCAGAAATACTAAGATAACTACTACCTCCATCCTGCACTGGGGACTATTAACATGGTGGTTTTGTACAATACAACTGATTTAATCCTAGTGGACCTAGTGAGAGCACCAGGCCTCACAAAAGCACACACTGACAAAAGAGGGAAAGTGAGAAATGTATCTCCTTCTTTGATTCGTGAATGGCCATGGCAAAAGATGACTGTATGGATTTATTCAATAGCTGGTGAGTGAACTGATGATGATATTTGTCTGTTCTCAGAGATTTTGATTTTTTTATCACTTGGTATTTGAAAAGAGCCTTAATGTCATACTGTTCCAGAGATGCCCCATCTCAGTCTCTGTAGTTAGCCACACTGGGCGTGTATCTTTTATCCACTGTGCAAAAACAGTCTCAACACACAAGACAGAGGAACGACACAGAAAAGGAAATCTTGTTTTCACTGTATGGCTGCATTAAGTGACATTTCTGTGGTCATTCAAGAATATCTATGGAAGGGCTGGAACCTGGACCTAGATTCTTGAGGCATACAGCAGTATTCTAATCACCAGGATATTATTCTTCCTTTCTGATGGAAGTCCAAGTCATCCCACCTGTGCTTTAAGCACCACAAGCACCTTTGCTGCATGTACTGGCTGGACATTGGTGTGAGCTGGAGGATATGTGGACACTGTAGCTGGAGCACCTGGAAAAGGATCTGACGTTCTCTGGGTGTAAAGGCAAGAGCAGCAACGTTACGCAGGTATCACAGGCTGGTCACCTCTGCAAGGAGTGATACGGGAGAGGAAGGACAGACACAGCTCTAGCTGATCCTGTCCTCTTTGTGAGCTACCTTTGTGTGGCACTAACAGGGAGCAGGAGCTGGTCTTGCAAAATGCTTCCAGCTTCTTCTGCCTTTTCCAGGTGATGTGGGGACAGGCCTCCACAGCATTTCAATGTCCCCCTGCAGCAGGAAGCACCCTGCTAATGCTGCTTTCTAATCTAAACCAGGGACAGGTATGTGACTAGCAGATAATACAGACTAATACTGTAAATTATATTAAGTTGTTCCTTGACAGAGAGAAGACTAAAACAGCCAAGCAATCAACTACGTTTAGTAGTTGAAATCAGTAGTGCTCCTACTGCTATGCATATCTGATATGCATATTTTTTATTCCTGATGAATACCTTAATGGCAGAGAGTAGCAGATGTGCATGGAACTAGAGCCAGAGTTTTCAGCAGTACCCAAAGCAACCCTGAAGCCATGAAAATGCTTGTAGGAAAATCTTATTTCTTGTTGCAGTACTTGATAGAAGTCTGCAGTATTGTCATCTTGTTGTCCAAGTTACTGTTGTTCTCAGACATGCAATAAGCTACCATCAAATTATAAGGTTGTGCTTTCCCCTAACCCTTTTTATTTATCTGTTTAGGTATGTTAGAATACAGAACTAGCAGGCTCTTCAAAACAGGCATGTCGGCAAAAAGAAATTCAGTCTACACTACGCATCAAAATTTGTTGTCTGAAAAGGAGCCTAGCTTCCCTATCCAGACAATAGAAAGACTCTTAGGTGACCATCAAGTGCCTAATTTAAAGTGCTTTGTCTCCCACTGAAAAAGCTACATGGTCTGAATACCTGTTGTTATATTTCTGTTTAGACACTGGAATTTGGAAGTCTCCTAGACAGGCTCTTAGAAGTGATCAGTGACATTTTAGGCTTTCTGTTGTAAAGCAAAAATAGAGCTATTTTAAACAAGACTCCAGTCTGAGGAAGGTATGGGATGCCACCACTCAACAATATCAGGTAAGGAAACTACTAAAAACCTTTGGACACATTAAAGAAAAACCTGGTCAGCTTCTCCCTTAAAACTGTTTTTCTTGCTCTAGGGGAGATACCCTGTTTTGCTTTATTCCATGCACACTCAGCCTACCATTTATTAGGTATCTACCTTCATGCCATCTGAGGAAAATTATCCACAAATTCCCATAAATAAGACAGAACCATAGGCAACAGATCCTTTCTGTGCTGAATAGCAATTATTGAAAGCCAAAGTGTCAGCGATACTCTCCAAACACAGGAGAAAAATCTGGGCTTGCAGATGCTTCAGTGGCATTGCAGTTCTCCCTCAAGTACTGTAGAGTGATAATGATACTGCCACATGCATAGCCAGGAATAAAAGAAAGGAGGAGGTAAGGTGTCTTTTCAATAAGCACAGGCATATCTTCTCATG
Source organism: Corvus brachyrhynchos (assembly GCF_000691975.1). NCBI lineage: Eukaryota > Metazoa > Chordata > Aves > Passeriformes > Corvidae > Corvus > Corvus brachyrhynchos. The sequence goes on from NW_008238983.1 coordinate 866,861, forward strand.
AAAGACTGACTATTTTTGACAGTAGCAATTAGGCAGTTCAATAACAGACACAAGTAAAAGAAAATTCTTTGACAGGAGTGTTTTGGATGTGCTTTGGGCAGTGTATATTGTTGTGAAATATGATATTAATTGCTAAAATCCTGATTTATTTCCTTCAGAAGAAACTCAGATACTGTAACAACAGAACCATTTTAGCAAGTGAGGGCAAACAGGTAAGGAGATTTCCCACAATTCTAATTTAAGCATGTTAGAACATATGCACTTTTCCTAGGTACAAAAGAGATTATTCTTTTCTACTTTTTATTTACAACTGTCTGTAACTTCACATTTCTAGGATAGCCACAATCCCAAATGGTATGGCTGCTGTCTCTTTTTTTTTTTCTTTTAGTGACCTTAATCTTTTCTGCCTACGTTTTGCAGTTCTCCACTACAGTGACTCTCCTCGCTACCCCTGTTCCCAGTGTGCCCCATTTCATCTGTGGTAGAGCAAAGCAGTTGTCTTTCTTAAGCAGTTTTCTATTCACCAGCTGCTGCTTGCATTTTCCTCTCTGCTAGAGGCTCAGTGCTCAGTACATTTTTCTTGACTTCTTGACAGAAACATATGCTAATTTCCCACTCTGAAGTTAGGCAAAAACAAACGAGGTGGGACATAAGGTACTGGAACCTGGGCACGATAGAAATAGCTAAACTTTGACTTCACATTTGATTGTCAGGAGCTTTCTTATCTCTCTTAGACTTTCATGGCCATTTACCAATGTGAAATGGGTGCAGAGTGCTACCAAATCAGAAATACCTGCAATGCTCAGCTCAGTGTGGGCAAATGAACTCCACTTGTGCAAATTTGCTCCAACAGGAGAAATCAACTAGCAAATAAAGAGATGCCCATTAAGACTGATTTCATTTTGAATGTGCTATTAAAAGAACTGTAGATTAGGAGGTCATGTCTCTTTTTTGATGAAAAGGTCTGTTATTTCTTTGATCGTGATAGTAACTGGCTACACTAAAACGCTCTAGATTCTCTAAAAGCTTCTTAATGTTACCCTTATTAACTACACAGCTGAAGAAGCTGTAGCAAAAGAGAGGAGAACTAATGAAGATAGGCTGGCCTCCCTTCTTAGATCTTTTGATCCTACTTGTGATCCTGTTAAGGATCTAGGAGACCTTCTCAAGCAGGGCTAGACTGGATGGCAGAGGGTGGAGATAGCCACGGGGACAGCCCCAGGAGGCCTAGCATGAGGAAGCAGCTGCAGCAGCGAGAGGGACTGACCATTTCTGAGTCACTTCAGAGTTACTAGGACAGAATAATGAGTACTAAAATGGGAATAAGGCATGCTTGTGGTTCATTCAGGTGAATAAATACCATACCATGCTGGCAGGGATGTTCTAGCAATTTGACAAGTAGGACATTCTGTTTCCAGTAGGATGATATTTATTCATTGTTCAAGTGCATGGCAGAAGCAGCTACACTCAACCTGCGACTTCAGGTGAGGCAATAAACTTTACCACTTCAGTGTATATTTCCAGCCACGATGACTCATTACTTAACTGAGGTTTTGTGAACAGTGAGTGATGTTTCTGAAACTCTTGAAGTTTCATGAATAGGAAACACACATACTTGCTTTTCAAATCACTCATCTGAGAGGTGGCTTTCTTCTTTGAGAAGGGCCTTTTAATATGTTTTTGCTAGTAATTTTATGTTTCTCAGAATATGAAAATGTATAAAAGAATAATGTTACTTATGACTGAATAGCTTCTGAAGTATTTAATAATGCCACTTATGTCACTAGTTCTTTGAAAAACCTTAATGAGTTGCTTAATTAGAAATACTGAGGAAATTTGAATGGCAGATTTTTTCCTTTTTTTCTCTTGGTTCATACAGGTCTGCATACATACATTGTGAAAATCAAATACGATAGAGGTGACTAACTCCTTTGCTTGTATTGTTAAAGAATATTCCTCTGGTGAGGAGTTTTCTCTGGGCATTGAAACCAATAAAATGTATGTGATCAAATGCCTGTAAAAATGTTTCTTCTTAGGAATGGGAAAAAAAGAAAACAACATCAACAAAGACAGGAAAGACTGCAATCTGACTTAAAACAATTGGTGTTTCTGGTATCGTTAAATTCTTTGCAATTATACGTGGAATCTCTTTGGGATATAGAGAGTTTGTATTTTTTGCAAGTGGAGTCTACAATGGAATTACTGAAATCTTCCCCTTGTGTAATGGACACTTGAATATGGTGCTTTATTTTTAAAATCTGTTCCAGACAGACTCTTTTCTATTGTTTTCCATGTAAGGGAGCTGAAGCCATGCTGCAACTCTTAACTATATTGTTAATGCTAAATAACTGTGATCATCATATGCAGCAAATTGGGGATTAGAAGCTTCTAGGACAGCTCTGCTTTTATGTTTCAGACAACTGAAGGAGCTAATCCTAAAAATACAGAACATGTGATTCAAGTGGTTGTTCTCAGTCCAGGATTCAGTAGAACATTGCTCTGTGCAAGCCAATGAAGACAGCAAAATTGGCCTTTGCTCACTGGAGTTTTTGATTTTGATTCTGAATTAATTCCATGGAGCTGCCAGGATTGATAGCCAAGATCAAAAACACTGGAGAAGTAGCTTGGGAGAAGCAGAATTAAAAGAAACCATTTCTGTATGATTTGAGCTTTTATGCCTGTAAACAGATGTCCCTGTTTAAAAAACAAAGAGATACTAATCTGGACAAGAGAGACTTCTGTTTCAGAAAATCCTTTTCATCAGGCATTCCCCTGAGTAGTTAATGCTAAAGAAAATTATTCCCAGTAAGAAAAGAAACATGACCAACTGAGGTGCCAGTACAATCTCTGATGCTTCCCTTCACATCAGAGAGGGGTAAATCATCTATTCTTCCATTAATGTAAAGACTCCATGTATTTTAAGTATTTTCTTGAGCCAAAACTAAACTTCTCTGATGCTCTTATGGAAAGCAGTGAACAGAAACAACCAGCCTCAATCTTGTCGAAACTGTTAAGAATTTTGTGTCAGTAGAGCCAGCATGTCACTCTTAATTTTTTAAAAATGTTTCTTAGTTCTACTATTGCTTCTTTCAATTTTTGCTACTCTTATTGGCAAAATTTCTGTTAGCCTGATTTTAATGACAAGGGCTTAAATGACTGGAACTTAAGTATGACTTGAAGTGATCAAATGTTTGCTGACTATATCCAGAGAAATCCATGCTTTCGCAATAAAGAATGCAATTAGTTAAATCTCAAACATTTCTAAAAATTGCACTTATTTGCACTCATAGTATGTTCTACTTCAGTATCTTAAATATTGCATGCATTTCTAGCGCGTTGTGACTCTCATGGGCTTGGGCTGCTTCCTTCTGGAGAGATAAAAGACTTCTTCTCGTCAAGGTCACTTAGCTTTGATCCTAAAGTCCTCCCAGTTTCTGCTTTCCTGTTTCCTTCCCACCTCTCATTATGGGCAACTGATGTAAGCTGAAAATTGTCAAAGTGTCCTGCAAACATGAGTGTTTATTCACCTAAGGTACCCACATAGTCTCCATTACCAAAGAGTTTGATCACTTAATAATCTTTACTGTATTTATCCTCAGCGTAATTCTGTGAGAACTGCGAAGCTACCATTCCTGAACACGGAAAGTGAATATAAAGACCAGACCTTCAAAGGCATTTAGAAACCTCACTCTTACTGCAATCAAGTCAATGGCATTTAAGCCTCTTACACCCTGACATTTTAGACCTAATGCAGAAACAGAAGGCTATAGGGACACCAGAAAGTCTGAGAAATTATTATGAACTGAACATGGATAAACTTTATAAATACATACAAGTTTCTTTGTCATTACTCTCTAAGATTGAATGTGTTTCTACACAAGTCTTGACAACTTTGCTTTTATTGATCTCCTCTTAAAGAAGCTGTAAAACATTTACAGTTTTATGACGTTTCTTGCCTGCTGGATGAAGACAAGTTTAAAAACAAAATTGAGGCTATACCAGCCGTTTGTTAGCCCTATCTACACATTATCTATTTAATTGTCTTGTGATGAAATGTTGTTTCTTCAGTTACATGAGAAATCCATAATTAATCTGTTTTATACCAGAAATTAGATTCTTTCTCCTATTTAAAGCCCTTCCAACTTAGCCACCACACAGGTGTTGGGTACACACAGGTAATCTGAGGGGAAGTCTTCCCCAGAATTATCTGCCTCTTCTACCTTCTCATAATTGCTAACCAATACCCTATTCTTCTGATTTACTGCAAGCTGGTTTAGATTGTAGGTGGTAAGATGACTGTTTTTCAAGCATGGGCACTTGTAAAGCAGTAGGGATTACCCAAGATTCAGTCTGTGTATGGAAATACAAGATTCGACCTACTTCAGTCTAAGATGTATGGTTTTAGATTTTCATTCCATTGTTTATAAATGCCTGAAGTTTGTCACAAATGTGATACATCATTTAGTCCCATATTCCAAGTGTTGAGCTTACATGTGTACATATATGTATTTAAAAAATATATGTATTTAAGTCTGTACCTTTGTGCTGTACACTACTATCTAAACTGATCATGGCTATTGAAATGCTACTATTGTCAGTAGAAAATGCACTTTAATTTCAGTGCTGAATAGCTCACGTGTTTCCTTGATGTTAGTATCCAGAATAGGATGGAGGCTTAAAACCACAAGTCACTGTTCCTCAAAATGGAAGTGTGACTCTATCAGATGTGAACAGCTTGAAAGAAAACCTCAGGTGTTTGGGGGAACAACATGGAACACTTTGACTGCAGTTTATTTGGCTGTAACTGGAAAAAACAAGTAAGAAGAGTTTTACTGACATAAGCATTGATGTAATGGGCATGTACAAGACTGCATCAGCAGTACCAGTGGGAGCACAGCTTTTATAGAACCTTAGGAAATGTTACCATTGCTACCAAAATCTTGCAGATTTTGTTTTACCTTAACACAGGTCACTTTGGGCTTTGCCTGGTCCTGAGCTTACATTAGCTTGTTTTGGCTGAATCAGCAATTGCCCAACAGATGACTAATATCCAACTTATATTTGGTGTTATCTTCACTCTGTAAAATTGCGTGGTTTTACCTTAAAGAAATTACAGCATGCGTGTTGTTCCAACACCTCTTAAGTGAATAACCAGTAACTAAAGTTGGGCACTAATTAAAAAAGTGATATTAACAGACTGCGTAAAAACCCCAAGCAGACCCAGAACTAAAGATATTCCTCCCAGTGAAGAATTTAAGGTGCTAATTATTTGCTTTTGCTACTCATAAGAAAAGTGAGTGTGATGTAGCAAAAGGAGGTAGATAATAGGAGGTTGGTGACTAACAAACTGGGTACTATTAATGGGAATTAGCAATAATTAGATAATATGGACTATAAATGTTAGCATCATTGTAACTGGACTTGGAATAACTGTTTGATTAATTTTGGTTTTACTGCTGAAATAATAATTAGACTAACAATAAACTCCAATTGTCAGCTCTGCATAAAAGGTGTGTCCTCAGGTGCCCATAATGAGATTTTGACTCTTTGTCAGATGGGCAATTTTTATGCAGCAGAAGTGTGGAAAAGGGGAAAATAATAAGTAGCAGCAAGGAGAAAGAGGAGTGGCAGCAAAGAGGCTTCTAGCTTGGCAGTGCTTCAGAGCTGGGACACAGCTGGTTATCCAGCTGTGATCCTGGGATGCAGCCAGACAAGGAAGACTCAGGGCACACCCCTCAGATGTACCTTTTCAGGCATTTATATTAATCTCATGCCAGCAGCACTCTGACATACCAACCGTCAATGCAGGGGTTGGGTTCCAGCCCAGCAGGGGATTCAAGTGGGTGTCCCTCCCCTGTGCCATCCTCTCAGAGCAGCATTGAAGGCAGGGCACTGTGTGCAGTCATGAGGGCTGTGATTGCTCTCTTGGTCACAAGATAATTTTTGCTCTGGAAGCAGCCCCTATTCTCAGCAGTTTTGCACTGCAGGGACGTGCCCCATGCCAAAACAGACAGCGTCAATTCATTAGTCAAGGCTGACTGAAATTCGGAGCCGCATCTCAGAGGTGCAGCCTGTACGGATGCCTGAGGGAAACGTGGATGAGGGTGACTTTAAGCAGCCTTGCTTTCAGCTGTGCTCTAGAGCCTGAAGTGGCCTCTGACAAAGCCTAGGCAGTCCTGAGGAGCTCTGTAGTCACCACACCAACCTGGGTTTTGCAGTTTGGCCTCTATCTCTCCAAATCCAAGATCATCCTCGGACATGCGCCCATGGCTGATAAAGTACGTGAGCAGAGCTGCTGAAATTCAGTTCCTGTGCAATGAAGTCTGAGGGAGTGTGTCCTTCCTGGTGGCGTCTGGGGCTTCTAAAGTTCCTTTATCAGCTCTTTAAACAGACCCTTTGGCAAATACGGAAAATTTGGGAGTGATGGCTGGGTCCCTATTCATCCAGTTGCAGCACAAGGTGTGACAGACAAGATGGTTTTCTCCGTCATAAAAAACCTAAAAAGCAACACGCCTCACTGCTCTTGAAAGCTAAACAGGG
>NW_008238983.1:873499-874338 GCF_000691975.1 Corvus brachyrhynchos
GAAAGAGAGCGTTTCACTTCAGCGCAGTTGCATACCCATTGAACTGACATGGTGGGGAAAGGGCCAGGATGCATTCCTGTGGGGGCTCCCACTTAAAATGCACTCAAGTCATGTGTCCTGAATAAGCATATGAAGGAAAATGAGTTGTCTTCAAGGAAAAAATAGCAATGTCTGGCCTGCCTTGCCATTCCTTCTCAAAAGGGGGAGTGCAATATATCACCCCTGCTTAAACTGCATATTTTGTTAAGCCTAACATTTGGATTTATTAATAGTACAACTTCCCTCCTCTATTCCCCCAAGATAAGAATTCAATCTTTTTTTTTCCCAGAAGCCGCATTTATATGCATACTTATGGGCAGGCAAGGTTTGCAGAAGGTGACTCCCTACAGAGAACGTGTGGCTTCTTAATGTCAATTTGTTTCTGCATTTGCTGGAGGACCCTGTAGTAATCTGGATGAATACTTGCTGTAAATTGATAACAAGATATGATGTCCTAGAAAGTACATGCTAGCATAAAACATGAGGGAAAAAGAATCCTCATTCCATTTTAAATTAGCCAAGTTGTTACAAAATGGAGAGATTCCCCTTTGTGTTCTGAAGTAATTTATAAGGTGGGATTTTTTATTACAGCTGTTTGGTGAATGGGATGGGAAAGAGACAGATAATGGATGAATGTGCTTTTTCTGATGTGGAGGGATGTAAGCACAGCTTGTGGCTGGGGGAGAAAGGAAGATTAATTGTCAACTGGTCTATTGTGCCAGATTTTGACAAACTTGTATGTAGTGTAGTGTGGAATCTACACTTTTTAAATATCTTTTTCTTTCCCTGAGTATTTCTGA
>NW_008238983.1:874363-882063 GCF_000691975.1 Corvus brachyrhynchos
AGTAGAATGGGTCACTATTTTGCTTCTGAACATTTCAGAGCCTGGAAGGAATGGGAAAAGAATGGCAGACAACTTTGGCTTGGTCAAACAGAATTTCCTTCTGGGTTTAAAAGGGACTGTGTGCTTCCATTGCATGTCTTTCAGCCACTGTGAGGGGACAGTACCCCATGAACACTCCAGGTATCTGACCCTATTCCTCATCCACTTGGCTGGGTAAAATCAACCTTGTTGCTGTGGGTCAGTCCTCTTCTGCCTTTTGCAGCTGCACTTGTTTAGTCATGATTAGCATTTTGTCCTGAATTGCTTCTAATTGCACTTTAAGGCTGTTTTATCTTACTTTATTTTCATCCTAATAGTAGAAGGGCAAAATCCATAAATTCTATTTTAGACAAGGAAAAATGATCTGAACAAAATTTCAGGCTGTTTTTTATACTTACTGTTATTTATAGGCTTGATCTCCAACCCCATGCCCCAGCTCACCTCTGTACCAAACCACATTAAGCCTTAACGTGAAAATCTTTAGGGTGAGATCATAACAAATAAATAGCTGTTAGCCATGAGCCCTTTCTATTGTTTCTCTTTTGTGTGTGTGTGCGTGTTATAGTATTTCTGTGGTTTAATGGGATCAAAGTAATCTGACTTCTGTATTCTCATAGCTGGTCACAGGCTATATGAACATTTTTCAAATTCAACCTTCCACCCAGGACATGTACTAGCTCTCAAGGAGCTCTTAAGGAAACATCCCAATCCAATGACTGCTGCAGATGTGTTCAATAAAAGCAGAGCTGTAACTACACAAATTACCTTTGCTAAGCTGCAGGGTGCTGCAGAACTGCTGGAATGAGTTTCTCCCTGCCACACTTTTCATTCTCTCTGCTGGTTGTGAATGAATACAAATTAAGAAGAAATCCCCGAAAGAGGTTATAGGCCTATACAAATATCTTACAAGAGAATTGGGCTGCTCATGCAGGTTGTTTTTTACATTGCAGAAAGTTTTAGGAAGAAAGGGATGTCACCTTAGAAGCCTGAGTAGGGCAGGAATGTGAGATCATCAGACTAGCAATTTCATTACAAATGTTGCAGTAATTGTTATTTTAATTAAAGTCCCAGCTCTTGGAGATGGGTTAATGTTGGAGAAATTCCATTTTCTTTAAGGAAAGCATGTTTCTAGTCTGATAAGTTTGTCAAACAACATTTGGAAATATAACCTGTGTTCTAGCCTGCTAGCTGGGCTCAAATGCAATGAAAGCTGATCTGAATGTACAATGCATTTTCATTATTTGAGACAAAACACCTCTTGAGTGGAAAGCCAAACTAATGCATGTTGGGGCTGGGCACCAGACTTTCAAATGTGGCATGGTTAATTCTAGATGTTTAAATTCAACACCTGAAATGTGCTGAGATTGAGAATGGCAGATGGAAGAGGCTGTGGCAGTCTGTCGTGGGAAGGAGGATATGGTAAGGGTGCAAAATACCTGTTTGTGACCAGGAGGAACAGAGCAGTCGTAGCAAACTCGATGTGCTAGGTGTACATCCAGGAGGAGCAAAAGCATGCTCTCTGCCAGGGAGTGAAATGCTATCAGAGAAAAATTGCTCTGCTTTTACTGCTGAATCCAGTTTCTTGCAGAGACTGATTTACTTGATCTTTTGGCACCAAAATGCCATTAAACAGTGTCTTCAAAATTGTATGAAATGAACTAGGCCCTGGTTTCAGTCCACAGACAAGCTGTATTCTCTCCAGGCTTCTATACCTGGCTGGGGCTCAGGCAAGTTCTTTCACCACTGGCACCCTCAGCTCTGCAGGGTTTTAAGAAATTCATCTGCTTCTCCTTCTCTGGTAGTGGCACAGAAAGGAACTGATTATATTTTGGCTTTGTGGAAGCAGGATTTTAACCATTTTCCATATGTACAGGTTTGTTTTATTTCTCCTAGCAGCTACTTTGTAGAGTCTCTCCTGCTGCAGAAACCTGGGAAACAAGACCAGGAGTTTACCTACACAAGAGAAATTATGCTGCCATAGTTTGTTTGTGGGTTTTGTTTTTTTTATCCTCTCCTATGAATTTGTTATGCATAATCAATTTCAAAATGCCATAAAAAGAGCCAACATGAAAGAAATTCAAAACCCTTAGTGGAATGTTGTCTTTAAAAATAACAACATTTTGGCTTCAGGCCAACCATGCTGAGAACGAGTGGAATAAAAATTCTCCTAAAATATTTAATATTACACAGTGGATTATACTGGATTACAAATAATCAAACATGTCTGTTTATTTTTAAAAAGACATTCATGTCAAATGCAGCTCTGTAGCTTTCATGTTTGTTTGTTACTACTCAATAACATTTTAATAAGAGCCTCTTATTTATGAGAAAATAGTACTTTATTACTCATTGGATTTTGCCTTTTTCTTATGCCTACTCAAATTCAGAGGATTTCTTACATGCACTTCCAAGAGGAGTAGGATGGAATCTGTTTCCAATTGGCAAATTGTACTTTCTTCCTTCCCCTACCCCATGAAACCTGTCACAAACCCATGGAAGATGGTCATCGAGTGACCTAGTTTGTTGGATCGAATCAGTGGTGAAAACACACCAATTTTACATAGTATCTGCTCTGGCATTAGGGAATTTGATGCCTCTTCTTCTCCCAAACGTGGCTGGTAAGAGTCTCCACTTACATAATTGGCAGAGTTTTGGGAACAAGCTTTATTAATTTGTCTGCTTTTAAAAGGACGAGTACATTAGGAAGAATGGGATAAAGGAATGAAGTAAGAGTGGCTATTATGAGGGATTTTTAATGGATTAGTGACATTTGAGGAAGTGGGTTCCTCGAAGTGCAAAAGCACCTTTCAGATTATGGAAGTAATATTTGTCCAACCATTGAAATAAAATAGCCAATATGATCAGTGTTCCTGGACAGAGAATTTGGACCCTGAGGCTCAGTATTTAGAACCTCTTCTCAGCTGCCAGCTGACCCTGGTGGTGCCAAAATTCCCCAGGCACTTGTACTTCTGTCATCAAAGCCCTCCAGGTGCGTGCACTTCTGCTATTGAGAAAGGGCAAAATTATGCAAATCTGATGCAGGCAGGCAATGTGGCAGCTAACACTTGGCATGATTCACAGGCTAGACCCTCATTTTCCTATTTCCCCTCAGGAGCCTCAGCTGGGACATCAAAATGCATCTAACCATATTGGAACAGCATGCAAGTCCATTTCCCACCTCCAGCCACTGTGATCTGGTGGGGCTCTCGGAGCGAAATCCCCTCCAACCGCTTGTGCTAAAGCTGAGTACCACACTCTAATATTTATAGTGCCCAGGCTGCCCATCTGACTGCACAACCACCACATCTGAGACCCTTCTCCAGCCTTTCTTTGGCGTGGTAGCAAAGGGAAAGTTTTGGCTCAAGTTCTTTCTCCTGTTTTCCTTTTCCCTGCTCCCGCCTAAATGGATGGAGCATAAAGAGCACTGCAGCTCTACCTTACACAACTGAATGGGCTCAGACGGAGGAGCAAAGTCTTGTCCACGTGTTCTCTCTCAGCTGCAGCTGTGTTGGCTTAGTTTTTGTCACCAAATGCTCATCTGCACACCCTGCCAAGAGGGAAGGTTGTTAAGCTGTACTATACCTTAACCTATCTCAGTCTAAATAAACTCATTGTAGCTTGCAGATCTCAAAGCAAACCTATACAGCTGACACAAAGGAGGTGGGGAGGGCTCCCAGGAAGGAGTCTATGTGAACAGTTCTGGGGAGGTAGCCTGCAGGTGGAGGAGGGAGGAGGTCTCCTTCACCAGCACAGCACAGCCAGAAAAGGATGTAGGAACAAGACTTCAGCCACATCAAAAAATGGGGGCTGATGCAGCTTCTGTGGAAAATTGATGAAGGGACTGAATTGTGCCTGAACTCCTGTGCTTGCTTTTATTTCTTGGCCTAGTCTGCAAGATGCCAATTTAGCTATTAAGGTCTAATAACAAAATGGAAAGCTTAATTATAAATGATTAAATGTTCCGTTAGAGGTTAATAGAATGGTCTGATAAACAAATCTGTTGTTGCATTTCATCTCCCTGTTAACAAATTACTGGTTTGTCAGTTGCCTGCTTCCACCCTTCCCTACTTTCTTTCTGGGTTTTTTTGTTTATAATGCAGTTGCTCGCATATTATCTGTCTTTTCTTTGAAGATAACAAAGTATAACTAAGACTTAGCTACACAGCTTTAGCTAAAATATCTCATGTTGTTGCTGAAACCACATCTCCTGCTTCAGTCATGCAGAAATGGATGAAATGGGAATCAGACTCAGGGGATTTAACTGCAGTGCCAAAAGGCAGGGAGAGCCGTGGGGAATCAGCACCATCTTTTAGCCTTCTGACGTTGACACCTGGGAAATTTGAGATGAATGTATCGGATAGAACAGAGCTTGCACATCATCTCCATAAAAATCCCCTGTTTCCAGTTTCATTGAACTCTGTACACTTACGCACTTCTGCCAGAGTTGAAAAGCACTTTATAGGCACTGAGAAGAGCCTTGCAACACACCTTTATGTTAAGTGCTGTCTTTATTTAAAAGATTGAAGGAGGAAGGAGATGAGGGAAGGGAAGCCAAGAGGGAATAGTGCGGAGAGGGACTTATAAAAATACTTGTGCAAGTTAACTTAATGGGAATTAGGCACCCATCTGACTTCAATGCATCCTGTGAAGGAATCTAACTCCTGTGGATGAACTCCCTCAGGGACTTTTGCAAGTCTCTTGAAGTAACATTAAATCTTTGTAAATCTCATACAGAAGGGTATGTCAAGTCTGAGCCAACTGTGATTATGGCTGAATGTTTCTACCTTTCACTGTAGTAAATGGGACTTGTGGCTATACAAGAGGTCAGCCTATCCAACTCTAAGGAGATGACAGTGAGCCTGGGTAATCCAGAAGCCTGCCACATTAGCTGGCCAAGTGTGCTCAGACATGAAAGGCTCCATGTGTTCTGACTGTGTGTTCAGAATCAGTATTTACTTGGTACTGAGGGTGGCCCCCAAAAGACTAAGTCACCTTGCACATGCCAGTCTGTAATTGAGCCGGAAATAAAATCTAGCTCATCTTACACCAGCAATGGAGGTAGTGCTACTTCTTGGTGTAGTTAATGGCAGGGTAGGGAAGGCACTGAGGCAGAGAAGACTACAATGAAGCAACCTGCTTCCTCTGAAGACTCGAGATACCTGGCAGCTCTTTTGTGCCCGAGTTCAGAAATGTTCAGTATTTGTGATGCTAAGTTTTTTCTTCTTCTGGTCTCTATGATTATAGATAGTCTCTAAACAGGTCGTTCAAATGACAGGATGTATTTTTAAATTTCATTGTCTCCTCAAAAATCAAACATTTCCTTTCCCCCAAGATCTCAGCAAGACAGCTGGCAAATCCACGCTTACAGGCAAAAATTACAGAAAACACAAAAAGTACATGGACAACAAAAAACAAGGCAGGAATTCAATGCAGTATACTGCACTGCCTGAGCACAACTATAAAGATAGCTCAGTATAGATGAGACCCTGTCAGAGCTTTTGAGACCTCTTCATACATTTTACAGTGTGCTGCAAAACTAGCAGGCTTGGCCCCAGTGCTCCTCTGATTACAAAGCCAAGAGAAAAGCAACAGCAGAAATGAGAGCTGTGTCTGCTGATACAGTGAATGCTGTAGAACCTGCTGGAGCATTGCTGCTGCATGTACGAGTGTGTCTGTTTGCTCAGGTGTGAATATATGTATTACCTCCCTTTGTTTACATGGATGCTTTGGTTTCCTGTGTTTATACAAGCTTGTTCTAAAGCCTGGCACATCTCATCTTTGAAGCTGTGAATCCTGCAAATTCCATCCAAGCATACTGCCAGCAATCCACAGCTGTACACAGCAAGAGCAAGTGAATAAACCAAGTGTGACTGGAAGGAAAGCAAAGCTGCTTTGCTCTTGTGTGAGCTTTCTCTTCAGTTCTGTGAAAGACCCAGTTTAGCAGAGCACTTTACTTTCAAACTGTATGCTTTTACTGAAGGCTGCTAGAGGACGTAAAGATGTACCTGAATGCTTTGCTGAATCGAGGCCTAAAAAGGAGAGCATAACAGAGAAAATGTTGATCATTATCTAAGAAATGATGGGCTGGCATCATGCTGACAGAAGTACTTTTTCAGTGCACATAAAAACAGTAGGGATTACAGGTGAGGAATGAGTTTCTGCACCTTATCTCTCACTCATTGAAACAAATGGTTTTATGTTTCCAGCAAGTTTATTTAACTTATTCGTTCCAAACAGGCATTTTGTTTTTTATTCAGGTAGGAGCAAAGGAGAATGAACTCTTCTGATTGTCCTGCAAGTTCAGAGCAGCCTTAGTTTTTCTCCAGTGACACATTTTGTTTTACATGTTGGCAAACCAGGGGTAGGATGTCTGTTTATCCTCTGTGCTGGAGACCAGCACACCATTTGCTAAGTACAGAAGCATTTCTGAAACTAGGAAAAGCAAACAATGTTCTGGGAACATAAATGTCTTCCCTGGTTAACAATTTCCCTTACAGAGAAAGAGAAGGGAGAGGAGAATTTGAATTTGAATGTGCCCCCACTCCACACACATGCATATACACCTCCTGCCAAAAGATGCATCTGGTTCTATAAAAATCCCAGATCCTCTTGCATGAATGCAATCTGAAGTCATAGGTTTGCATAAGAACCAAATCCTCAGCCAGAGGGCTGTGAAGTATCTGTCAGCTCGTCAGCTGGATACATACAGAGAGAGCTATTTAGAGCTGATGTTGCTGCTTGGAAGACAGGGACTTGCTTATCTTTTTACTTCTGTGCACCTGTGGCCTGTCTTGCCTATTTCATAATGCTTCTACTCACTTTTACATCCCCTTGTTTGAGCTAAGGGCAACTTTAAAGCAAGTGGCTGATGTTTGGGTGCTCTGATCCTTGGGAATGGCAAACCTTTACCCAGGGGCAGTGAGGCAGTGGGGAGTGGAGGTGCTTCCTTGTGAGATAGGGAGGAAGGGCCCTACATGGAAGGAGAGTCAATGAATATCTGGGAGAGAGGTAGTCACCAAAGCCAGTGGGAGTGCATCTAACCCGTCGGATCTACAGGGAGGTAGCTTGGGAAATGTTTGTTTTTATGAAGGAAGCAACTGCAGCACAAAAAGCACCACATGAAATAATATTAGGCATGATTCACAAGAACCTCCTGCCCTTGTCTCAAGATATGCATGCCTCGCTTTCATTTCTGTTTCAAAGAAACTACAGTCTTTGAACAAAAATTCAGCCAAAACAATGCAGGTTAAGCAAAGAGGCTTTCAGAAATAGTGCATCATTGACCATACCATCCTGCAAATAACCAGCTTTGTAACAGAGGGCAATAGCATCACTGACTCTCTACCCTTTTAAAAATAAAAGGAAAAAAATATGCTTTTGGTCCCATTGTCTCTACATGTCAGCTACAGGTCTCTACAAATTATCAGGATGTTACTCAGAGGAGACACTACAATGCCTGTAATGCTGCTGCTGGTAAGGTATCAGAATCTCTTTCCAGATTCAGGTGCTGGCCAGCAAACTTGAAATTGCATCCCACTGTGATGTTCTTTTCCCTATTCCACTGAAACAAATGGGGTAGTGGTTCACTGCTGACTCTTTCTCAAAGCGTGGTGTGTGGCAGTGATCTTGGAAAGAGGTCTGTGAGGCGAGCTTTCCCATTC
>NW_008238983.1:882097-883349 GCF_000691975.1 Corvus brachyrhynchos
TCCTGCTCTGAAGTGCTCTAGCAGATTAAAAACAGTGGGATGGTGAAAGAGAGGTTGCTGAGCAGTTAATGGCACTAGAATGGAGAAATTGCATGTTGTGATGAACATTGTCAAAGTTTGTGACCTTGCCTAGTGCATGTTGTGCTGATTATACCAAAGGAAGAAGCAGATGTGAGGGAAAATTGAGTTTCATTTCCTCCCAGCCATCCCAGGCCCTCTTTGATAAGTGGAGGATTATGCTGCTTTAGGAAAATAACATATATATCTCTGTGTAATAATGATGGATGTTTTCCCCCAACCCAAGTAACTGTGATAGATGCAGCTGGCTGCAGCCTGTGATGAACATGAAGGTTAATTGGCAACAAGGGCACAGCAGTCCCTAAGTAGCATTATTCTGTGGTATATTCACATGCTGTCATTAATTTTTCTATTTGCTTGACTTTACAAAAACACATAGCAACAAAATCTGAAAAGAACAGCAGTAAGAGCTCAATTATACCTCTTAGCAAGGTAGTACTGAGGATGAGGAGGAGCTGAATTAACCAAGTGCTTGATGACATTATGCCTCTGTACAGCCTAATGCCTCCAGGTAACGGGAGAGCACACTGTGCAGTGGCATTTGCTACATCTGTGCTCTTCTGTCTCTTCTACCTGGTTTGTTAAAAGATTGATTATCATAACACTTCCAGGCCACGGCTATTTTGTTAGAGTTCAACCTGAGTCAGAATTTGAACTCTTGAAGCACTGAAAAAGATATATGGAATGTAGGACTAGAGCTGTTGTGCAGTGTGAGAATGAATACATGGCAGATGGAGTCTGGTGTCTCTTCTCTGAAGGTGGCCAGCATCTGGTGGATGATCTGCATTTAGAGGAATGGTCAAAGACCCCAGTAATAGGCTGTTATGGGGATAATTTGCTTTCCACATGGGGAGCCAGCCTCATCTGGTAGAGTTACAGACTTCTTTCAGCTCCAAAAATCTGACGTATTGTGGACTTTCCAAAAGAAGTCAGGGGGAGCCCAAGGCACTCTCATTCCCAGTTTACTGTTTGTCCACACACATGCCTTTTTGGACACCAGCAAAGTTGGGTTTAGCAGGATAATGTGTAGCGGTGGTTCCTGCAATACATATTCCTGTTAGACAAAAAACCCCATGTTTCCTATACTCTATATTTATATATTTAGGGATGGGGCCATAAAGCTTAGAGCAGCGAAGGTTCTGCAAAGCCGTTGTAAGAGTAGAATGCAGCAGGA
>NW_008238983.1:883594-887310 GCF_000691975.1 Corvus brachyrhynchos
AGCAGGAATTACAACAGAGATGTGAATGAGAACCAGTGAAACACAGGTACCTGACAAACTATGTTTGTCTCTGCTGATCCCACAGGGTTGCACAAACATGCAAGACAAGTTGAGCCCATACAACATGTGAAACAATATGCACTTGTCAGAGCATTCCAAACAAAACCCTACCAGACTGCTCACTCCCTGTCCACCAAACAAAGCAGTTTAAGACCTTTTGCTTTATTATAAAAGTCAACAAGTCAGAAATTATCCATATTCTTAAATAAAACTGATTTTTACAAGGTTTTATTTGAGCAAATGGTGACTGTCAGTATATGGGTATATTAGTATGTGTACAAGGACGGCTTTCAGTGTAAAGTATATTCAGATAACAGGGAAAATTAGGTCCCAGTGATCCACCTCAAGTGAGACCATAACTTCTAAACCTTTGCAAGATTTCAGGGGGAAAAAAATCGTGTCAGATGCAAAACCTACTGCCCAATTAACTCCATGAAAATGGCCAAATTATGAAATTTGGCCATCAAAAATAAATACGCACACCAAGAAAAATCACAAGTGTCTGCACTGCCTACGAGTAACTCTGTATGTGTTCTTTTTCACACTTGCACCCTTACAACATATTGCAAGCACATGAGGGAGAGGACGAAACGGGAGCGGGGGCAGGATTCCTGCATGTTACAGATACTGCTAACAGGTTTTTTTTTAGCCTTTGCTTAAGACCTTCTGGTTGCTGTATTTCATATAGGAGAAAATTTCAAGATCCTTCCCTTGTTATCACTGGTTCTAACAGCTATGTGTGCCCTGATGAGACTATTTTCTTGGGCATATTCCTATTAGTCCTCTTAAACATGTCTCTCCATTTGCCTCTTTTGACTCAACTGCAATACAAAGCTTTAGGCATACTGCTAAATGAGGACGTAAACTTTTCCAGACTTTTGCAAACAACTAGACTTCTGAAGAGGATAAATTGTTATTGCTTTTGCACTGCTCCTTTCTTGGGAAAAATGAAACTCTGCCACTGTGCCAGTATTGCATAGAAGTTTATTGGGTGAGCAATAACATGTCATTGTCAATTGAACTAATAAGCAACGGAAAAGCTGGCAAGTAAAATTCAAGCTCCTGAAAATAATTTCTGAATCTATTTCACATTCACATACTTAATTATTCATTAAAATAAACCAGAATGACTGACAGGAACACAATCCTTCTCAGTGGGCCCTAAAAATTAATCAAGATACTAACTATGCCTGTGGCATTTTTTTTAGTGGAAATGCAGCAAGAAAGTAGGAAAAGTATAGGTACAGCTTGAGGGAATGCACTCCTAAGCCATTATTGTCACATCAAAGACTTTAGAATGGTGTATTTCCTGTATTTCAGAAGGGGATATCTTGACAGGGATGTAAGACTTGGGGCAGTACATCACCATGGTGAGGAAGATCTTGCTTTTGGCCAGTATCAAACCAACCTATTTTATGATGCATTTTTCAGCTCACCAGTATGACATTACATGATTCAGCAGAAACCACACAGTGCAAACTCCTACACGGTTGCAAGGCACTCTGGCTTTAAAATGAGTCCCACAAATCTATCTGTCAATGCCTCAGACCTCTAGAAAGGATTACGAAGTTAGCACTGCACAAAAGCAGCATAGGGGAGCCTGACTCATGCCAAACTGTG
Organism: Corvus brachyrhynchos; assembly: GCF_000691975.1. Lineage (NCBI taxonomy): Eukaryota > Metazoa > Chordata > Aves > Passeriformes > Corvidae > Corvus > Corvus brachyrhynchos. The sequence goes on from NW_008238983.1 coordinate 885,275, forward strand.
GCTTAAGAGCAGCTTGGGGAGCAAAGGTAAGGTTAAAGGTGGCTTTACTACGTCCTTATATACTACTAGTTCTCTGTCAGTTTCTTCCAGGTCATACCCTTGATCGCTTTCCTTTCCTTTACTGCAATGTTTTTGCCATTTTTAAGCTGCTCCTGCATCTCATACTTCAGGTCTCAGGTGGATTACAGGATGTAGTGAAGTTCCCACAAACTAGATGTGTATTGTGTGGAGACCTGTGATTGTGGAAGAGCTGGACTCAGTGTCCCAAATGATTCCTTCTAGTGCTGTGGGAACATAGCACCAGAAAGTACACTAGAAATTCAGCAATATTTAGCGTAGTCTGAAGGCTATTTAAAGTTGTGCCAGCTGCTAAACACAGCAGGGATTCAACAGGGTGATAAAGGACATTTCAGACCAAGTCCTGACTTACGCTCTCTGCAGGGAGGTAATACAGAAATTGCTAGGAAAGCTCTGCTCAGTCTGAGAATTCACCTATTTTGGGATAAGCCTTCCAGGGCTGAGTGAGGGCAGATTTATACCAGATGAATGGTGCAAATCTACAGTAATGCAAACAGGGTCTGAATGTGGAAAGGGAATAACAATAGAAGAATCACTTAAAGCCAAAGATTGGTATTTCAGACCTAGCTAGCTGGAGGCTGGGCTTTTTTTGGCATTTGATTTTTCATTCATTAAACTGTTAACCCATTTTCTGTCCCTGTTAATGCAACTCAATTGCATCAGTGCTTTAACAAGCTGTTAAAGGAACCATCATATAGAAATGGATGGGCAAAACTGTGTCCATATTACTGCACTTTGACTCTGAACATGGGCATAATGTACTGAGCATGATACAGTGCTCCTTCAGTACTCTCACTGGGGGTAGTAAAAAGTAAAGAAAGGCTGGGATGTTTGAGGGAAAATCTCTAAACCCTGAGCTTTATGTGTGATTCAAAAGCCAAGATTTTGAAATGATGCTAGCCGGTTGTAAATTGAAGCTGCGAGAAGCAGCAGTGTGTCCAAGTTAAAGTATGCTGCCTTGTTATATGTATTGAAAAAAGAACACCGAAAATCTTGAGGAAGAGTTTGATGCTATCAGCTCTTGTGACTACTTGTGCTTGTTAACTTGGTTATTTTTTGTGCTTGATCAAAAAGAAAATAAAATTTATCCTCTGTGGCCTGCACATTGCTAATATAAGTGGCAAAGAAGGGCCAAAACCACCCTCTTCACTACTCAAGGTGCACATAGGCTGACCTAATACACAGGCTCTGGAGCTCGCTCAGGCAAGGGCTGTAGTCAAATGATGGTGGCATCCCTGCAGGGCTCAGACCCGGCCAGCCACAGCACCTCAGATGGAAAAGTCTTTGTCCCCACACTCAAACACAGAGAGGTCCACACAGGTGCCACTGAGACACAAAGCACACTTCATTTACACGTCAGTGGAGAACAGTTTGAATAAATCCAGGCACTGAACTTAACACTGTGCTCTATCAATACCAATTGCTGATAGCAGCATGGCAACATTCAGCTGGTGTCGAAACCTTTTAAGCCATTTCCACGGTGCCGTCCCATGGCTGAGTGCCCCCCCTGTTCCTGCTCAAGGGGAAGATGGGGTATTTTTCAGCCCCCCACTACCTGACTGTGCTGTGTTTGGTCCATCATCAGCTCTCCTGTATGGAGGCTCCTCTTCTGTTAGGGAGTGTGACCTCACAATTGCCACGGCACCCCACGTCCCCTGGGTCACACCTAAGGGCTGTGGTACCCAGGGCCCCTGGGGCTGGGGACGAGGCACAGCACAAGGGGATGCTCAGGCCTCTGAAGGGTGACTGCACCGCGCTCCGGAATGTTCCCCCTCCTCACTGCTCTAGGAGAAAACCTTGCAAAACGAGGCACAGCAAAAACGAGGAAAAAAGAGGTTTTTTTGGAAGAAAAAAGGAAAAAAAATCAAAAGCGGAGCCTCAGTGCAGTCTTAACAACGCATGTTGGCATTTGATGGCAGGGCTGAAATTCCGGTCGACTTGTGCAGAATTCCCAAGGA
>NW_008238983.1:887563-890925 GCF_000691975.1 Corvus brachyrhynchos
TCCTTCACTGATACACATTTTAAACCACAAACAGCTAACCCTTACACTTGTTTCCTAGTAAACTACTTAACTGTAGTTAAAAAAAGGGTGGACTTTTTTAGCATTTTAAACAGCTCAGCTGGAAAGCAGAGAAATTAGCATGAAGTGAAATATTTGTGGGCGCTTAATACAGTTAAAAGATTGTTATTTTCCCTGACATAAGACACCAGGGCCAATTAACCATTTCTAACTAAGTAGCCTAAAACAGAATAGCAAACAACAAGAAATAGTAGCCAAAAAGTGATGACCAAACTGTGGAAGGAAGAGAGACTGGCTGTGAACGTGAGGTAAATAAATTTCTAATACAAAACTGTAAAACTACTACAGCATGGAAAGGCAACAACTGGATGGAAGAATGAGGATGAAGAAATTATACTCAGAACTGACATTACTAAACAGAGTCCTCTCCAAATCCTGCCCGTTAAATGTGAAGCTTTTGTTCATCTGGATGTGCATCATATTGCATGGCATAGCTCTCCTACACAAATGTGTAATGGAATGCGTTTCTTTCTACTCATCTGCCAAACTCCAAACTTTCATCATTTTTGTTGAGATTTCTATACAAAAGAAAGTTAAATGTATACAGTAAGAAACATGTATTTTGTTTTGTCTTTGAATGACTCGAAAATTGCCTAATCAGGATGTCACCAGACTGTGATTATGTGCCTTTTTATTACTCTGGATTTTTTAAAATTATTTTTTGTAATGTTTAAAGTTTTTGGTCTCTAAACAGTTGGCACTGGAGTGGGCAATTTGTATGTCATGGTCTGGAATGGGAAAGAGAGTTAACAATTTCTCTGAAATGGATGAGGTAATGTTTACAGATTCATAACCAGGCTGTTGCTGGTGCTGTTGTTTGCTCTTCAGGGTTGGGTTAACAGTGTAACTGCAATGGTGACTCTCTGGAAACCTAGAAATGCAGAACAGCACTTTAGCAACTAAAAAAGACTGAAACCTAGTGCTAGCTTACAGTTCTCGTAGCTAGGAGAAAATTTTGGAAGAAATCCTGCAGTCCCAGAGGCTGTCTTTATTTTCACATTGGTGATTTATGATGACAATTTTCTCACGCTTTGTAATGACACCTCAGGTAAACTGTCTTGCTCACAACACAGAGCTTGGCCACAATGGGGAAAAAAAGTGCATTGCAGCCTCACATGTAGAGCCTGACAAAAATCTTAAGATACTCTGACACTTTTGGGTGCTAAAAAAGCAAGCTCAGAGTGTCTTTCCAAAGGACAAATGTTTTCCTGCAAGCCTAAGATGAATATATACATCAGCAGCTATTTTTCAACTGCCACTTTTTCACAGTTTAGCCAACTTTGAATTATTTGTGTTGGAACAGCATCTTAAAGAGATGTAAAAAGGTGTGGGTTTAAGCTACATTGATTGTCATGATGATCTTCCTTAAGATCATTGCATGTAATGATTAGATCTTCCCTGAATCTCTGAATGATAAGCAATTGGCTATACATATAAGGGCCTGAGATTATCTGTGTCTCTAAAATTATCTATGTGCGTAAGTATTTGCAAGATTGGGCTTGTCTAGGCTAACTTGTGGGCAGCAGAGCTAATTCTCATTTTAGCTTAAATTAATTTTTTTTTGCACTTGTCTGGTACCTTGATAGCTTTGCCTTGCCAGTACAAAAAAAAAAAAAAAAAAAAAAAAAAGCAGCTACTTTAATTGCAATGCAGTGTGAGAAAAATTCCAAACTCCTGAGACGAGCGAGATTTGCACTGACCTCGCATCCACGCTTCCCAGCGCCGGGGAGCTCACTGTCACGCGTTCCTGCTCTGGTTCCCAAACCGGGATAAGATGCTGCGCAGCGCAGCACTTGCTGCCTGCCATCCTACGGAGCCGTGCTCTTTGTCTGCAGCACTTGTAAGGGCAAGCCCGCGGGGCTCCGCAGCCAAGTGCGCTGCGCAGAGCCCCCAGCCCTCCCCGGCGCTGTCAGCAGCCCCGCCGGACCAGCACCTCATCCATCCTGCTGATGGGCTGCTGCTGTGGGATCTCTGCCTGGCGCAGGACTTGGCCCTTGCACAAGTACCAGCCAGCGCCGGGAACTGCAGCACAGCACTGACCCCCTCCATAAAGATGATCTTACCACCTCGGCATCAAAATCAACACTACTGCTATCAAACACTGCCTGGGAGAGACATCTGCTATTTAAATGTATTCCAGCAGATGAAAGGAATGGAAACATAAAACCCAAACACTTCCCTTTTTTCCTAATGTAATCAGTATTTTTAAGCAGTTTATCTGCTTATTAATAGGAAGGTTTTAAAACATTTTGCTTGAGCTGACATTCTTTAATTATAATATTCACACTGCTGAATATGCAGTCACACCAGCAGAAGCTCTATTGTGAAAGAACGCGCAGATTCAATCTGTTTCTTTCTCTGAATTTTTCTGACTTGGTCTTATTTTTCCATTCATCATTATATTTTTGTTTGCTTCTCACATTTCTTTTCAAATGTGTGGGTTTTTTCCTCTTACTCTGTTGTTCCACTTGAAAACACCAGGATTAGCATGCAGATGTTTTTTTGATCAGAGATTTTTTTTTTAATCATTTTCATTTCCCACAGTCTATTTGGGTAGCTGGGGATTTTTTTGTTTGTTTGTTTTTGACCCTGTCTTGTTGGTTGTTTTTTTCTTTTTAATGTATTACCCTAGTCTGAGTGTAAACACCTTCTGTTTGCTATTGTTTTCTTAAAACAGCATTTTAGAAAATTAACTTCTAGTCAAATAGATCATGAGCTATGCTAGGTCTGGCAATAATCTAATAACTTCCATGTTTTTAGTGCTTTGATAACCGTGAAAACTTAGGTCAAATAGATATTGGTTTAGGAAGCTTTTGGAAAAAAAATAAAAAAAAAGGATAAGGTTTCAGCATGTATGTTATTTGTGGAAAGATTGTGCAGTAATACCTTTAAAATGGCTTTTAGAATTCACCTAAGTTATAGGATTTACTGAACACGGGTTGATGAGAAAAGTATTAATACTCCTTGCCAATAAGAAAGGACCAACTTCCTATTTTTTATTTAATTAAAAGGAATAATGACCTCTTTAAATGAGCTCCAGTTGGAATTTGGGCTAGGTTGTTATCTGCAGGCTATCATTCACAGGAGTTGAATTACACTTAATTTTTAGAAAGCTGAGAGGAGAAAAAGACATTCAGCATCTTAGCCCAGGGAAACTGCCTTCGAATGCTGCTTTAAGCAATGACAAGCAGAAAGAATACAACCTAAGCTGTTACCACCCATGAAACTTGCAACATCCACCTTCATTAAATCTATACAACAAACACTGAAGAGGTTCAGGAATG
>NW_008238983.1:891011-904644 GCF_000691975.1 Corvus brachyrhynchos
TCTCTTGCATTAGAAGCAGTGATCAATGGATTTTACAGGGCCGGTATTTCAAGATCAATTTTTAATGTCAAGAAACTAAAGTTGGGGGTAGGTGTTCTTCCATAACCCTGAACATTTCCAGTAACTACGATATCCACCACTGCTGTTTAGTGGCTGCATATATTTTTAAGAACATCCATGCCTGAAGCATCCATGGATAGGGAAGCTCATCTCCACACCATCCCTTACAAGGAAAGGCAAATTTGCCCGCAGCGATGTGTGCTGGGCCAGCTCCGAAATGCCATGAAGATGTTGCTCGGGAGCTTGGCCAAGACAAGAGAAACTCCTGTTCATTTCTAAAGTTCATTTAATGCCTAAAACTTGGTAAGGTCCCTCTTATCCAGCATGACTTTGGTCCCTGAGGGGCCACAGCAATTGCATCACCATGTCCTGGCACCCCGAAGGAGCAGCTCCGGGGCAGCGGCACAGAGCCTGGAGTTCAGTACTGAGCAAGCACAACATGCACAATTTAGTTACCTCTTAGGAAGTATCTGCTACCACCTCTCCCATGCAGTCGACTTAATTCCTGGAAAGGGTTATTGGCTAAAGTTAAAAAAAGATTATATTGAAATGTGAATTGTTCCTTCAAGGTTTTTCTACAAGTAAGCAAATGCAAAAAAAAAGGATGATGCTTTTTCCTTTGTTTCTAGACACCTCATTAAAAATGGGAAATTTTTTAAGTGTTTAAAAAAGCTATCTTTTTTTTCCCACAAGATAAAGCATAAGGTTATCTATTACCTGAAGCTATAATCAGGTTAATATAACAAATCTGTTTTTTCCCTGCAATCCTATTTCTTTTTGCCCAAGTAATCAATTTTTTGTGACATCACATACTTCAAGGAGAAAACGGAGGATGACTCTGCTACAGCAGTACAGCAGAGCAGCAAAGAGATTTTTTTTGTCTTGCTCCGCAATATGTAACTGAAAATGCTTTAGGGGTTAGTCAGCTTTCTTTAGAGCTGTGGCCATTAAATAATGTTTTCCCAACCCTTCTTCTGTGTCCTATCACAAACAGACAAGGGCAGAAGTTCCTGTAGCCCCTTTGCACCAGCAAAGCCGAAGCAGAAGCAATGCAGTCAAGGGACAAACCTCTCCCAAGCAGATGTTTCTGGGGAAACGTGGATGTGTGCCATCTCATGGGAGGGACCTGGGTGCATGAGGTTACAGAGGGATTATCCTGAAGTTGCTGCCTTCTATCTTGTAATCTAGTGATTTCCTATCCCAGCACAGCAGTTTATTTCAAGAAGAGCACAATTTAGCACCTCTTTGAACATCCCATTATGACTGAATGTATTGTAATTAGTTCCTGCTTGTGAAGCACTCTGACACAGAGGAACACGCAAGTGTTAAGTGTTGCAATCATGACCATTCACCTTTACGTGATACTTTTCTGTTTTATTTAGCTACTTGTGACCAAGGCATCTGTGTGTCTTTGGCCAGGCTGCACACGGGTGAACTAGTGAGACCACAGGAATGGACAAGTGCAGTCCTGAAATATGCCCTGCTCCAGAAAGCTGAGAGATAATTTTGCTGGTAATGAAGAGGCAACTAGTTAGCAAGGCATTTATAAATGATTGCAATTAACTTTACTGCATTGCCACCTCCAAGTCTCCAAGTTAGTTGTAAACTGGACTGACTTAAAAATAACCTAAGATTGTTCTTTTCTATTCTTTCCTTTGGTAGACTTCATGTTTTCAAGGCTTTATTCACATGCAAGAGCTACAGATTTTACTTTTTTAGTAAAATCCATGTATAAAAACATCTTTGCTTTGACAGATCAGAGCTTTAAGGAAATCAATGCTGAGTGGACAACAAGGATTGACATACACAGTAAATTTTCAAAAGAAACAAACACCACCAAAAGCCTAAAATGTAAAATACTCGTTAATTCTAGTCACATAAGCTGACAATTTCATTAAATTCTATGAGTTAAAATCTCAACCTTGCAAACTCATAGAAGTCCACTGAAAATGTCACCAGGATCTCCAGTGGAGAGGGAGGACCAATAATTCAATTTAACTAAGAGTGATTGTAGGTCCTGTCATTTGGCCAGACAATCTAAATGACAGAAAATAGGATCATGTACTGTTATAAATTTCATTGGGTTTGGCTTTGCCTTTTCCTTGGAAGAATACTGATGTGCACGTCTGATGAACTGAAACTCAAGGCCGAGTTTTAGATCTGACTTGGATTTTAGTAGAAGAAAAAGATGTCTATATGGCATGAACAGATAAATGCATTCTAGATGCAGATGCATCTATTTCTGTGAGGGCAAGAATCAGTTTTACTTACAATTACATGCCATGGGCTTTTTTTTACATGCCTGTGCTTCTGTTAGGGTGTATATCTACAAAGCTTGCACACTCAGACAATCTTCAAACCCCAGTGTCCAGGTCTGCAAATACCTATTCCAGTGAGTCATTGCTAGCTTCATGAAATAATTTTCCATTGTAAACTTGCAAGTGATCTGCTTTGGGGTATAAAGACCTTAAAAGGAAGTGATAAAACGTACTTTGAGAAAAAAAATTGAACTCAGCATGAGATCACTCATGAAAGGCACTGACACTCAAACCTCAAGTTATCAGATTCCTTTTTAAAAACTGGTGTCTAATGGGTGGTTGCAAACCTGTATCTTTAGTGCTCCTTTCCTGTTCCTCCTCCGTCAGAGGAGATATCTCAAGTCAAAGTTTTACAATTTAAAAATGTAGCCTAAATGCATCAGGTATATATATACTGCAGGTCTTTCACTGTATGCCTAGAATGTGAGACAAGTAAATTCCACCCTGAGATTAGAGACTCCCCTGTAGTTCTCTGCAGATATGCGAAAACACAGACCACATGCTCTTTCAGCAATTCAGGGGCCCAAAAGTATAGGACATGTTCCTATGCCCGTCTCCATCGTAAATCAGCTACCTTAGAATGTGCTTTTTCCCCCCCCTTTTAAATCTTTTTATGAGTGCAATGTTTCTGCAGTGTAGACACTGTCATCTTCAGAGGCTGAAGGTTTATTTGTCCACAGAACAGATAATGCATAAACAGCAGCAATGAGAGTTTATTCAGCCCACCTCATCAAGGAGCCTAGAGATCACTTGGCAGTGCCATCCTCCACACCACTTCTGCTTCTGGTTCATGGGCCAGTGCCACTGAAGTTCTCAATAGATGATGCTATCGGTACAACCCACTACTATTCATCTTTTTTTTCTGTATGAAAGGGAATAAATACTTGTTTTGCTTACACAGTCCTGTGAAGAGCCATTAAGGTGGTACTAATGGTGCTTTTGACTGCTGGCATCTGTTCCAGATGGGGTTTGAGTAGGGGCCTTGAAGGTAGAGGGCTTTCAAACACCCGTTTGCTTGCCAATCCCCTGAGGAATAACAACTACATTGGTATCAACATACTGAAAGACGTGTGATACCAGCCAGCAAGCCAGGTGTTCTCAATGGCCGAATAAAACTTTATTGAAAGAGACAGGCACGTGAGGGCAAGCTGTGAAATAAAGATCAGAATTTCTTGTGAGGCCTTTTGAAACACTCTTACTGAACTACCTTGTCCAAGTAGTACCATTTAAAAACTTCTGGAGAGTATTTTATTCTGTCCAAAAATATCACTCCCTCCAAAGTGATTTATCAATCCATCATATTGTGGGGGGAAAAAGATAAATTCTAGGAGTCTCTCTTTTTCTTTTTGAAAATAGACAGAATTTTAGATGTAAAATACACACATATTCTTTACAAATTCTTACCATTTGACATTTCTTGTGTTGACATTCTGTATTTTTTTCCAGTGCCAGTGGCCTGAATAGTAATGGTGTAGCACAAGCCAGGCAGTCACATGCTACTTGTCCTGAGCAGGACTCTGGGTAAAACACTTATTCCTGTGACTACAAGAACTGGTGTTATAATTTTAATCTTTTAATTGTGTTTGGGGCTTTTTTTCCTGATAGAAGAAAAATATCCATTAGACAACTAAAATATCCTTTACAGTGTGAGATGGTTCCAGATCCTTTTCCCTCTTTGCTTGTGGCTTTTAAAGAGATCATTTCTGCAAGGAGCTAGGATTCAGCATCCTATTTTTGGCACAGTGTCCACGCTTCTGACTTTGCATGGGAAGGGTTAGAGCTGAGAAAGCAAAGCTGAGTATTTATATCACATAGGTATGTGAGCTGTGCTAGAGCCAAGCAGTACAGAAGACTTGCAGTGCATAGGTACACACCCCATTCTGCACAGTGGACAACAACCAGAAGGCTGCCTCCATGAAAAGGTATTCCTTCCTTTTGGCATCTTTTCAGACAGGCAGAAACAATGCACAGCCCAAATGCTCCGAAGCATTCTCTGCTTTGCAGTCGCAGAGGCCTTTTCATTAGCTGGTAAAGGCAATGACAGTTCCTTAAAGTTACTAGAGTTAGACATGGATTTACTCCAAATTAAGCACTTGGCCGAGATTTTTTTCTTTTTTTTTTTAATGCATTAGCAGATGGCAAATATGCACTGAGCACAGAAAAACTACTGGTTTTTGAGGGCAATGGTTGCTTGCAATGCTAATTTGGGGCTTTATGTTTATGCAAGCTAACCTGGAGGGACACATTTCAGAGCTGGGTTGAAGCAGCAGAAAGACTCAAGCAGCAACGTGCAGAATACCAGGACCCCATTTAAAGCCAGGTGTGTGAGTGCAGGGTTGGGTGTCTGATCGTCCTGAAGAGATTCAGAAAATAAGGCAGGAGCAGATGACAAGAGATCACAACTTTGTATATTTCCCTCATTCAGTCATGTCAAGATAAGATCATTTGTAAAACCTTCAAAACAGGAAGGTATTTAGCTTTATGTTTGGAGTTGGGCTAGCTGACACTCCACTGCAAGCTGATATCCACACATTCTCCTGGAAAGGATGTCCACCTGAGAACATTTTAGAGCACTGTTGTGTGGTAGAAATCAACTAGTAATGAGCATCCAAAAGCAGAGATTGAGAGATGTTTACAAACCGGGTGCTGACAGATTGTTTTCATTTAGCAATTCTTTTGACGGATGCTCCGTATCTGCAAACTGTGATGACACAGACAACCTTTCCCTCAAAACTCTGTTAACCTTGATGCAGAAAGCAACCTGGGATAACCACAAAATAGCTATTGACCAAGGTGGAACTGACCGTGCAGTCACAGAATAGGAAAATCAAAGCCCAAAGAAGAGGTCATTTTCCTGGCAACAGTCCTACCCACAAATACAGTGGAAAGATGTGTTGCTCTCAGAGCAAAATTTATCCTGAGGACAACTGAAGTCACACAGTATGGTCTCCCGTGACTCCCAGCAAATGTTTTGTACCTCACTTTTTATTTCTTACTTCTTTCTGTTATTTTCTTTAAAGAGTTGTGATATCCTGTGTTATGCCTGATACCATGCTGTTCCTACACACAAGACATTCTTGTGTGTTATGGTCAGACCTGTTTTTTGTTTCCATTTCTGATTCATTTAAGGGACCCAGGAAGCCATTTTTGTGAATGAAAAATCACACTGACCTCACCTGAAAATTCTGTGCACAGAAGACTTAAAAACCATTGCAGTGGCTACAGAATGAATCATAATACAGCAGGTATTCAGATACCTTTTTAATAAGTGTGCTTTAATTGGACAAAAGTGTAGCTGATGGAATTTAACTTACACATCTATTACAGGGTGGACACTCAACTAACCACTGTCTTCTAATATGAGTTCCAGTGAAGTTAGCCATATTTTGGTGAAATAATCCTGCAGTTAAGACTGATTTCACTGAACATACTTGCCAGCTGGGACTCTATTAGGTTAGAGCACTGCTTCACACAATTAGGACCTGTGGACAATAATGTCATACAAATAAACATGTGTTGCTGTAGAATAGTTTTGATAACTAATTCACCACACAGATTAGGTATGAACCATCCACTTGCACTGTTGATTTCTGTGTCTCTGGCCACAGAAGTCCCATGATATTGCTCCTGCTCTCTGGCTACATGGCTGAGGATTTTTTAACAGGAGAGAAAGAAGAGAGAGTGAGGGGAGCTGACTGCTCTAAGTTCCTGGGCATGTCCACTACTGATAATTTATTCATGCATTTTCTTCTGCTTCCTTGGTCTGGCTTTTCAGCTCATATTTATCATTACAGCTCCTTGGAAGTCAATGGAATAATACTCGTTTGTCCTCTTTTGACTGAGAATATGACTGGATAAAATTTTAGTCAGAACTGAAGAATAAGCTAGAAACCTTGAATGTTGTTAATACAGCATCGAAGGGGCTTATTCCTCACAGGTACTGCTCCCTGATTCAGCACAATCTTTTGAGCACTTGTTTAAATCCCAGTCAATAACGACCCACAAGCACAGGCTGAAGGCAAGCATCACCAGAAAATACTCTGATTGCAGTTCTTGGAGTCTTTGTAACAGCAGATTATTGAAATGTGAATGCAGCCCTAAAACTAAAACTCAGTTTCGCACATCCTGAAAAGCCAGGAAAATGAGAAATCTTTCTCTCAATGTCGTAATGCTAGCTTTTGCTTTGAAGAACCAGCAGCTTTCAGATGACGGCTCTAGTCTTTTAAAACTTAAAAGCCCTCAAGACCAAGACAAAACCCATGCTATTGATTAAAAGGAAAGCCATAGATATGTTTAGAGTTGAAATAAAGCAATGAAGATCCTTAAATATCAACATTTCTTTAGAACCTTAGTGTCTTAGTGACGAGAGGATCGCAGGAAGACCAAAATAATGTCTCCCTTGTTGTGAGTCAGTGGAGCTCATAGCCCCTCTCTGGCAATCTTTTCCCTTAGCTCTACACACTATGACCACCACATTCAGCCCTTAGTGAAATGAGTGTTAAATCCACTGACAAGTATCAGGAATGGAAATACACAAGGGAAAAAAAGCCACACAAATTTCTAGAGCAGCTGAACTTGGGGGGGACAGTCAAGGGGGGAATTAGGACAGCTTGAAAATAGGTAACAGAACAGGCCATTGTTATTACTGTCTGTTTGAACATTTAAACAAAAGCAATCAAAAATAGCCTTGCTAGAAGTAGAATAAATTCTACTCTGTTCCACTAAGCTGCATGTATTTGGCCTGATTTCTTACACAGGAGAGTGAGCAATGTTTGGCCAGCAGATTTACTGGTATCTACTCCCCACCCCTTTCCCACCTGGTAGCATGCTCCTTTCTGGGCTGCCTCAGTAAGAGCAAAAAGCAACAGCTCCTGCTCTGTTGTATCCCAGAACACAGCAGCAGAATCACCCTGTGCTTCTCTCCTAGCAGAGGTGGCCTAGAAGCAACCTCATAAGCAGGACTGGGAGGCTTATAAAAGACTGGGACAGGGTTGGTACTTGCTGCACAAAGTAAATGTCAAACAGGAAAATTCCCCTCTGGGAAGGTATGTCAGGCGAGCCTTGGTCCTGTACATCTGGATTTTACTCCCCAAAGTAATGTTAGCTGGACAACATTCAGCTCCTGGTCTTGCAGATCTCAGCCTGACTGCCAACTGCAGATCACCCTCTGTCCCAGTGGACTTCAGGGATAGTGAAGAACAACTGAGTCCAGCATGAGACAAAAGCCATCATTTTGCAGGATCAAGCCCATCACAGGATGCAAGAAGCAAGTTGTCCCTCTGACACATGTGAGGGGATGAGGTACCAACAGATCAGCACAACAAATTGGTGCCTGCAATATTCACATAAGCAATATTTCAGAGGCAGCAATAATAATAATAAAAATAATAAATAATGAAAATATAAACCTGGGTATGGTTTCACTTAGATGCAAGTCAAGATTTAAATATAAAAATGATAGGCTTCTGTTAATCCTTCTTAGGAAGTCATAAATTGTTAATCAGACCTTAGGCAGTGTTGTTTAATACCAACTTTAATAAAATAGCTGCCTGAAGCAGAAAGACAGTTGGGATCCTGACTCTAAAACTTTGGTAACCTCATCCACTTTTTTGTAGCCTGAGGCTCTTACACTACCATTGATACTAACTCCTTTGAAATATGCTCATTTTTTAGGTTGCTAAATTATTAAACACCTTATTAGTTGAAAGATTAGATGGAAAAAAGTCATCTCTGTATGACGGAAAATGGATTGGAAGAGGAAGGAAAAGTTGAGGGAATATTTACATAAAAGATACAGCTCTGTTGTTGATATACAGAGGTAATCCATAATCCATAATTCATTTAAGAAATGAACCCATCAAATTACATAACTACGCATGACAAATTGCTACTGTTGAGCTATCCTACAATAAATTACAAGGAATCATTCCTGTCAAGAATGTATTTTGTTTAAGACTAAAAAAAGCAATGTCTCTTCAAGGTTGTTTTCCCTCTTGTTCCATAGGATTTGTCTATCACACACAACGTCTCACACTTCTATCATATAATTTGATTGGGGTAGAAAAAGTTCCCTTGTATGGAGCAACTGCAAAGTCTCTCAAATTCAAACTGCTTTGAAAATTGTGAGAAAAGGGGAAAGGACAAAAAGGAAGAATGTTTCTTCCTCATTATTTCTTAATACTATTTGTCAGTCAGGTGAGCACATCTTTAGACTAAAGAATAAGAAACAGTCATTTCCTGAAGTGTGATGTCTTTTTAGTGTATGTCCAGAGCAGCTTGCTAGCATACTAATTGTTTCATTTAATATGCTATGCAGAGCATACTTACTACTTTGAAGTGCTTATTCATGATGTCATGGATATTAGTGTATATTTCTTAATTACACAACAGAACAATCTTCCCTCTTTCAACCTACACTTTCTGCTGCTCTGATTGGTTTCTCTAACTAGCCAGAATAATCATTTTGCCACACAGAAGCAGAAAAGGAAAAAAAAGTAAACAATTTTAAAAGCCATTTTAATTTAATAACAAATTGGGAGCTGTACTTTGTGTTAAATTAGCACTGCAAGCCTCATATCAATTCAAGGCAAGGTTCCCTGTTCGTTACTGCTTAATTAATCAGTCCTGTTTCCATCTAAATGAAAAGTTTTCTCTCTTCCCTATCATCTCTAATATCTCATTTCAGGCAGCTCATCAAGTTAATCTTGCTTACATTAGCAACTTATTTCTAATGGCTCAGTTCAATTATTTGGTTGGAGCACGGTGCTAATAACACCAAGGTTGTGGGTTCAATTCCTGTACGGGCCATTCACTTAAGAGCTAGACTTGAAGATCCTTATGGATTCCTTCCAACTCAGAATATTCTGGGATAATTTATCCTATCCCAGTTTGCAGATGAATCCTGCTTGGTCTCTTTGCTTTGTTTTGGGCAGCTGGAAGTCAATTGTAAAACAGCAATTGCAGGAACAAGGTCATCCAGCCCTATGATGAACCCACTATGTGAGGACAAGGACCTCCTTCAAACACACTGAAGTCTACTGAACTTTTGGCTTCCTGGTGTGCCTTGGCCTCCCTGAGGCAATTTGGCACCTAGAGATATGGTTCAGTGATGGACTTGACAGTGCTGGGTTCACTCTTGGACTTGGTGGTCTTAGTGGTCTTTTCCAACCTAAAACATTCTATGACTCAAATATGCACGGGGCTGAGCAAAGAATTGTTACCTTAAAAAACAACAGATGAGAATGAAACATTCCCATGGAAGAAGAGAAATCTGCAAGGGAAGGAGAATATGGAAAGTTGGGTGGTACCTGAAAGCATGTCCTCACTACCCTTTATGCAACATATCCTGGAAATAAAGCTGTGATAACCATGAGTTCTGCACTACCATCAGTAGTGTATATAAAAAAGTATCAAACATTCCACTATGTCACCTTTGAAGGAAGTAAAGAATAGGACTTGAACACCATCTGGTTGAGCATGTCCTCCTTATGCTGACCCCACCATTCCCAGAGCTGCCATAATCTGGTACTTTTCTATCACCAGCAGCAAACCACACTAACTCTGGGACTTAACAAAAGACCTCTGGTGTTTTGGATTGCACCAAGTTGGCCCCAGTGAAACACCTACTGAAGCTGCTGTCACTTGTATGCACTAGTCTCTGTGCTTGCCTTGCTCAATTCAGCTTCCAGAATAAGTTTTCTGGCTGCTTCTAGTGCTGGGATGCCTGCCCACGCCAGGATGCCTGTTGTTAACACTGCAACCCCCCCATGCACCACCATGGCTCCAGCAGCTCCCTCCGTAGAGACCCACAGCCTACGAGACGTAACAGATACTTGCTCGGGTCAGGGCTCGAAACTAAATCTGAGCCGGAGGTGTCTGCATCACATGAAGGCTGATTTTAATGCCAGCTTGACAAATATAAATACTTTTGTGATAAACACAAAACACACAATATTAAATGACCAGCCCAAGAGGATGAAACCTGTTCTTCCTGAATAATCCCAGCATTTACTTTTGCTCATCCAGGACTCAGGATGTTATTGCAACAGGGAAGAAGGATGTGCAGCATATTTTAACCTTCTAGATTTGCAGCAATCAGCCTCTGACCTCACATTTACCAGCCTGGTTGAAATTACAACCTGCTGCTAAGGAAAACTCTGTCATACTTTAAAGTAACTCCGATATCAAGTAGCTTTGAGATATCCGAGATATCCAAAATGAATTACAGTGGATTAATGAGTAGCTGCTTCAGAAATCCTGCAAGAGACTCTAACATGTTACAATATCGTAATACACTTCATTTAATAGCAATATAAATTATGTGCTGAGAAAAGTGGGAGCCTGTTTTTGTGTTGTTTTGTTGCATTTGGTTTTTTTTCCTAAGAGGAAGAGAAATCCTTCCTATAAATCAGAGTGCACACTTCTGTTTCTGATGGGAAACACTGCTCTGAAAATCACTGAATTTCAAAGATGCTTGAGATTAGATTGTCTGCAGAATTGTGCTGATGGCTGTAAATATTAATAAATATGATACACCAGGCCAGCTTTTTTCTTCAGATGCTTATGCCCTGCTTCCTCTTAAGTGCAGATGACCTGAAGACACAGGCACCAGGAGGAAGAATCTGAGCTAAGAACTGATTTTAGAGATACAATGCACAGTGACACTTGCACAAAGGAAGGATCTTCCCATTACATGCCAGCAGAAAGAGCCAGGAAGTGAAAATCTCAGTCCAGTCCTCTCTATCCCCTCTGCAACTGCTGATGGGAGCTGTCAGACAGCAGAGAATCCTTCCCCATGCTGTACAAATGATCCAGGGCTATATTGCTGAAGGGGCTTCAATGGGAAATGATGATTCTTCCTTACACAAGTTTTCCTTCCATCCCCATTTTGCGTAGTCTGTTATTTAGGGATATAAATTATACAAATATTTGGTGGTCATGTTGTGGTCACTGTGAAAATAATTGCAAAGTTGTAAGCACTTCATTACAAATCCTGACATCTTGATCCAGAATGGTACTTAAGTATTCAAACAGCCTTGTGGACTTCAGTGCAGTTTATTGGTACTTTTAAAAGACTGCTCTGGGACCAGGTATGATAAGATAAGTCAGAGAGAGAGAAGAACATGCTTTGTTTATGGCAGAAATAACTTGGTAATTATCAGCAGAGAGAAGGGAAATACCATAGCAGGGCATTCATATTATTTAGACTTAAATGGAGTTTAGATGAAATACAGGGTTTTATAAAACTGGTTGGCACAGCATGAATTGCTTAAAGGGATCTGGCTGGTGGACTTAAGAGTTGCTTCTGCATCTTTTTCCCTTTCAGCCCTGGCAGCTAAATTGAGCACGAATTTCACAAAAGAAATTTGCTCCCTGAAAGAGATTCTACCTCTATATATTCCTGCTCTGTGACCTGCCAGAGCACTCTTCACACTATGAAAGTGAGGAAATAGGTTCTCTTGAATTCTTGTAGAGCTTGATCAGTTTGTCAGGCCAGCTCCAAAAGCATTAGGTCATATTAGCTGGCACAGAGCTCAGGACCTGGTACTACTTCGATCTAAACTGGCCACATAAATTGTAAATTTACTGTGTCTTTTTTACGCATCTTTTTCTACTTCTCCCTCTATTTTATTTACACTAAGATCAATACCTATGTCAGGGGTATTGGTGTATACACCATGTCCTTATTCAAGTAACTTCCCTTTGACTCACCTTCATATCTATGTGCTAGGAACACTACTCCTTAGATGTTTACAAAGCAGGGGTGCTTTGAAATGAACTCATACAGGCATGGACGTGAACGAGAGATAGTGTGGTATGACCTCTGGCTGCCCCAAACCACAGGGAGCAGCATGCAGAATAGGCAGCCTTTTATGAGATTTTTTTTATCCCCTTCTCTCACACAGGCATAAGTAGGTGGGAATGTATGAGGCAGGGAATGGTAAAGAAATTCTGTGGCCAGTCCAACTCGGCCAATGCAGAGAGTAAGGTCACTGCCACCTTGCTTGGGGACAGCTCAGATTACTTTCTCCTGGGAATAAGACATTCAGTCATGTTTCAGACAGCTCTGGAGCTACCCAGCCTCCCCCTTCCCCTCCACAGAAAACATGGCTGAACAAACAAGCAAAAAACACCCAGAAAATCCTTTGGGGAGAGAGTGTCAAAGCAGATGCAAGGAGTCCTTGAGAAAAATAATTGGCTTTCTTTTGGATGAAAAAAAGGACCCAAATCTGACTTTTTCCCCCCCATCCATTATTGGATCAGTTCCAACAACTAAAGAGAGCAGGAGGGAGGCAGGAGGGTTGACTGCAAGCTGTACCTGCTGTAAGATCCTGGTTCAGCATCCCTGCTGTGTTACGATCTCCTCCTGTGACCTTGGGCAAGTCACTCACCTCCGTGGTGATTCACTTCCCCTGCTGTAAAACATGGCCAATTATCCAGGCCAGCCTCACAGTGGGGCTGTGTAGTGAAGACGTGGAGTTGCGGAGTACTTGAACAGGTCTTGCATGAAGGCCTCATGTCGATGAACAATACCTTGTCCCTTACTTGAAGCGAGACTCCCAAATGTCCACTGAGTATCTGTGGGTTCTTGGTTGGTTTGGTTTTTTTTTTTTCAGACTACTTCAAGCTATATCATTTTCTTTTTGTCTGTGAAGATACTTTTGTCAAATAATGATTGCCAGACTAATGACACCCTAAAGTTACAAACCACCAGGCACTCAAAGAGAATCAATTCAGTGAGGAAACAGATTTTACCTGAGTCCTTAGGGCAAAACTAAAAGCAACCATACTTTTAATTATTTTTGCTATGGTATTGGATCTAAGGGGATGAGGGAGGAGGACACATGGATATCTTCCTAAGCGACAGGGCTTTCCCTGCAGTGAGACTGTCAGTACAAAGTCTGGCCCCAGTGCAACACAGTGTCAGCACCCCAGCTGGGACCCACAGGCACAGGTGGTTCTCTCACCACTCCATGGCCTCTCATGCAAGTCTGGATCACCATGACCTTCAATGCTGAGTGGAGTTACCATCAGAGGCAAGTATTCTCTTTGAGTTTGGTGTTACCCTCACAACAAAGCAGAGCTACATGCTAATGATTGTGTTGATCAAGCAGCCTTTGTGCTTATAGTAGCTATTAGCTGCCAGTTGTAATGAGGGAGCAGGAGGTTCTGCTTTCCACCAGACAGGCACGCACCTGCATTACCTGGGGAAACCTGACTAGTGTTTAATTTCCGAGCTGATTTTCAATTCCTGC
>NW_008238983.1:905221-910331 GCF_000691975.1 Corvus brachyrhynchos
CTCTGGCTCTGCGATTAGATGCAGAAGGGGGAATGCTGGAAAGATACACTACCTATTATCTCAGAGGCAGCTGTAAACATTACATCAAGATAATGAAATTAGTTTAGCTGAAAGGAATTACGGTACCCAGATAGTACAGGATGAATCTCATTCATAAAGTGCCCTCTTCTGTGCATTGCGGTGTGTCACTAGGGAAGAGCTGGGGGGTTACGATGGGTATTTATGTTGCAAATCAAATCTGATAGTCACGCTGGCTAGAATTAAGCATTTTCTGACTATATATAAATATATATGCATATCCTGACAAAGCAGGCTAATTAATGCATAAAATATTTGCCCACAATGCCAGAATAAAGCCATTATTGAACAGGTTACTTAAAACATAGCAAGGCTGGCAGTGTTCCTGAATGAGACCAGACGGAAATGTATATGCACTTTTGTCTATGAGACGGGCGCAGAGGAGGGTGTCTTGTGGCTGGGTGTGAGGAAAGATAATGCAGTATCACTGCATCTTGGATGTTTCAGCATGGTGCTATCAAGTGCTCTGGCACTATCACAGTTAAGCAATCACTTCTTTGCTTAAAGCTTCTTTTTGGAGGTCCACCATACTAACTCAGGAAGGACACCATGCCAGATGAGCCTTTTCCATCCTGACTGGGCTTACAGGCTCCCCTCACCCTTCCCCATCAGCATTGCTCCTCACTGCTGCTAAGAGGGTTGCAGCTGCAGAAGAAACTATCCTTTATGGTTTGTTTTGAGAGAGAAAAATACTCAAGGAGCAGGCAGCTCCACAAGACTGGATGTACCAACCGGTAACATTAATTCACACCACTCTATAAACACCCCTGAACTTCAGTTATCTTAATTTTCTTCTGGTAATGGTCTTTCTAACAAACAAACAAAAGCATAAACTCAAATATTTACAGTCCTTGTTTGGGCCTTTCAGTGCCAAATGCACAGGCAGGAAAATAAATAAAGTGGAAGACAGCAGTGGCAATCATCCCCACCTGGAATAAGGAGATGGTCATGGGTACAAAGAGGGATAAGCCTGCCTGAAATGGGGAGGGGAAGTAGGTGATGGGTGATCAGGATTAGGACAGACAGCAGTGCCCTAGAGAAACTTAGGAACCTGAGCCTGGATGGATGCCAATAACAACCAGTCATTGGGGAAGAACCAAAAAGCAACTCTTAGGCTGAGATTTACAGCATAGAAAGCCCAACTGGATGTGAAGTACTCACATTCAAACTTTAAAAATGCTTTTATACAGCCTTTCCCCACCTAATTCCACTGCGGCATCACTCACAGCATAACTCAGAGAGGATGACTTTTTCTGCTGATGTTTTGCATTAATTATGCATTCTCCAAGGGTGTTTTTTAAAACAGGGACTAATAATCTGCCCTGTACCTTTTGTTACACAATAAAAACAACTAACAGCTGGATTTAATACTAAATGTTCAGTCTACATCTCATCTCTCCCCATTCCAAACAAAACAATGCAAGATGCCATACCTTTCTCCTCACTCAGCATAGTTTTTTCAGACCCCTTGGAAAGGTCTGCCATGACTAAGCATGCAGCATGAGCAAACCAGCTGCTACTGGATTTTTATCTCAAGCAGAACACATTTAAACTGGAGAATTGTGTTTATACTGCAAACTGAATCCTGCACAGAGTCAGCAGAAGAGATTCGCTCTGTGTGCTGCAGAACTCTTTGCTTCGTGCCCAGGATGGGGCACTCACTTTAAAGATTTATGCTGAAAAGATCCTGAATTTGGCCCCACCATGGCAGTCAGGATAACCACAACTGAGTTTATCAGCCCTGTTTCTAAGAGCTATGAACCCAAGAAATTATACAGGAAAAAGAAAAAGGAAAAAATAAGTAAACTCCAAATGACGCAAAGCTTTTGAAGACATAGGAACAGTTACTGCAGCTATCTAAGTCTTCAAAGGGTTAATGAAGAAGTCTCCCTAACACCCAGCTTTCAAGGCAAAGCCCTTCCCGCACACTTATGATAATCAAAAGATACTGAAAACCAATTCTACTTCATTCTGGTATAATTGCAGCAGAGCCACTAGAGGAATTGCAACCATTATGTAAGATGAGGCACCATCACAGTGGGGCCTGCTGTTTCCAGTGCATTCTACCCACTCTTTTTTACAGATTTCAGCTACCTTTCATTTTAGTAATTAGCCACCATTTCCAAGGAGATCCATAAGTAATTTCCTGCACATCTTGAGCCATCTAGTGCAAGATTGCACTAGAAAGGTAACATAATTTAGAAGTAGTCAGCAAAGGGCAGGTGACACACTGAAAAATTCAGTTAAGCATGAGACAGGGACCACCATTTCATTTAACAACAGATAAATGTTGCTTGACCACCACATAGCACACGGGCATCCACCAGAAAACCCAACGGTGGTTCCTTCCAAACCCCAAAATACTGCAGGGTTCTATTAATAAGCAGCATATCAGCATGCTGAAAACTTCTTCAGTCAAAGAAAAGACGATGTAGCACACTTGAGGGGACAGTGGTCTGGAGGAGGGCTCCTGCCCAGAGAAACCCAGTGTGCCCTTGAGAAGAGGGTTGCTCGTTTAGTGAAAGATCTCAGCTGGTGAGAGTACAGGCATATTCATAACTTCTATCAAGTTCACATTACTTTTGAGATCTTCTGCAGAAAGCAGGGGAAAAAAAACCCCACATTTTTTAACATGTGTATGTTTTGCTTTGAAGGAAGTCTCTCAACTAAATATTATTGAAACAGCAGATGGCAAAATGCAAACTTTATGACAGGGAAGGCTGCCTTGAGCGGCAGGTTACTATGTGCATGGAAGAGCTGTGCAAGGAAAGAAGGGACAGAGGGAGGGAGGGAGGGAGAGAAGAGTCAGAAGTTAAGATGCACATTTCTAGCTGAACAACTTGGTTAGAAAATGATGACCATGTCTATAAATGTAATCTTTAGAGTGCTGGCATGGAGATATGCAAGAGCTGTGAACTGGTGTGAAAACTAAAATACCTAGAGGGACTAATAAGTCCCTACGGGGACCCCAGTTACTTAAATGGCTGCAAAGGATAATTGCAGAGAGCTACAACAGGACTGAATCAATGCCATTTTCTCTGGGAAATAAAAAAGGGAAAAAAAAGTATTGCTGCTCTGATTACGTTATTCTGAAAAGACTGGCTGCTTTCCTCTTCCTTCCCCCAGCTCAAAAGTCAACTGCAAACCACTAGAAATATGTCCAGAAAGATTATGGTGCAGCTGAAAGCCAGAAGCATATGAGATTATATATTTACTGGTGCTGTGTCAGATAACATCTGAGAGAAGAGGAAAAAGAGATTCAGCCTTGCAGTCTTTATTAGCATGTTTGGGCTCTTTAAAGGAGCTATCCAATTGTGTCATTGCTGCCAGGCCTTTAAAACTGTATATATCCATGATAAAGGAATCTACTTAATCGTGATCACAAGCCTCCGAGCCCTACCCGACTCTCCTGTGACATGCAAACTTATTGCCTTTAAACAGGAATTAGAAAAAAAGAAATGAATAGAGATGCACCATTACCCATAGCATTATATTGCTCAGGAACAGATGTTAATCAATTTTATGGAATGTTTTAAGTAACATGCAAGTACTTTTGCACAGAACTGTCTGCATAACAGACATTTCAGCCCAGCAAATACATGAGATAAGCCTTTATCTTGACTGGGAGAGCTATGCCTATTTTGATTAAAACCAAAGAGGTCTCCACGATCAAGCAATTTTATTCCCTTGGAATTATGTCATTTCCAGAATGCTACTACACACAGTCCTGTGACAAAAGGGAATGGAAATAACCTTGCTCTTGATTGTAATGTTCTCCTTGCACAAATGTTCATGCGTGTAGCTCATGAGGTACACACGTAGGATGTACATTCCATCCTCACAGATTCCTGAACAGACAACAACCATACTCTATTCCAGCTGTTCCAGAAGAAGAGTAAATTTGGAGAAAGGACTGACCTTACACTCCGTAAGTAACTTGTACTACTCAATCTCTCATGCAGTGCTAACAGAACTTTAAAATCCCACACCACACACAAGTAAAAGGAAAAAGGTGCCCTATCTTCTTGATTTGTATAAAAGTAGTAGCTGTGCCATCGTGCTGGGAGTAATTTCGGTCGTTAAACTTCTCGAACCTTGAATGTCATCAGGAGTTACTTAGGTGACCATCCACTTGCACTTAAAAAGTACTGCATTTAACTCTCCGTAAAATATGGATTTTATTGCAGCAGTGACAGGACTCCTTTCCACAGCCACTGACCTCTACTGCTATTGCTTACCTCTTGACTCAACCTTTTGCATAAGAATACAGAGATGTAGTATGCAAACTGTCTTCCTCGCGTGTGCATCTAAGTAGGTGTTATATACATATGAATACATAAATAGTTCAACCTAGCTGACACAGAAAGTATGTTACCAGCTCCTTAAAACATTTACTACACCACCAAATTCAGTGCTTGCTTTCTGCAATTATCCAACTTCTTTCCTGTAAAAATGCCTGTACGCCTACCCTCTTATTTCCACCTCCTCCAGCACTCCCCAGCCCGTTCTTTTATCAAATAAAAGACTTCACATTTGTCAATTCCTGTAACGTCCCCAGATCTGCCCGCTCTGCCCCCTTCTTTTCACTGAGGGAGCGCCTCATTTCAACTGTGCTCTACATTCAGTTCTGCACTTTGCCTCGGATTTCGCTCATGATCCGAAGGGTTTTGCCCTGTATTCATTTCACAGCAGCTAGGCAGTATCAAGAAACCGAGACAGACTTTTAAAATTATTATTTTCTAGTTATTCATCATTTTGTTGTTGTTATTACTTATTATTACTGTTATTCTCTTCCAAGCACACACGACCTTCGCCCGCTCTCACCACCTCTCCTCGCCCGAAGTGTCTTGCTGGCTATGACAATCCCAGGAAAACGCCGCATCCCTTCGCCTGACTTACAGCGCCAGCAAACGTGGTCCCACACGTCCCTGAGCATCGGGCAGGGCGCGGAGCCCCGGGGGGGTCACTCCGGCGCGGCGGCGGGGGCAGAGCCCTCCGCAAGACAGCTGCCAACTTTGCAAAATAAGTGCTG
>NW_008238983.1:910942-914020 GCF_000691975.1 Corvus brachyrhynchos
GCGCCCGCCGCGGTGGGGCCGGGGGGGCGCGGAGCGGGCGCGGATCCGATTCCTCCGGGCGGGCAGGGATTTGCAACTGAATGCGGTGGGAGGGCAGAGGGGGAGGGCTGTGCCAGGGAGCCCCCCTTCCCCCCGAGAGAGCAGCTCCGTGCTTGAGGTGGAGAGGAGCCAGCTTCTTCCCAATCGTTTGGTAGCGATAGCTAAAGCGGAATAAAATCGGGGGAGGGGGGATAAAGAGGAGGCAGAAGCATGTTCCTCTGTTTGAATTGTGTGTTTGTGCTGTGCGGCTTCTCATCCTCCGAGCTGGTCTTAAGTCCTTCTCTCGACACCTGAGATGCCCTGCTGGTCTTTTCCCACACTTCCCAGGAAGTTCCTGGACTTGATGAATCAAGATATTTCGGTGAATTTTTAATGGAGATGGCACTTCGTGGGGGTGATCGCATGTGGTGGTTTCTATGTGAATGGAAAGCAGCGGAGGGGGATTTTCCAGGTGCCTGCCTTTGCTTGGTCCCTCTCTTCCCAGAAGGCTCCCCACTGAGGAGGTTCTCCGTAATGTTAATGCAGAACGGTCTGAAATCTCAGCTTTTGCTGTGGGACTCGTGGAGCCTCTCTGCACGCATGCATTTTGTACAACCTCTCCCCCCCACAAGCCCCTAAATACAGCCTGAAATAAGGCTTTAGGTTTTCTTAACCTAAATATTAAATCACAAGATGGAAATTGCCTGCCAGTTTATTATTTACCTGACAAGAGTCCACTCCAGCTGCACAGTGTGTCCCCTTAAGATTCATGGCAAATGTTGCAAGAAGTGAAGCTTTCTGCCGTTTGCCTCTCACATCTCCACAGTCTTATGTTTGACCTTTATGATTTTTTTCACTGCTAGTAAATCTAAAGTCATCTTGTTTTTCTTTCTTCTTCTATTCCTTTTTCTTCCCTTGGTCCTACCCACAATTTCACAATTTTTGCATGCTGTATGTCTTAAGGATGGGTCTGTGCTGGCTCTAAGCCATCTTTGTGTCCTGTTTCTGAACTATTTCAAGGCTTTAGTATGATTTAAATAGCCTGAGCGCCAGGAATTCAGGTAGCAATCTTGCTGCTTGTGCTGTAATTTCTACAGTGCTGCAGCACCATGTCCACAGCATAGCTGAAACTGGTGCTGGGCTTGTAAAATGTGGACAATGTAAAATTTTCTTAAGGAAGGTTGTTCTTTAAAGTTTGATCTTTGTGTGCTCTCAAGACTAATCAACAAGAAGGGAGATTTAATCCATGAAACACATCTAACAAGCACTCTCTAAGTGATGTCCAGGTGTTAGAAAAACAAATTACTTGTTGGTAGAACTGCCTTGTTAAGGTTTAGGGCCTGACGTGCTACAGTGATCTCCGACCTAGGGGAAGGTTACCAGAGCTTGGGAAAAAGGATATCCATTGATAGTGGACACAAAGAATGCAGAATTTGTAGGCCACAAGGACAACTGGGAGACAAGGTAAGGAATAAACTAATAAAGCTAACTCAGCAATTGTGCTGAAATCAGCTCCAACTGGGTAAAAGGTAATTCTGGCAGGGAGAGATCATGAGTGCCGACTCACGGACCATCGACCCAAGAAATCCAACAACTCAAAAGAAAAGAAAGATTGAGCATGCAGATTAATTGGCATGAGAAGCAAGAGAATCATTAACCAACAGAAGATAGGATACTAATTAATAGAGAACTATGTAACTTGTAGCCAATGAACACGAATTCATTTGTTTGCTGAAATGTATAAATAGTGAAAATTTGATTGTTGGTGTGCTTGATTTGTGGAATACCACCAAGCACCCAGGCTTGTACAACTGTGAAATAAAGAATCAATGTCTCTCTTGAGTGTGTAATTATTGTCTTGTTGTACACCAGGTAACAAATCAGATTTTTGTGGACAACAGGCTCCTTAAGAAAGCCTTCAAGCTATTCCGCACAGTCACTGTGTTGGCAGAATTCTTCTTTTAAGGACTCTGTATGATACCTACAAAAGGCAAAGCAGTGTAAAGAAGCTGGATTCTGCTTTGCATATATTTGTGAAATCTACTTAAGCAAATCACCTGGAAAACCCACTTAGATATGTACCACTGCCATTATCTGGCCATTTTAGTCTTTCCACAGCTGAGTTTTTCCAGCCTGCAGATCATTCTGGTTGCTCTTCTTTGAACTTCCCCTAGTTCCCTCATTATTTTCTTTTTTTTTTCAGCAATGACAGGTCAGGAACTCAGTGAGTATTTGCAGAGCATTCCCATGGGAGCTTTGTGGACACAGTCTATCTCTCTTTATGACAGACCACATTTGCAGGCTTTCTTATTCCCTGCCATATTGCATTGTCGATTCACTGCCCACTCTAACCCTGAGGTCTCCTTGGGCATTATTCATTCCTAGATGTGTCATATTCTGGTTAGCTTTAATAAGGCTGCTTTAGTTATTTATTTTATTTTATTTTATTTTATTTTATTTTATTTTATTTTATTTTTTCAGCCAGAGTTATTATTCAGATTAATATCGAAGGAGGACTTCTGTGTTTTTGTTAAAAAGGAAATGTTAGTGCAGGAACTGTTGTGTTCTCCATAACATGTGTGTAAGATATTTATCTTCTAATCAATTATATGAATTTGTGGTTCACAAATTGAAGTCCATAGCTGTGTGAAGAAAACTTCTTTCATTTTTGAGAGATATTGTCAGGATGGTGCCTTTCTTCCTCAGCCCTCTTCTATTGACAGCTATAATGATAATAGAATTACCAGATTAGATCACATCATTAACCAATGAGGAGTCTTGTATACCTGATACATTAGCTGAGTGAGGTTCAGCTAGGATTGTGAAAATTGATCAAGATCAGCTTTGGCTGAAAACAACTTCCCTGCCATGAGGTGGAGAATATAAGAAGGTTCAAAGAACAACTCAATGTTTGCAAATCTAAGACTCCAAGATTGAAAAGGGGACAAACATTTTTTGCAGCTCTTGAACCAATCTCATATTTAGAAATCAGAATGGGTACTCCAGGTAAAACATACCATCTGACACCTATCTTGTCTGTGGCTCTTCTCTTAAGCAAGC
>NW_008238983.1:914249-953901 GCF_000691975.1 Corvus brachyrhynchos
TCCTGCTCGTGAACTGACAATGAATTAGCCAGAATGAAGATCCCAAGTGGCAACTTCTGCCTCTGCAGTCTCTGTGGAATATCCAAACCCTGCAGACTGTGACCAAAATGCCCGTGAATCTCAGTCACCAGCACAAAAATGAAATACAGTGTGAGCTAGGAATATATGATGATGTTCTCTAAGCTATTTAGGTGAAATACAATAGAAGATATCTATGTGGGGTTTAAAGACTAAACAGCCACTTATGGTTCACTACAAGCTGCAGTATCTATGAAACAATCTGAATGTCTCACTTCGTAACTCCACACTTCAGTTTGCCGAGCCTCTTCAAAAAAAAGAAGAGGGACCTTACTCTGAATTTATAAAGGGGAAACCTCAGTCTAAGAGAATTTCTCTTCACTCTTTTCTGGTTTTTTTTTCCTAGGGGCAGGGAGCCTTGCTTTCTCAAGATTGAATGCCACATCTTTCAAGTCTTTAAGCCCAGTCCTGTAAATCTATGTGCAGTGATCAAGGATTAGCCAGGTGATTGTAAGGACTGACATAACGTTACATTTTAGCATTCCTCAAGCAAGATGTGCTTCTCATAGCACTGAAACAGCCCTGGTGTTTTCCTAGTCCTAGTTTGATGCAAATAGCTAAGAAACGTAGCACAAACCAGTTTCCCATCTTCTGTCAGTTCCTCCTGGTCTGCTTGGCCACTGGAAGAGTGATGGTTTGCCCAATGGATCCCAGTGATTGCATGCAGCCCTGCGTAGCATATTTGTTCTCAGTCTCTGAATAGTTTTGTTCTTTGTCAATGTTCTTCTTCCAGTGAGGCCTCCAAAATTGTAGAAGGAGATTATTCTAATGAACCTGAATACCTTGTTCTAATTGGAGTTTGTTACATGTTTTAGCCCCTTCTAGAAGTGATGAAGAAAAGCAGCAGATGGTTTGATTGGTTCCTTCATAAGCCACATGAGGAACTACTCCATTTCTGCCTATCCCGTAGATATTTTCGGATGAAAAAGATTCCCACTGCGAGATAATGTTACATTAACAAAGAAAACAAAATGTGAATCAGAGCTTGCTGATTTTGTGGAAAGATAATGAAACTTTCCTGTTTTTTCTTAGCTTGCTGCCTGAACCTCTCAGCTGATTCCCAAGTAGGGAACCTGGTACTGCAAATTCCTGAGGTTTCATGGTTTCTTGAATGTCTGTCTTTCCCCATTTCAGTGGTGAAAGCCAGGGAATGATGGTAATTAGAAAATAGTAATAACATTTTTGGTTTATCTTGAAATAGTTGTAATTATTCATTAATCGTGCAGTTCCTCTGAGCAAACTGGAACTTCGGTCTTCTTGTCTAGGTTGAAGATGAAAATTTATTTTCAAAACTATTCTGTAAATTTGATTTTCCAGTCAACTACCATGCTATCTATTCCTCTGCTTCTCTGGGTACATGTAAACTGTTTCAAAGAAACACAGATTTTCTTTAAGAAATAGCTTTAGATCTGAGGTGAATAATCCTGACCATCATGGTCCCTCACCAGTTTTTCCTTCAGTGTTTAGTCCATGCCTTTTTTGCCTAGGGATAGCAAAAACAATCTCATTTTGGATTGAACTCATACTGAAATAGATATTTTCAAAACTGTCATATACTCCTGAATTTCTTAGCTCTCCTAATTCCAGTGGTATTAAAATATCGCAAGAACAGCTGTTGTTATGTTGCTTTTGGAGTCAGTAATTACAGAATTGTTTTGTGAAAGTAACAAGCTGAAGGATGGCAGGTAAGTTTCACACACAGTTAGTTTAAATATGTTCAGCTGAACCAAACCTTTGTATTTCAGGCTTCACCCCTCACTCATGGCAAACTACCAAGAAACTCTGCTGTTAAAAATAATATAACAGCATCCTTCACCTTTTGCATTCCCAATATGTTGGATTGATCATTCCTGACAGAAGCATAAAAATGTCAGCGTAACAAATAAGATGGGTAAATAGCAGCTAATGCCTCGGGAGTTTCATTGCCTCAACAGGTACCTGAAGTTATAATTTCCTGCAAGCAACCAGCACTTCAACTTGCCCTAGAAAAGGCCTGAAAGGACAGAGACTGCTTCCATGCAACACACCATGAAGATCAACTACACTTCAACCAGTATGGTCTTTAAAAACTAAAGCTTACATCATTAGGATAAATGAGGAGCCAGCACACATCTGCATCCATGGGACTGCAGCAAATGAAAAATCACATTCTATCCCTCTAGCTGAATAATCATTATACAATAAAATCAGTTCACGATCAAATTTCACTCTGTCATCCAGCTGCAGTCAGAATCTTGATAACTTCCCTGGAACCAATAAGAAAGGTTATCAGTGATAATCTGATGCTGCTGTTGTAGGAGTTGTTAGTCAGGGCACTAGTCAGAATCTGGAGCTACTACCCCTTTCCACATGCAATGTTATTGTAGCAAAATTAGAAGGCAATGCATTTTTCCATATCTGTCAAAGCTTTGGATGCTTTGGGAATATTTTACAAGATACGTATACACATTTTTCAAGAAGTACTTAATTTTCTGTTAAAAAATCCTTTTAATTTATTGTGTAACCTGCAGAACTCTTCTACATGATTGCATTTGTTGTCACAAAGCCCCACTTTGGCCACGAAACCTATTCCTTATTTGTGTGAAGCTAATGTTCCTACCAGTCCCCTGTCTGTTTGCATCCATTGATTCTCTCTTCTCTAAGGGCTCAGACTTTCTGTGTAAGTTACCATGGTTTAACCAGTTCCTTGTCACTGCCTGAGCCACAGTGACTGTCTGTATGTACTCGCAGATGGTTGAGAACACCATGTAATTTGATTTTCTCAATCCCTTTTCAGTGTGGACTGGGTTAAAAGAATTATCTTCCATTTGTTCATGACTAAGAGTGCCTCTGTGAACAGGTACTATGCCTCAGATGATGTAGGCTACTCACTGTGCAGTAATAACTTGCTTGTGAGTCTGACATGAACATACTTTGTATTTTAATAACCTGTGGAGAAATAACTCTCTTTTCTACCTCAGCTTGCACATATCTAGTGCAATGGGAGAAAAAGCACTAAAAAAGTCATGCAAATAATTAATACATCAAAATCACAGTGTATTTTTCAGTAGTGCACACATGCACACATCCGTTTGCAGATTTCCTGGCCCAAAGGATTTGTCACCTAAATAGAGATGAAAGGCAAATGCTGAAAAGGTAAATGAATAGATGAAGTGAGTTAAGTTTCATGCAGTGGTTCAGTTAAATCTGGGGATAAAATCCATACCTGGCTCCTACTCTGCTCTAGCTCATACCACTCTTTTATCCCCTTATTCAGAGTGCCTGTCATGGCTGGTTCCTACCAAAGGTTTTAAAGAAAGATATGCAGACATATCTTTTTCAGTTCTCAGATAAGTATTGCTGAGAACCACAGGTCACTCCCCCCAGGCTGATCAGTTCCTCGTTTTCAGGCTTAGGACTTATTCCAAATCTTCATCTTTCCTGATACCAATGTTGACACATACACTGTTAGGCTAGGTTATTTACACAATTAATAGTAGATAATTTTCGAGTAGTTTTCTAAAAAGTGGTGCTTTGCTTTCCCCCCTCTCCTCCACTTTTTGATTCATATCGTCCCAAGTATGTTCCTTGCGTGGCTGCGGTGACCTGTGGGGTTACACCAGTGCTGAATTCTGCAACGCACACACGCCCAGCCACGCACACACGCACAAACCTCCCTTACACTAAGGCTGCACATGCATATGGCATTTTTCTTAAAAAAACAGTTTAAGTCATTTCTCCCTCTACCTATGGGCTCGTCATTCCTGCCTCTGCCCCTGCTCACCCCTCTCCAGTTTTGTCATCAAACCATCAATGGTATGTGCTGTAACCTGGTCACAGAAATCAATATGGTCACAAATTACTCTTGACAAAGTTAGTTTTGTAACTTGGACCGTTTGAGTCACCTGTTACAGTGGTAAATCTGAGACTATTGTGAACCACTGCACCTCTCTGTGTGTGCAGGAGGGTGGTGGTTGGGGGAAACTTTTCAAATGACTGTGTCACTGGAAAAAATGTAGTGTCATATTACACATTAAGAGATACATTCCCTTTTCAGCAGAAATTGTGTAGCAGCATAGTAATAAAAATGATGAAAAATCCCCAGGACACTTGTGAAAGATCGTTCTCTAGCTATATACAGAATTTGAAGTGAACTAGAGTTTCTTATTAGCATTTACTTGAGCTAATCAGTGAATCTGCTGCTGCCTTTCTACTTGACAACTGATATTGTCATCCCAGAAGAAACAAACACCCTTTGCACCACATCTTCGTGAGTTCTTTGTATTCTACTTCCTTTATCTAAGAACATAATTTGCTGCTCCTGATGTTTGGCTGAAGGCAGGGGCCTAGCAAAGTTTTTGATGACGTTTCACATGGGCTACTTTATTCTTCTCTGCAACAGGTCTTTTTTTCCCACTTCCTTCTTTTTGGAATTCCTCTTATCTGCTTCATCACAAAAGCCTTCATCTAAACAGTGGAAATTGCAGCTCTTTATGCCTTTCTTTGAAGCCACCAAGTGAACTTTGTGATTCCAGTTTATGAAGTCCAGTGACCAGAACATTTTCATAACTTTCTTGTCCCTATCTCTTGTGGCTGTAAAACTTTTGTTACTGTAGGACAGTGACACTAATCTCAGTCTGCATCTTAAGAAGGCAGGGGTATTTTGAATTTAAGCAGATCTCTAAATTTCAAATGAAGGTGTGATAGCAGCTGAAAATGTACAAATGCCCATGCAGTGTCTGTAAATTCATATACTTTTCTTAGAAGGCTGCAACGTTTTTAAGATTTCCACCTCATCTGCTTCCATGCTGGTAACTTGTAACCCCTCATCCTAATCCTCCAGGACTGCTTACTTGGTTTCTCACTCATCCTGCAGCCTGCATCCTCAAGCCCTGGCACTTTCAAGGAACTTATAGAAACCAGGAGCCAAACTCTTGGCAGAATTTTTTATATTCCCTTCAAATGGAGTTGCACAACTACCCTGTGTGTGACATTAGAAGTAATGGCCCTAAGGATGAGGCAGTTCCCTAATAATTGCTATGAAAGGCAAAGGAAATATTGAAACTGCATAATGCAGCTGGCTACTCAGCCTGGTATTAATATAATTTTGGGTCATTTTTCCTTGAATGAAGAGAAGCATTCTCTCCTCTGTTAAGGATTTCCAGTCAGAAAGAGAAGCGGCAACCTTTTATTTTGCATTTAATGAGAATAGTCCCCACTAGGAAAGAACATATTGTCAGGACTTTTTTTATTTACTTTCTCAATTAGTAGCAAACTGTGATAGTAATTCACAAGAGAATTAACACACTGCCTTCTGCATTTCACTGTCTCTTTTTCCTGTAGCTATTTCAGGAACTGCAACACTGTGGGATACACCTAGATCCCGTTAATAGGTAGTATACTGAAAAGGAAAAAGCTAAACATCCTCTACTAGATCCTCTTTCTATTTAGATAGAAATATAGATCTAATATAGATCCATATTTCTAATATAGATCCTCTTTTGTTCAGCTGGTGGAGTTCTGTAGGAAAAGACCATGTCGTAGTTGAATGAAAATAAGTATACTAGCAAGGACCCATGGTAATGCAGGGGAAGACAGAAGCTGCTTTGGGATTCCTGTTGGAAATCCTAGTTTATTGACCTAGGTTGTAGCTCTGCAAGTTAATAGAAACAGACTAAACTTTGGGCACCTGAGTAGTCCACCCAAATCTGGAGTGTTCACCTTACATCTTTGTTGAACCAGGGCTCGAGGTACTATGGGGATTAGCACTACAGTAAAGCTCCGCTGCAGACTCTGAAGAGTTAAAAAATCCTGTTTACGTGTTCTCCTTGAACTGGATGAGGAAATATTTCCTGAACCCACAGGCTTTGTTTCACACTTGAAATACTGTATAGCCTATCTGAATATTTTTGTAGTGCTTAACATTAGCATCTCTCACACAGTTTACATTACTTTGACTTATGGAAGTCCCACTGTGGAGGATTGGGAAAAACTAAAGTTCTGTATTAGTAAACCCATGACAGAAAAAAGAGGCAATTATCTCTTGTTTTAAAAGCTCTAAAGTGTAATTCTTGCAGTTAATTCCTGCAAGTTTCAGAGAATCTAGGGTGAATTTGGTTCGTGATAGATATTTACATTCTCTTTGGATCAACTATATATTTATATATAAGAACAGTGATTTCAGTAACAATCTTCTACTTAAACTTGCAAATCAAATAGACCCTATGGGGAATCTGATGTAAATTAGTGAACTGTTGTTAGAGGTCCAGCTGAGTATCTGATGCTCTGGATAAAAATAGGTTTCTTGTCATGTCCTTGATGAAAAAAAAAAAAGGAAAAAGAAAGAAGAGTTTATAAGGCTCTTTCTTACTAGCATTAATTTCCCCTTTTATTTTCTCCCATATGATTAGTTATGTATTAGGTAAACACCACATCAGGGAAAATGCTGAAGAACGATTTGGAGACATAAAATCAGCCTAATGTAACGCACACCCAGTAGGAGCATAACCCATAGGAGCTGTTGGGATGGGGCCTTAGGAAAGAGCCATAATTTATAATTGGCCACTGTACATCTGACAAAAAAGAGAGAAACTGTGAGTTCAAAAGGGACTTCAAAATGTGAACCTGTCAAAGCCTGTGCATTGTATTTGCTCTGGATGGTGCATTAACATCTCTAGTGAAGCTTATGCTATTTTGAATGATGGAGGTCCTACTGTGTAGGGCTGGGGAAAAAGAAATAAAGTTCTGTATTAGTAAGCATGTGACTGGTAAAAAAGGCAATTATGTCTTTCTTTGAGAGCTACAAAGTACAGTGGTGGTAGCTTCTGACAAGAGTAAACTAGATGTGCACAGCTTAAAGGCAAACTGAGGACATGCAGATGAAAAGTTCAGCCCTTTCCTCCTTCCCCCCTCCTTTCTTTACCCACCCTTGTGATCTCTTTGCTACAGCTGGAGAGAAAATCTGGGGCACTTGTTTCTTTCATTTCTTCCAGATTGTTATTTTATCCTCATTTTTGGTAGAGTGGTAATGATATCCAGTGGCTGCTTAGATGAATCACTGATAGATATTCCTTAGGGATATTCCAGAAAAATGCATCCCAGCCAGGACTTATTTCCTAAGTCACAGCATGAATTTGAAACCTATACAGTCTGCCAACAGTAATCAGCTCCTGTCACTGGTCAGGTTTCCATTATTTTTTTCCTTGGCTCTCTTCTTCAACCCTTCTGTTTTATCTACCCGCACCAGCAATTAAAGGCTGCAATGAATCTCTAATGCACATAAGGAGGCAAGAACACACAGAGAATCCTTTCTTACCCTTGCATTTTATCTCCAGAACATTATGGTTCTTTCCGTCCTTTGCACTCACTAGCTTATGCTGGCTTGGTTTGGAATTTACAAGATACTTCCATTTCTTTTCTTGGGTAGTTTGCAAGAGAAAACCTGGCTAGACATTTCTCCTCTCTGGAATCTGCAAAGGAATAGGGGCATAATCAACAGGAAAAAAAAAAAAGATCAGAAATATTATAGTGAAAAGACAGGTGAGCTCTATTCAGGGATCCAAAATCTTGACATGCAAAGTGACAAAGGCTGTACAAAGGATGTACAAAGGCTCCATACCTGTTAAGGAGGTGAATATTGCTTCTGAAAGTGCAAAGTAATCTCACCAAGTGTATTTGTGTCACAAGATGACCAAAGGGTGAGGTGGGGGTTTGTCCTGCTAGTTCTGCACCAGTTATCTGAACCTAAGCTGTGCTTGTTACCAGGATTGATTTGGAACTGGGAACTGATTGTTGCAGAAGCTGCCCTAGACACATTGCAACATCTCCCTGCAAAATCTCCGAGTTGCGGCATTACCTTTTATGGAAAAGTTCCCCTTCCAGTACAGCTTTTGGAATGGCACATCAGCTCTCCCTCCTCGAGAAGGCCTTTCCAGTTGGCCTTTGCCGACTGTGTCAGCTGCCAGGTAGAAAGCAATCCATCACTGCTTTCACTCTCTTACACAGCGGGCAAATTTTTAAAGGAAAACTCTCTTAGAGCTGGATGAAAACAATTTCCCAAGCTTGCACGACACCGTATCTATTGCCACAGCAGTACTGAGAGCTCCTGCGGCCGAGCTGACGTGGTACTGGGTGAGAGCTGCTGGGCTTCCTCGCGTGGGCCCATCCTGCTGGCACAGAGCTGAGGCAAGCCAGGTGTAAGGCACAGGCTTCACACCAGCCCTGCCTAGCCTGTAATTCCGCACTCCCAAGCAGTGGATCTGTGGACTGGGTTGCTGCAAAACAGGCATCTGGCCTGGATCAAGAACAGGCTCACAGTTGCTTTTTCTTTGGTCGTTGAACAGAGCATAGATTCGCAGTAATGAATGATGATGTGTTGGTACAGTGGCTTCATGCTGGCTATAGGGCAACAGACAACTGCTGATACAGCCAACTGGTAAAAATTCACCTGTCACCACTGGCAAAGTGAATTAATACATTACATCCACGATCTGTGAAGAACTCTGAAGCCAAATGTACTATATTGCCAAAGCATGGCCTTGTTATTTTTGGGATTTTTAGTAAGAAACGTCCAGCTTCTAGGGCTGCAGAGGCTGAGGAGGGTGTAATTACATGTTATATTTGGGAAGGATGCTTGGGAAATGCTGAAGACTGCATTGCAGTTCACCGTCCCAACTCCCCCAGCTCTGCTGACGCAGCTCAATGAGAGCTGAACCAGTGAGCTAGGTCACTGAAGTTATTTTCCTGTGACTTCTCAGGGTTAGTTTTAACCCCAAGCATTTGAGTGATCTGGTTTACAGGGCAGTCAGATAAACAATTGCTGTGGCTCATCAGGGAGGGTAAGGCTGCAGCATGAAGTGAGAGGCAGAGCGGGTAACTGTGCTGCCCCAGCCACTCTGTTTGAGCTCTCTGGCAATCCCTCTGTGTCAGAGTTGAAGAATACAGAGTATATTTTGCAGTACTGCTCCCAGAGGTATGAGTATCTTAGGAACAGCCACTTCTCACTGTACAGTCTTCATCTTAAAATAGAGCAGGCTAAAAGATGTTTGTTTACAGTAAAACAAAAGCTCTAGATGGAGCTAATTAGCCCTGTGGTATTTAATTTGTGATTCAGGCTCATCTATGACTCTTCCAGTTTCTCTTCAATTAAAAGAGCATGTAACTGCACATAAACATTTAGCCTAGTCAGATTTAGACAACATTTAGATTTGGATGCCAAACTGCTTGTACTTTTCAGTGGCATTTGGGTGGTAAACTCTTACTTCTTCATTTAAAATCAATGCCAGGATTCCAGGTAGGCTTTTATCCCCTTTAATTTTGTGACTGGTTCTCATATTATAGAGATCAGGTAAATATATGATTCTCACACTAGTATTGCAATAACAACTGCATGTAATATTGGCACTTCTGTAACAAAAAAAGCCACACACATAAAATTTTTAGCAAATCCTAGCTAACTAGTACATTTGCAGGGTGCCCTGTCATGATCAAAACGTTCTGTTATCATCTCTGTAGGAATGTCCCAATGAGGTCACATTGCATTACCCCCTGCAGGGGATTTTCCCTCTCATGTCTCCTGCTTGAGGCTAAAAAGATTTTAAAATGGGTGTTCAGTGTCCCACTGAATTAGCCAAAATCCCACATTAGAAAGCAGCGATTTCTACTTATTTTAATCAACTTTGTACCAGTCTTGTTCATCATCCTTTCAACAAAAGAATTGTTTATCCCATTTTTTTAATTAGATCTCAAATTAATATCTTTCAGGGGAGGCACAGAAATTAATTGGAATAATAACTGTACTCATATTTGCTGATGTGTTTTAGCATACTACAATTCAGATACAGTGTATGAATAGTACTTAATAAAAGTTTGCCTGATGAGACACAGGCTAAAAAGATACCTCTTTTTTTCTTTAGATCTGCCTGTAGTTATGTGAATTTCTCATGTTATACTTCCCTCTGCCTTTCCAGGCCTTTGTACTGCTGATGAGCAGAAGGCAGAGCAGGTAAGGTCACTCTTCCTTTCCTGTTTCCCTGTCATCATCATCAACTGATGAAGTTGAAACAGAAATGGTATTATTCTTGTTTGTTCTCTCCTCTGAGACCACAGAGAAACTCTTCTGAATGTTAACAAAATGCTCAAAGTATCTGTCTGGTATGTAGAGAAAGGCCTCTGTCATCCTGTTTCCTGCTCCTTAATATTGAAAGTAGCTGCCAGAATCATAAGCCCAGCATGGTGGCAGTTGCCTCACACAGTGACTCCGTTTATTTTGTTTGCATGAAGGTTTGAAGTTGGATCCTCATGGTCCTTTAATCAGGAGAAACTCATTGAGTTTTTAGACTTCATTTTCAAACACTGAGTTATCCAAGAAGTGGGATGAAAGAAATGGTGTGGAGCAGGCAAAAGCTGAGAAACACAAATGTGATATTTTCTAATTGTTTATTTGGATGACTAGAAAGTTGGGAAGTAGACAACATCCTTTTTCTTTCCTTCTCAGTGCTTTATCCCCTGTTACTATGTACATTGCTACCTATCCATGCCCATGATCTATTGTTGTCACCAAGGTGTTCTTGGGCTGCAAGGCACTTTTTTATATTACTGGCTTTGTAATCACAGTAAACAAAAGCTTGTCATGACTACTTTGTAGTGAAGAATAAAATCCTTTTCTTTCTGTCTTTCCGTATTACCTTACCACATTCTGCTTGCAGAAATATGTGCATTTTCCGGAACAGACTCACTAATAAGGTGCAAATCCATCTCCCTGCTATGTATCCATTAATTCCCACTGATATTATATAGATGTCTTTAAAAAAACCCAAAAAACAAACAAACAAGAAAACGCAACCCAAACCCTAACTTGCTTTGAAAAATAATCACCCTCTTTCCTTTATTACCAGTTTTTATTATAGTTTGAAAGATTATCACTTGCATCAGTTACCACCAATCCCATTTTTTACTCTGCCCCATAATATGCTCAGGAGAGTCTACCTGTACAGTGTTTCAGTTTGCTTTTTCTTATCTCCACCTATGAATTAAAACAAAGTTCAAGTGTACCAATGTGTTTTTCTGATATTGGTATGAATGAATGCAAGAGTGACTGATAGGTCAGGGGGTCATGCTGCCAGCCAGAGGGACCTTGACAGGCTGGAAAAATGGGCTGACAGAAATCTCACGGAGTTCAACAAGGGGAAGTTTAAATTCCTGGACCTGGGGAGGAACAAGTCCATGCACCAATATACGCTGGGTGCCACCCAGCTGGCAGGCAGCTTTGCAGAAAAAGACGTGGAGGTTTTGCTGAAGACCAAGTTGAGCGTGATCCAGCAACTTGTCCTAGTAGCTAAGAAGGCTAATGTTATCCTGGGCTACAGTCAGCTAAGTATTGCCAGCGTGTAGAGGGATGTGATCCTTCCCATTTATTCAGTGCTTGTGAGACCACACCAGTAGTACTGTGGACATGGCCCTGGACAACTGGCTGTAGGTGATCCTGCTTCAGCAGGCGACTTGGAGCAGATGACCTCCAGAGGTCCCTTCAGCTTCCACCATTCTATCATTCTGTGATTGTTTGATTTGGCTACTCTCCTATTTAACCAAGCACAAACAGTCTGCAGTTATGCAACATAACCTATTCCAAAACACTGCCCCTGAAAGATGATCACCTAAGAAATGTTTCTGTCATTTGCCAAGACAACTCTATGTTTTCACTCCTGCCCTGCCACTGCTTGCGTATCAATGGCTTTTTGGTCTTGCGACAAAGTTTAAACAAATGCCAAGACTTCTCCAGTTCCATGGGCCCTTATGAGTTCCAGTTCAGGCCATTATCAGTAGTCAAGGTGTATGAACAAAGGGTGAAGTTGCACATTTAAACAGCTATATTTATTGTCAAGAATATGCAGTTTTACATACTCCTGCAGAGACGTGGAGTGGCAGCAAGGTCCACCAGATCCCTTTCCAGCTGACTGTGGTGCTCCACAGTAGGAAAATGAATGAGTAATGCCTCTGTGGCAGGAGTGGCATCTGCCCAAAGAGTGCAGAGCAAAGTACTCCAGCATATGCCATTATCTTTCTGCTTTCGCCTATTCACAGGAAATAGAGAAATGCTTCCCCTGTTCCCCTGTCCAAGGATCTCTGAGGAATCAGGCTGTAGGCTGCCAGTTGAATTATACCATAGAGTGAGCTGAAAAATACAATCTTTTCTTTTTTATACCGCTCTATAATTTCCAACCATAAATTTAATTGGAAATTTTAAGGATAAGAGACTACTGAAAGTGAAGTGGTTTAAAAGTTGTTGACTGAAGTAAAAAGAATTGTGAGCTAAACAGGGATCTCAATTGCGAAAAAGAAAATTAATCTATATATTTAATTATTTGCATGGGTAATATCATCATAATATCTGAGCACTTTAGAGGTATTATGAATTTTCTCAGTTCACTGTAACTTCATCAGAAAAAGTTCATGTTCTGCTTTGAAGTGGGACTTACTGAAGGTGTGCAACACTTCTGCCACGGAACTATTTATTTTAGTAACTGCCCCTAGAAAGGTTCAAATTGTTACCAGTTTTCCTCTGTTTTAGAAAGTTGTTTGTCTTAGTTTATGTTCTAATCAGAATTAGGTGTAAAGCCTACAGAGCATTTTGATTTTAGAGTGACTTCTTCAGTAAAAGATGTAGGTAGAGCACCTTGAAATGTCTTGCTCATATGGATTCCCTCCCATTTTTTCACACTAGAGGTATTTAAAACAAACTCTTCCATAAGCTACAAGTTGAAGGAAATTGTATAGGTGTGATACAAGTTTGCGAGCACTCCTCTAATGAGAGAAGCTGCTTCCACATAAGCAAGTTCAATGATGACACAAAGCTGGGAAGAGTGGCTGATACCCCAGAGGGCTATGCAGCTCTTCAGAAGGACCTTGACAGGTTGGAGAGATGGAGATGAGTGAGTGGAACCTTCTGAAATTCAACAAAGGCAAATGCTGGGTCCTACACTTGGGGAAGAATAACCCCAAGCACCAGGACTGTCTGGGGGCTGACCTGCTGGAAAGCAGCTGTGCAGAGAAGGACCTGGGGTCCTGATGGGCAACAAGCTGTCCATGAGCCAGCAGTGTGTCCTTGTGGCCAAGAAGGCCAAAGGTATCCTGGGGTGCATTAGGAAGGGCATTGCCAGAAGGTCAAGGGAGGTGATCCTGCCCCTCTGCTCAGCCCTGGTGAGACCACATCTGGAGAGCTGTGTGCAGTTCTGGGCTCCTCAGGACAGGAGAGACGTGGAGCTCTTGGAGCAGGTCCAGTGAAGGGTGACAAAGATGATTAAGGGGCTGGACCATCTCTCTTATGAGGGAAGGCTGGGAGAGCTGCGCCTGTTCAGTCTTGAGAAGAAACAAGTGAGAAGAAATCTCATCAATGTCTATTAGTATCTGAAGGGACGGTGTCCAGGTTCTTCTTAGGGGTGCCCAGCCACAGGCAAACAGTCAATGGGGTGACTGAAAACGGATGCACAGGAAATTCCACCTGAACATAAGCAGAACTTCTTTAATGTGTGGGTGACCGTGCACTGAACAGATTGCCCAGAGACGTTTTGGTGTCTCCCTCACTGGAGATATTCAAGACACATCATGACACAATCCTGTGCCATGTGCTCTGGGATGACCCTGCTTGAGCAGAGAGGATGGACCAGATGACCTCCTGTGGTCCCTTCCAACTTGACCCATTCTGTGATTCTGTGAAATTATTCCATGCAAACTGTGCTGCTTCAATACTTCTGTCAGTTTTTAGTGATTCACAAACTGCTGGACTTTCAGCCAAGGAGCAATTTCCTTTCTGGTTTTGTGCTTTTTCCCTACATTGTGTGTTCAAGTACTGCAAAACAAGCAGATATTGGGTACTAAAATATTATGCTACTAATATATTAAAAAGGAGAAAAGGTGAAATATGTTCATATTGTGCTTGGATTCTCATTGTTCCCAGTGATTTCAAATGCAGAACCAGTTAGCAGTTGAAAGGGAAAGGGAAAAAGAGCAGGTGACACAGATAGAAGGATGCAGTGGGTAGTCTGGCGGTGACGCTGGAGGTTAGGATGCACCACTGGTGTGTCTGTAACATTGCTACAGGTGTACAGATTTTGAGTGTTTGCAGATATGTTTGATACAGAGTGTTTCCACCCGAGTATTCCAGTCCCAGAGCAGGTGGGAAGCATGCTTTGCTGAAGCTGGTCTAGATTATCCTAGCTCATTATGTGCAGGCTGGCCCATGTGGGGGTACATGCGCTGCAGTCGTGCACCTCAGTATTGACAAACTCTGGGATTAGAGATAATGGATGAGAGAGAGAAAGAATGAAAGCATGTGGGTTTATATTCAGAGTTTATTCAGGACTTCTAGTCTACTGGTTCTGCTGCACTGACTACCTCTGACAAATTATCATGAAAGTACTCGTGTGGGTTGGAGTCAATTCAGTGTGGATGAATAACCTACACTGACCTCCATGTTGCTGTGTTAAGTTTATTGTGCCTGGTACTCACGCTAATTGGGTGGAAACTTGATTAAGTATCTCCACACTGTGCTGAAGCCATGGGTGAAGCTGCAGTGTCAAGCCATACCTAGAGACCTGCTAATGCCAGTGGGAAGGACTTCAGTGGACCAAGTCCTTGTCGTGCAGTGAGCAGTGTCAGGGCCCAACACTCACCATAATGTTTGGCATCTACAAAATTCCAAAGCTTTTGCCTTGTAGGGTTTTTTCTTTTATTAAAAGTAGTTCAGAAGGCTATGTTTTGAGCTAGTTACGAAGGCATCATAATGCTACCTCACATCTGGGAATCTTTGCTACTGTTTCTCATCTGGTAGGTACAGTCTCTTTAAAACAGATATATGGACATTTCCCTCTTCTAGAAGGAAGGTAGCCCATGAGCATTGGAGGCAAGCCTTCTTCCTTAGAAGTGGGTGATTTGATGTTGGAGAATTGTATCTTATGATTAGGTCACAGCCTTTCAGTGATCCATTCAGTAGTAGGATCTTCTTACTCTGTCATCTCTTTTCATCAAACTCACAGGAATGTAAGACTGTTACAGCCTCTGCCCTTTTGTTCAGCTTGTCTAAATTTGGCCAATGAGTCCAAAAGTCATGCTAAGAACAAGCTCTTGGAGAGATGAATATCCACAGAGCAGGAGCACTTTGGAAAACAGATTTGAAAACAGTA
This sequence comes from Corvus brachyrhynchos, assembly GCF_000691975.1. Lineage (NCBI taxonomy): Eukaryota > Metazoa > Chordata > Aves > Passeriformes > Corvidae > Corvus > Corvus brachyrhynchos. The sequence goes on from NW_008238983.1 coordinate 929,486, forward strand.
CCACACTATAATAGAAAAAGCTGCTTTGGTTTGTGTGGTTTGTGGAGCATAGCAATGGAGTTGCTTGAATATGTGATCTGTCTGGGCAACAATTTCACTGAAGTAGGATTTTATGAAATTTTATGGAGATAGAGCTCATTTATCTGTGATTGGTATGATAACTGAAGCATTTGTTTTAAATTTCCAGAAATCGTAATTCCTAGATATATAAATTCACCTGGCAGTCAAAACAGCTATTAGAAATCCCACCAAAGTCTTGTTGTTTTTAATCCCATATCCAGGCAAGAAGCCAAACTGTTCAACAGTTTGGGCACTGAGCTTTTTGAGCTCAAGAATTGAGTCTGTGCTGGGTCCAAATAAGCAGTCTGTTGCTGCTGTCATTTTATATGGTCAGTTTTAACTCTACATTGCACTCTCCAATCCCCACAGCTGCTCATTTTAGTGGTACCAGTGCTGACTCAGCCAGCTGGGATGAAGTGGTCCTGCCTTTGTAATGAGGCAAGGAAGCACACAGACAGGAGGACCGGGTGTGAAGCAGCCTAATCCACTTTAATCGACACTGGTCACCAAACTGTATGCCGTTAAGAAATTATGGGAACATCACAGCCAAATCTAAGGAAAGAATCTAGCAAAAAACGCTCCCAAAGGCTCTTGTGAGAGCTCTGAAATTGTACTTGTTTCAATGAATGGCCTGGGATGGTCTGTCCAAACCTGACATGAAATGAATCTGACCTGATTTACGTGAATAATTTGAGTCATAACTTCTTCTAACTGATGACTGAGGCTCTGGCAAGAGTGATCATGTCATAATTTATCAATGAAATGGGCTTCCAGCATGCAGAATCAGCAGGATCTTTTCCTTAGCCTGAGTAACACTTATTGTTACCTCTTGCTTGGTCAGAGGTGAGATACTGCTCATTTGGCCTCATTGAGCTCATCGGAGAGCCTGTGGGTTATTTAGTTAGACTTTAAATAAAACTCCACTGGAAAGCCATTGCTGCTTTGGGACTTACCATTTTTCTCACAGTTAGGTCTGTTTCTGTGAAATGCAGTCATGCTCTCAGGTGTTCCTTTCAGGCTTTTTATATGGATCACCATGAAGGACTTAACCAAAGCTGAACATAGGTTTTTGTTTTAGTCTATGTACTATGAGTTTATGTATCTGCTTTTCCATGCTTTCTATAATTTTTGGCTAAGGCAAAATGAAATGTAATATATTAATTTTCTAGCATGCTTTCTAAGCTATTACCTCATTTGATTCAGGGTTTTCTGTTCATACTGTTTTGGCCTGATCTTGGTATAAATTTAAATGTTTCACATACAGATGCCAACTTTTTATTAGCCTTTATGAAGATTTTTTTTTCCTGCTACTGGAGAGTATGCTATATTTCTGTCATATAAGCATTTGCAATATCTTAGAATATTACAGTTTTCAGGGATGCAAAATTATTTATTTCAATAGTCCCTCATTTATCAATGCTGAAAGTCACAAAGGCCATGACCATCAGGACTTTAGCTCCCCTGACTGCCTGGGAGACTCACCTCCCAAATATGAGATAGTCACAATGTTGTTCTCGAAGTTTGATTTTGAACTTACCTTCATTGCTGCATCATTTGCAATTTCAGTTACCTAGTCGTATGTCAGAAGATAACCTCTTCTCAGAGGTTGAAATGAGACCCCAAAGTATAAAGGTTTTCTTTCTGCTAGTGGAATGTGTAAGTCTCCTTGTGTCTGCAGGGTTTGCTTGTCAGGACTATGGCTCTATTTGGCTCATATAGGGCCAAAAATCTTTGAGCTAATTTTTGAGTTAATTTCTCTGTGACCAAGGAACGATTTGTGATCCCAAAGACACCCGTTGATACTGCAGCCCCAAAGACGCAGAGCGATTTGGAGTGTTTCTTTTTGCTTCGATCCAGCACAAGAGCTAAAATGAGAATAATGTACAGGTGTGAGTACTCTTCTGTTCAAAGCTTCTATATACTGGTGGGAATGACTGATCTCCTTCATATTTTCTAAAGCTCTGATAATTAGGACATGGTGGGAATGGTGCTGTTAAACACCATATAAAGCCTAACCACTGGCAGTCTTTAGGACATGCTCAGCAGATGAAAGGAAAACAATGGATGAAAGGAAAACAAACCCAGAGTTACAGATGGCATTCAGCTATACACTGTGGACTTTTACAGGAGGAGTTTTTTCTTGCATTCAGCATGCAAAATGCACAGCCACAAGAAACACTATTGTGAGCCCCTTCTTCTGATCTCAGTAATCATGCAGGCCACAGGAATCTCCTAATTGACTTGTCATATGAGCTTGTCAGAAAAAAGAGGCATCCCACCCGTACTTTGAAACACTTCCAGTGATGGAGATTCCACTCCATAATACTTCTAACACTTTGGTAGTTAATTATCCTTATTGTTAAAAATTTCTGCCTTATGGCTTCCTTGAATTTTGTCTAGTTCTGACTTTCAGACTTTGACTTTTCTTCTGCTTTTGTTTGCTTAGTTTAGGTAATGAAGAGACATTTATAAAGAGAACTCAAGATAGTTCTCCCCTGCTTTTGACCAACCCATATCCCCATGCCCTTGTCATAAGGCACCATAGGGCATGTGTTTCAGTGAATATAAACATCCAAGCAGCTCTTCTCATAGCTTTTGTCAATTTGTTGTCATCCCCCTGTAGTGTGGACATTTGAACAGGACGGTATCCTGGCTGTAGTCTCAGACCATGCAAAACACCTGTATCCTGTACCTTAATCTCAGCTGGAATCCTCTTGCTTATTTACCCAAAGACAGCATGAAGAACAGAATTTGTTTAGCAGAGGATTTTGACAGAGCTGAATACTGGAAACTGTTAGTGGCTATCACACAGCTTCAATAGAGTACTTAGGCATTTCATGAGGCATTTCATAGCTTGTAAAAACATGTGGCTAGTGCCATGAATAGTGTGTATTTGCTTTTCAACACCCTTAGAACACTTCTGTATAGGAGTATGTCTTCCCTTTCTAGTTTTCCACATACTCCAGCTCTTCTGAGCAATTCTTATACAGTCATGCACTTAAGTATGTTAGTAATAGTTATACTGGATTAATCATGTTACAGAGGCTTACTGGTGCTTTCCTGCCTCCCCCTCCGTGGCATTAATTGCAATGTCTGCTTCAAGGGCTTCAAGCTTGAGATGTCTTATGCTTGCTACTGCTCCCGAACACCAACAATCCTAATATTACCTGTTCTTCATTTGTTCTGTAAGCTTGTCCTACAAAGTCTTCATTTCTTTGGATTTTCCCCCTTATTAGCTTCAACCTGAAAGTGAGCTATTAATTCCTCTGACTCAGTAATTTACTTTTTAAGTCCAAGTTTCTGCTTTTGGGAGTAAGAGATTCAGGTGTAGAGAAACAGCTCTTATGCATTTAAGCTTTGTTTTGTTGACAGCTAGTCATCTCATCCCCTCTCTGAGTCCCTTGAGCTCCAAGACAAGGAAGTGCTTGTTTTAAAGCAGAGAGTTTTTCTAAGGCATCTTCAGTGCCCAGGGATGTTTGAGCCCCTTTTCTTTGGGAGAAGGACCATAAGAGATGTCTTTCCTCTTGTTGGTGTAGGCCTAAGGGCTACATGGCACATGGACTTGGGTCTTTCTGCATCTAGAGGGCTCTGCAGCAGCATCTGGGTCTTGATGAAGAAAGATTATGGTGAGGGAAGTTAGGCAGGATAATTGTAATGCACCAGTAACTTGCCTTTCCTCCCTTGCTTTCCATTACAAATTTTACAATATTTCTTTGAACTATCATGGTGCCCTTGGGGAGTTAAAAATTGGTCTGAAAAATCCCTATGCCTATTTTTTTTTTTTTTTGAGAGATTTCTAGAACTTTCTCTTCCAGCTGAGCATAACAACAGCTTTTGTCTTCTTATTTTGGCATCTTCACTTCTACTCCCAGCTGGAAGTGGGAAATATACTAGCAAATGAAATTGAACAATAACAAGGACAAAAAGGGGAAAAAATAATAAAATAAAAAGAGTCACAAAGGGTTCATATGTTGTGTTGTGTGTCTTCCTCCTGAGGTGGGTCTTGATCCTGCCAACTGTTCCCCTGTAAGAAGGTTTATGCCTGTGGGTACTCCTGCTGAGTTCAAAGTTGCTCACATGAATAATTGATTGCAGGGTCTGGGACATAGTTTGCAATTCCTTTTTCAAGAAAAGTTCATTATCATCAGATTTCATCTTGCTCCAAACATTGCTGGGTTAGGGACAAGTAGGTCAAATGGATACCTGTTGGGATTTTTTATTGCAGGAAGACCAAGCAACTGGCAAACTGAAACAGTGATTTAATAATAATAATAAAAATAATGAAAAAAAAGAGTCACTGTCACTCTTTTGTTGGGGTAGGTTTTTATCAGAGTGGTGAGCTTTGAACAGCTTGTTCAACAAGAGTTCAAGTCTCAGGGGAAGGAGAAGAGCTCAGAAAAGCTTTACGTTTTACAAATGTTTAAGTGGTATTGTTCATAACATAATACGCTACCCTGGCATGTGCTTCAGAGTTATGCTATTGCATCTTCTGACATATAATTTTCCAGAAATCACACATCTTCCAATTTATATTCATGGTAATCAGAGCAACATAGAGAAATTAGGCAATAATTGAAGTGGATTGAAGCTATTTCAGCACAAAGGGTCTTATTCTGGTGTATTTTTAGCAGTTAGTGTAGCACACTGATACAAAACATCAACTCACAGAGGGAGAGGGGGAAAAAAAAGTGTGGAGTTGTAGAGGATATGAGAAGGAAGAAAAGAACAAAGGACTTTTCTCCAGTTGCATGCAAATGGAAATGACCCTAAAGATTCAGGGAACACAGGCTTTCTCCTGACAATGAAGATTTTCATGCAGTGAAATCCATTTTTGAGACTCATTAGCAAGTGCTGTGATCTTGCTTATTTTCTGTAGCAGTGTCTAGTTATTTCAAATTGATTAGGAAACCTCTGATGTGAGAGTGAATCAGGAGCTATTCCAGGTATTTCTGTAATTAGTTATCATGCTTAATTACAAATGTTTGAGTACAAGTAGTTTGCTCTGAACTTGATTTTTCCTGCCTTTCAGTTGCTGCTTAGTGTATGTGTTAGCAAAAAAAAAAAAAAAACCACAAACCAAAAAACTTCCAGAATGATTTTGTTCTAAAAGAGTTGAAGATTTACAGAATGATGGATTAATTTAAGATGTACTATCAATAATGATTTAAAAACAAAAGAACCAGACTATCTATCTATTGATCACCTATCCATCTCAAGGTCATCTGTCTCTGTCAGTGCTACCAGTCTGTTTTGGGTCTAATTACAGTTCCCTCTGCATGGCAACTTCTATTTGCCACTTACTGGTTAAGGCCTTGGTTGCTGAAAAAAAGGTCCTGGAGCTGTTCTCAGTTACAGTGAGGTGCCAGTTTTGTGCTGCTCTGCATGCTAAACTGCGTAGTACAGAAACGGGAAAATGCAGTAACCTACAATCCTTGTGGGAACTTCATAAAGAAAAGCATCTATCAGGACTGTGGTAGGTTGGGGAAAAAGCCTGCATTTTGAAGGGAAATGAGACACTTGGAAGAAAGGTGGTGTCATTTGGCATAGGCACCTGGTTGGTTTGCAAGATTACAGCAGCCACTGACAGCACTCATAAAAAGAGAAACAGGCAAAGCACCAGGACAATAGAGAACACTTATGGTGACACAAAATCATTGTTTATCACAGGCTGCAGAAAGTTGCTTGATCAAGTTGTTTATGTCCCTAATTGGTTGCAATATTCCTATTACCTGGATACAAAGACCCTTTTGAACTTTTCCTCATCTAGAGGGAACAGCAGGTCAGGGAACTAGCAGTTACGGATTTTCACCTATAAAGCTAAAGTTCTGTGTTTTGTGATACACTTAACATTCTAAAATACAAGAAAATATATTTATCTCTCAACTCTGTCAAGAGACTAAATATTGCTAATGAGGAGACTGTACCAAATGTTCCTTCCAAAACTTAGTTCTCTTTTGCTCAGTCATAGCTTTAGGCATCATCACCTGTTCTGCTGAGCAGGGTAGTGCTGTGCCCTAAGAGCTTTTCATTCTCATTTCCGTAGCACTGACTGGTAGGCTGAAAGGATCTCTGAAGAATGAATAAGATTTAATGACCCAATAGCACAAGTGTAGTTAACTTATCCACAATACCTTGCAACACCTGCATCATCAGAAGCATTTCTGTGTGCTTGGATGTCTTCTCATTAAATAAGCCACATAACCAAACTGTGTGTGTTTGAGTTGCAAGTTGTTGCTCAAAATGATCTTTATGGAGCTGTTCTTTGGCAGGGAATGCTCTCCTGCATCTTCTTCCGAAGGCTTCTTCCAAGGGGCCACACAAATGAGAAACTGGTATTGTCCTGCCAGATTGAATCTCTGTTACTTACAGTAAGCTCCTGGACCTCATTTTCAGTAACTTATTTTGGGGGAAGAATATGCAAGAAGAGTGTCTGAAGTCCAAGCTTGTCCTTTGTCCTACATCAATCACTGCTTGTTCTGTGGTGCTGAGACCTTCTGGTGTAACCTCATAGGAAGCAGATTTCTAGCAGACAGTAATCTTGCGCATTTACACGTTTCCCAAGTTTGTAAGAATTCAAATGTCAGCTAAATCTGAGGAGATACTAAATGTTTTTCCATTTGATAGTTGGTATTATAGGGAAGGAACATGGGATTTCTGAATTAAAAGGGAAAAAGTCTGCTCTAGTTCAGGCAGGGTTTTTTTCATCATTGTAAATGTGAAGTAGAGAGAAGAAACTATTTGCTTTTTCATTTGATGTTGATGTAGTCACACCAGCATTCCTTGGTTGCAGACTAGAGAGAACTGTAAAACTTTTAAAAATCAAAACCTTAATTTAAGTCTTAACTAAATGAAAATTTTCATGCATGCTTTTGAAGAAGAAAAGGCAAGCTCTGAAGTCTTTTTCTCTCTGTACGCAACTATCAGTTTTTGCTGTCCAAAGTATTCTCTATCAGTACTTCAGTTAAGCCTCTGTGCTTCTGCTGGCACTAACATTTTTCATTAGATTTCCTAGCGTTTGCACAGCACTGATTCACCTCTCTGGGTGATAACAACAGTTAGAGGGGCTAACTGGGACTAGCTGCTGGCATTTTAATCTTGCTCAGAGCAGGCAAGAGTAAAAATCCTGTCACTGCCTAGCCTGTGCTTATCCTCCCTGTGGTGAAACTCTGCTGTTGGCTGTAGTGCTGCGGAGGTTTTGAGAAACTGCTCATATTGTGAAAGTCTCTTGGCCCTATGACAAAGGAAGAAACCTTCGTTTGACAAGTTAAAATGTTTACAAGAGAACACAGGTGTATATATGAGGGAATAGGCAGACCCTGAAGTAGCCTGAACAGGTATAAAGGAGAGTTTCCTACTTATTCTGGCAAAGAATGTATCTGCAAAGTCTGAACTTTGATATTTGTTTTGAGAGTTGAATAGATATTTAAATGAGATAATTTCACTCTGTGGATTTACTGGAGCATAAGCTAACTGTTCGTCACCTTTCTTATTAAAAAAAAAATACAATTTCTATGGAGATAAAAAGAAAAAAACAAACTTCAGAAGACTTGCATGAGGATACTTTGCTGAGATTAGTGAAGACTAAAGCACACAATGTGATAAGAATAGAATTGCTGGAGTCTGCTCTCTTCTCAGTGGGTGCCCATTCTCTTCTTTCCTCAATATGCATACCCCCCATAAATGTTAATGGCAGCTATTCACAGACAAGAAGAGCCCCACAGACTCCAACATATGCAACTCCCATTCACCATAGGGAGGTTTGATTCTCTTGGTGCCAGACTCAGGTCTCTCTGAGAACTTGTGCAAATAAGCTGTGGGTAGGGACACCCAAATAAGTTTCTACAGAGGAAGTGAAGCTGTGAATTTGCAGTGTTTCAGCAGCTCCATGGTAACATTTTTGCATGTATACCCTTGTGCCATGGTAATTGTAAAGTAACCTGAGGTATTTCATCCTTCTGTGAAAGAAGAGAAAGTATAAAACACAATGAATTAATCATAAGTTTAAGAATGTGGAGAAAGGAGGTCAATGTACTGCAAATTTATACTTTAACTTGCCCTGCAGAACTCTTTGGGTGTCTATAGACTGAGAAAAGACCTGGGCAGACTTAGGTAAGCAACTGAGATGGAAGGAGGTTTTGGTGAAGGGGTTGACTGGGAGGCCCATTTTTTGAGGGTGTGAAGTTTCAGCAGCTCATGGATATCAAGATGTGGTTACAGACTGTGCCTGGAAAATAAGTGTACTCGCATCATGAAAACATTAAGAAAGCTGATGTGGATGCTATGATTTTAGGATCTTGGAGAACTGAGTTTTTCAATTCATCTTGCAATGAGAGGTGAGCCAGAGGTCCATGGATGCTGTCCAGAAAGGATGCTGACAGATTGAAACCAAGGTGGTCATGAGACCCTAGGCAGCTGCATGTAGCACATCCCTTTGGCTGGCCCTGAATCCTAACACATTCAAGCTGTTGTTGAAAATTAATAGGAGTCAAATGCAGGGATTAGGTGAGGTGAGATCCCTGTTCCTGTGTGTGCAGAGTGTTCTGACGCTGGATTTGGTGGAGAAGCTTGACACATTGAGCATGGCTTTTCTTAGGAGAGAAGATGTCACAGTACCTACAGCAGCAATTCAAGCAGCAATGGACTGGGATGCAGTCCTACCTCTGCCAAGGTTTTGCTCCATTACCTCAGGCAAGTTGCTGAAAACTGTCATCGATCTTGGGTCCCTGGGTTTTTGAACACCCAGCTCAAATAATCTGGGGTCTGACTTTCAGAGGTGCTTTGCTGCTGCAGTTTTGATTGACCCTGACAGGTACCTAGGGCTTGACACATCTGGCATATAAGGCTTATCTGGCTCACCTGAGGTGTTCTGAACCCTCTCTAAAAAGTTTGTCATGATCTTATAGTGACTAAGCTCGCTGTACAAAATTGACTGTGATTGTGATATCTGCCAAACACAGGTGTCCCAACATGAAACATAAATAACATTAAATCTTTGCACTGGAGATGCTGTATGTGTATTCATTTCTTGTTCCCAGTCTAAGTATAAATTTATTCTTTACAGATTTTAGGTAATTTTTTGCCACAAGTAAGACAGTCTACTAAAAAACAGAATTTCATTTGGTAAGTGTTTCGATGACGTCCTGTTGCAGTCATGAATAACATTGCAAATAGCACTGGTGGGAGAAAAGGATGGGAAACCAAATATCATTAATAATAGCTGCAATATTCTCAGTGTTAACAAATTATCAGCTGTATAAATTTTTAATTAATAGGAGTATGAACAGGGATTTGACTGTCAACAGGCATCAGTATTGATGTGTGCGAGTGAAGCATGGCAAGGCAAAGATCATTGCAGGGAGGATAACTCAAACCATGCAGCTGTGAAAGACAGGTCAGCACTTTCTGGACCAAGAAACCCCTCATGGACAAATCACATCTTTGGGTATAGCCCTCTACAGCGAGAAGAAAAATGGAGCTTGGTGAAGTCAAGTGAACCTTTTCATAGCAAAAGTGAATACATTTTGTTTGACATTTTACTGCATTTCCGCAGAACTGTCTGTTAATTACAATAGTAAAAAGGCATGTAAGAATTTGGGTGAGAATATGGAGAAAGTAGACTGGTCATCTCAGGCAAGAGACCCAGCAAGTGGGTAGGCTACTGTAGTCTGAAGTGTTTCTTTCTGCTCCTTTCACTAAATTTTAGAAGTTTCTAACAAGCTACTTGAAAAAACCCAAGCCGGTTAATTCAGTGAAAGCCAAGCGTAATGATTCAGAGCCTAGAACAATATTACTTGGTTTAAATGAAATCCAAATATCTCAAACTTAAAAAAATTTCAATAAAAACTTTACATCTCCATCTCCCACGCAACTTGTCAAAGTTTTCTAATAAGTTTGAGCGTGGCTCTGTTTTTAGAGCTTAGATTTGTTCTCTGAGGTATGGTGTGCAGCATTTGCCCTTTATTTTTTTTCTCATTCTGCTTCTGTGAATCAATATAAACAACTTTTGTCTTTGGATATCCTAAGAAAAAAAGTGTTGTGTGTTTTGGTTTGGATTGTCTTCTTTTTTTTTTTTTTCTTTTTTAAATAAAAGGCTCTGGATGTAGAAATAGTGAGGAAGAACCATTTTATGTATCACAAAGCACTGCTTCCCTCTTTTTTTTCAGATTAGAAACTTTGGAAGCCATTTTTGTTTTCCTTCTGGAATGCGTTCTTGCCTTTATTAGTAGTAGATAATAGTAGAATGATTTATTTCTAAGTGTATGGACAGTATAATGCACCAATTATACATTAAAAATATTAATACTAGAGTAACTTTCCAGTTTAGTAGATTATACCCGTTTTTCTGTTCTACCACTAACAATCTAAAGACTAAAGCTTTTTTTCACTTTTCATTTGAGGAGATCAAAATGCTTTAAAGACATTAGCTAATTCTTACGCTAATCCTGGGAGATTGGACAGTGTTATGATAATCCTTTCACAGATGAATAAATTGAGATAAGAGGGAGTCTAAGTGACTTTTCAAAGTCACAGATACAATCAGTAGCAGAGTTGGATATATAACCTTGAGGTTCTGATTACTGTTTCTCTCTTACAGACTATATATATATTTTTTTTCCTTTATGCATTGCTAACAATAACAGTGAAAAACTATTACCATCAATTATGTTTATAATAATAATGCTTTTTATTTATTTAGTGACTCCCTGCCAAGATAGTCAGGGTGCTGCTCTAAAGACAATTAAAATGCAATTACTGTAATAAATAAACAACAATAATTAAGACATCATAAAATAAACAATATCAAAAGCAATCAAAACCACTAAGTAGCCAAAGTTAGTCGAATTAATAATGGATCTGAGTGACTCATTTGTAAGAAATTGCATATTTAGTCAGTTTTTTCTTTTGTGAAAAGGTTTTTTTGTTGCAAGATTATAATTTTCCAGCTGCAGTTTTTCATCCAGCCCTGAATTGAAGGGGTTTTTTGGTAAGGTTTTTTGTTTGTTTATTTTGTTGTTGATGATGATTTTAATATACAGCTATTTGCAGTGTTATGATGGTGCTAAATGATGACTGGTCAGCTAAATTACATGAATTACATGAATCACACCGAGTTAATAACTATTGCAGTTCACTGAATGGATTAGCCGTACATAAATGTCTGGACTTCAAGCTCCTTGACCTAGGAAATTCAAAAGGCATTTAGATTGAAAAACTAGTTGCTTGTTTTTCATATTGACTTCAGTACAGTTTATCTTACAGTCTATAACTCTATTTGCAGTTGCTTTTAGTGAATGTGTGTTTGATGACATTAGTTGATTTTAGGGTTGACCAACCCTGTCCCATGTCTGTCATTTAGCAACAGTGACTGAACATTGCAATGATTTCTGTTTATTGTCCTTTAACAAGAAGCCAAATTTTTGTAGCATTGAAATGTCTTTGAAGATACTCCTTTGGAGAAAGGAACTTGCTAGAAACCTTTTGTTTAGACTGTGCTAAAGCAGTTTTAGGAGGCTCAAAGTCTCAAAGCTCTGAAATTCCCTAAGGGTATTTTAGCCTTTGTGTCAGGCATGACATCACCTTCTTTTTGGCAGGACACTGAAATCTGTCCTTGCTGTGAAGGGGTGATGACTGGGGATAGTGAACAAGGCCTGGGCATGTGGGAAGAAGACAAAACTGCATGGGTTGGGAGGGCAGGACACTGTCCTGGTGGGGCTGAGATAAGAAGGTGAGACAGAAGGGGGGACAGATCTAACTGAGAGAGTGAAGGAAACAGGTGATTTACATGATCAAGACAAGGGGGATAGAACTGGGAGGCCTCATAGAGAGCACATATGGTGCTGGGGGATGAAGAATTGTGAATAGACTGGGAATGGGGAGGCTAGATATGAGATATATGGATATAAGAACAACAGATCTGGGTCTAGAAATCAGAGGCTGTGCATCCAGTGAGATGAAGATTGGTGGGCAAGCAGGTGTAAGGGGGCGTGAGAACCCACTCAAGTACCTGATTGGCCTAGGAGCCAAGGGCAGGAAAAAGGCAAGATCGGGCTTCTGTGGATTGGCTTAATGAGGAAAAACCCCAGGCTTATGAGTAGTAGTAGATGTGTCTGAGATGCATTGGCACTTTCTGAGCCAGGTAGCTCATGAACAGATCTGAGCAGATATCTTGATCCCTGAATGTTGCTGCTCTGCCTGGAACCATCTGCCAGAAAGGGGTGTCACATCCCCTTCAGCATGTGCCCTCAAGGAGGACAGCAATCTATTAATGCAAACAGCCACTCCGTTAGCTCAGTGGCAAAATCTGTGTGCTGGCAGGAAAGCTTTCAACTCTGCTGATGACCTGCATGTGTTTTAGGAAGACACCAAATAATGAAAGTTATGTCTGTGCAAGTTTTATTGTCTTTTCTTTTGTTTAGTTATTTTTAGATAAATTTGGGACAATGTATACACAAAATGATACTATATATTTTTTTTTTTTTAATTAAACCCATGTTTTTCAAACATTAAGAAATTTAATGGATTTAAATTTATTTTAAGGATTTAAACTTTTAAATAAATTTTAAATTTATTTTAAGGATTTAAACCTTCTATATATGGGGTAAGCATTTGTATCATTTCTATGCTTATAAAATGAACATGGTAATACCATATGCAATTAGGTGTCCTTTGTACCACTCACCATAAAGTCCTCCTCTTATTTGATCTCTTCCTAGCACCTTTCTTCACTTCTGTATTCCCTTGCATCCCGTACAAACTCTGTGTCAGATCTGTATCCTTTCTCTCTCTTTTCCCACACCTCCTGATAGGTCAGCTCTATTCCCCAGGCTGCTTGGATGCCAGCAGTAGGGGCACCAACAGCACAGGAAAGACAATCCTGTGTATCTGAATCAAAGCAGTCATTACAGGGTCATAGGTATCTATGACTCTTGGCTTGAGCACACTCCCTTTTTCTCTCCTTAGTAGTACAGGCAATGCTTCCTTCAAGCACAGAAGTTGTGAAAATCTCCAGCATATCCTGTGAGGATTCTTTGGGGAATTCAACTGCTAAAATCAAAGCAGCCTATCACAGGTGCACAAACACCAATTATTCAAAGACTTTTAACTTGGCTACATTTGGACTAATTTTCATATAGGCACAACCCTGATTTATTCCTTTTTCTCCCAAGACAAATTTCTGGTCTTTGCCTAATGCTCAGTTTCAGGAGAGAATTCCAAAGAAAGGATTGTCATGAAGAGGATAATGCATTTTCTCATTAGCTTTTTTTCTTGGAAATGACTGAAAAGCATTGCCTGGAGTCTTGCAGGAAAAGATATAAATAACTGCACAGATACTGGGCAAGTAAAATTTCTGCCAAACAAGTTAAACAGGCTAAAGTTAGGAAGCAGCTGAGTCCAGGGACTCATAGGAGGATACGCAACTTGGCAATATTAATGAGTATAATAAATGGTACCGGCTTGATGACCCGTCAGAGAAGTGCAGGCATATCTCTATGGATCAGTGGAGAACAGTGCAGGGATTTCCAAGCTGGCTCAGAACCAAGCTGGTAATTTCACCTAGCGCTGTGTGAATTAATTGCTTCTGGTCCTGGCTCAATGCAGTGAGCACACCGAGGGTTTCAGCTGCAGGTGGTGCCAGCCCAGTTATCCTGTGACATACGTGCGACATCGGGGATGTGACTGAAGTCAGGTGGGACACATGCAGGAGAGAGGAGAGATGAAAACAGTTTTCCTGAGCCCTGGTTTAGCTCATTAACTATGGAAGCTGAATCGTCTCCCTCCAGAACAGAGGCTGGAGCACTGTGCCTGACATCACAGCATGTGAGTGTTCTGAGAGCCCAATCTGGTGCAGCTGATGGGAGCTCTTACTGTCCTTGGTACGTATATCTGCTCTTCTTCAGTGAGGCATCACAAAAGGCTTGTATTGAGGTGAGGGGAGTAAAAAGTTCCTCACGCACCTTGAACTGCTTTCACATCTCTCTCAGCCCACCCAGAAGCTGGTTCAGGCAGTCCATGAGGACATGGTAGCAAAGACATGATGCCAAATACTCTGCCTTTGTTCTGTGTCCTGGGAGGCGAGTAAGCCAAGCTCTGCAAGCCCATGCTGTAGGAACCCCAGGCTCTTCTTTTAGTGTAGCCTTAATCTAATTTTCCTTTCTATTTAGTAAAATTCTGTGGGTCTTGGGGTTTTTATTCCTTTTCAAGAAGCAACAGAGAAAAGATCTCCTATTTGATCCTGCTGATGTTCGCTTTCCGACACCTGCCATCAGCACTGCTTGGACATGTCCCTTTTATTTGCCATTCTCTTTCAAGTGCCGAGGCGACTTTGATATATTTCTGTCTCTGTCTGTAATAGCAACAGGATAGGGTGTTATTCTCAACCTGGACTTGTCATGATGAGCCTTTTATTTCATTAAAGTCACATTCCTTTTCAGGAACTGTAGCTTGAATTGGAGTTATTTTGCTTGGACTAAGGATGAGTGTGTACCAAGGACAGTAGTATAAAGTACAAACATCTATAAATGCAGCTTTGATTGGATTTTACCCAACCCCTTTAAAATTCATACATGATAATCAAAATGGTGAGTGGGAAGGGAGCATTGCATCCTCTTCAGTTTATTGCCCTCATGTAAAATCTCAAAATAAGGATTGTAACCAGCAGAATTCCAGCATTTATATTTCATGAGAGAAATGTCCTTGTGTAAATATTGGTTTCCTTAATGCATGCGCTTCCATCTCTTTTTAAGAACTCCCAACTCAAAGAGCACCTGACAGCATTACATGTCCCTCTCTGGAGGCAGCAATGAAAATGTGCTGATAATTTGAGCCCTGGGAAGAAGTCTGTTCCCCTGTGAATTTTACCAGTCACACTGCTCTGCCATTGTATTAGATCACTGCTGCAGTGCAAGAATAGCAGCTCTCTCCACATTTTAATACCACCTCTCTCAGATCACATCTTACTGCCAAATAATCACCTATTCCCAAATGGCTGGAAATTAACGATGGCTGAACCCATCAGTGCTAGGCTTATGCTAGTTACACAGTCCAGATCCTGAAAAGCCTTTTTGCAGGGAATGACTCTGGATAAATTGCTTGCTTGGTTACTCTGAACTACTCCTTATCCTCTCCATCCCATTGTCACTGGCCACCTGTGGTAGAAAGGATTCCTCAAGTTTACATGAGCCTTTGGAATAAGAACTAGAGATTACAAAGTGTGTGAAATGGCATTTGTGTAGCATCAATCATGAGACGCAATATTTTTCTTTCTTGCCCAGGAGACCCCTCAATCCTTTCCCCTTTTCTCCAGATCCTCTGAGAAATGTAGAAAAGTTTCCTATCCCAAGCAGTGGCTCTGAAAAAGTGATAGAAACAACTGCCCAGATGTATAGCGTTGAGGGATTTTCACAACCAGGAGAACAACTTGTGGATGTTTTCCTTTTTTTCTCCCTCTATTAAGGAATATGGATTTCTGAGGTCAGACTTAGGGAAAATGGAGGCCTGCAAAATTTCTGTCCCTCAGCTCAGTTCAGAATTTTTCCACAAAAATGATGATGAGGAAAATCTCATTACTGGTTTTTGTATGATCCTACTCATCACTTCCCACAAGTAAAACTTTAGCAACCAGACTCCTGTTCCTCTCCTTCTGGTAGTTCAGTCTTGGGACATGAACTTAGTTGAAATCAGACTGAAAAACACTTTGATTATTGAATAATTTGCTGATCTTATTATTATTTACACTGATTATTCAGAGAATTATTCCCATTCTCTTCCCATGTTTTAGTCACATCTTGGTAAAGAATTTTCTATAAATATGGTTTCAGGCTTGTTTGAGTGGTAATATATTGAACACAGGCTGTGGTAAAGAAGGGGTATGGTGGTGCACCATTTATTTTTGATGTACTGCACTGCAAAACTAAATATTCAGCTTGATCTTTACACGTTTCTGGAATCAAACCCTGAACCATCGTTTTGTCATTGTAATTAGATTGCATGCAGTTTTTGCTTAGTTTGTTTGAGACATAAATATACAGACCACATATTTAGTGTGATTTCATCACTAATTTATCTATTTATCCTATGATGCTAATGAATATTATGGTGGCTGAATGCCTTTATTCCAGCTTGGGAAAGATGTAGCATATGGTCAGCTCAAAAGACTTTGGAAATGACTCTTTGGCACCTGTCACAAAGTGATCTCAGATCTGTGTAAATGGTTCCTTCTACTCTGGAGATTAAGTACCAGATGCTGTCCTTTGCAAATAAAAACTGAGTAACAAGTTAGCTGAACACACTGGCTGATCTGCTGTGAGTTCAAGGGAACCTGAACTGTACAGTTGTCACCCCAAGACAGCCCCTTTGACAGAAATCTCATCGTGCAGACTATTCTGAGATGAAGAAAACACCTAAAAAGTCTTTTCTGTGCTGATTTTCCAAAGCACAGTTCTGTCTATATCCAAACAAAATCTGAAGCTATACTTAAAGGATTCTTTGCAAAAGAACCTGCAGAGAGTATGTCTGGTACTTATTTTTCTCCAGTATAAGAAAAGAAAAGGTGAAATTCTGACAGCTTTCACTATGCCTGGTAATAAGCGAAATTATTTGGCTGCCGAGAGTAATATTCATACTTCAGGCACTCAAGTCAGTGCATGTTTCAGTGGGATCTGTACTAAGATGTTACTATGCTTTGACTTGTGAACTATTTTTGTAGAAGGAACATTGTACAGCTGGGCTTCGGTCATATGCTATGGAAATATGCTGCATGCTGACCTTTGTTAGTGGGGAAACTCATACTTTCTTCACTGCCCTGTGAACTTGCATGTTGGTACTTCTGTCATCCTGTCATTCTACCAAACAGAAATTTTATTCATGTGCAGGACTGCAAGGTTTCCACAGTGGGTCAATCAGGGACATGTTAAATGATTCTTATTTTTCTGTCTTTTTTTTTTTTTTTTTTTACTGCTCCCCATACTCATTTTTTCTGTCTGTGTTTTTCAGAGCAGCTTAAAGTGAGGAAGGTCCAGCCAGGCAGGTAGGTACATCCAGCCCCTGCTGCCTTGTGCATTGTCAGTCATTTTTTTCTCTGTCTCGAGCATCAGTGAATGACTGCCTCAATCCTGTGGAGAAAAGTTAATGAAGGGTTGATGTGTACTGGCTGGGAACTGTGTGGTTCAGGAAGAAAGCATTAGATAAATAAGTAACAGTAATATAAATGTGGGAAAATTTTACTGGGAAGACAAAATAAGAGAGGAGTTGAGGAAAGGCTGATTGTGAGGAGGATTTTGGATGCAAGATGGAAGGGGAGAAGTGCAGAGTTGAGTCTCAGGACTGGGTGTGAGTCCTGTTGCTTGGTGTACTCACGAGCTGTGCTCTGTCACCACAGTCAGCACATCTTTCCTAAGAGTGCCGTACTTTCCCCCTTAGTAATGTAGGGACAGAGATTATTCCTTTTTTTCTGCAGGGCAGTGAAGCAGTTCAGATGGAGAATGTTATGTAAGTGTCATGTATAATCACTAATATATTATTACTAGACAAGGGGACAGGTCAAACCAAAAAAAACCCAGCCTGATCTGCTCACTAGTATCCTTGAAAAATGTCATTTGAGTTACACAGAACTTGGGAGCTCTGCCAGAAAATAACCTGCTCGCTGGTTCCCATGTGGATTGCCCTGGAAAGTATGGCCAAATGTCGCACAGGAGGAAGGTGGACCAAGTACTTATAATGGGGTGGGATGTTCCCTGCCTCAAGCTATCCAAGGTGCTCCACCATGGCCTCTGACTGCTGCTGCAGAAAAAGTTTTCAGGGTTTGTAAGAACCCCAATACCAGTCCCTGAAGAATTTGCCCTGGATGGTTTTTGAGCTTGTGTCCCACACTGTCCCCTTAAGTTCAGGATGTGGAGCAGTGGGTCCTGAGCAGTAACACTGAGGGAGACCATGCAATACAGCCTCCAGTGAGACCATGACTCCCCACTTGCCCATGTGGCTTATACCAGGAGAACTGCAAACTTCAGGAACCAGGATTGAACAAAAGTGATTCCTTAGCAGTTTTTCCTCTCTCCTCCCTCATTATTCTTATCATAAATATTCTGACTTACTGCCACTTTGCCAAGGTGGTAAGTTTGGCACCCTGACTTCCCTGAAGCTCGTAACAGACTCTCAGCCTTTGTTCATTCAGCACTGTAATGCCCTGTTTTCTACCTCAAGCAAGAGGAAAGAAGGGAAGTTTCAAAGGCTGGATGCAAATTGTGCCTGCAGTGCAGTATATGTAACCTTTTGCACTGTGGTTTTGTACAATGCTAGGTAATAGTTGCTGCAGCACGTGTCAGTGTGTCAATGAAGGGGAAGGAATGATCACAGAACAGCCTTTTAGAGGCAGTCAGTCAGTGGTTGCTATCTGGGCTGCAGCACTGCAGGTGTGGTGGGAAAGTGCCTTGGCAGGGAACACACGCCATGTGGCATTGGATTCCTCTCTGCAAAAAGATGTGTAAACTGATACCAATATGTTGGTGCACCTTGTCAGTCAGGCAGAGCAAACTGGAGCATGAGGGCATAAAAAGATTTTATGTGCATTTTATATTCCAGCAAAACCCAATACAGGCTATAATTTTCTCCTGTCATTGTGCCCTACAGGCAGCAAACATACTTTGCTCTGGATTTATCTGTCTGTCACACTGGTTTCTTGTATACACAGTTCATGAGGGGCATTCTTTTTCAAAATCCCTAGCTATGGGTAGACCAAGGATGCTGAATAAACTTGGATATGATAATTAGCTGACTGGATGAGGCAGTGCCCAGTGATTTTCCTTCTCATTATTAAGAGATGGAACATCCTGATTCCATCCTCAGAGTTATCCTGTGCACATTGCAACACATGAGGCTCAACAGTGCTTTAACTTGCTTGACCTATCCTGTTCCCCAGCCCATTCCTAAGGCAGAACTGTGTCCTGGCT
Source organism: Corvus brachyrhynchos (assembly GCF_000691975.1). Classification (NCBI taxonomy): domain Eukaryota; kingdom Metazoa; phylum Chordata; class Aves; order Passeriformes; family Corvidae; genus Corvus; species Corvus brachyrhynchos. The sequence continues at coordinate 948,490 of NW_008238983.1, forward strand.
GCTCAGTAGCACTGCCAAGAGAGAACAGGGGGTTAGAGCAGTGTGCCAAACATTGGTCCAATACCAAAATTTAAGGTTTCCATTAGGTATCTTAGATCAACCCAGTCTTCTTGGTATCTATCCATACCTGACAGGACTAACTGCATTGCGTTGAGGCATACCTGAGTTTCCTTTGGAACCAGCTTGTTTCAGTACCAGTAACAGGCCTTGCAGGGTAGTGGAGAACTCAGGTGTGCTCAGGTCATGTAGCCAAGCCAGTTGAATGTCTCAGCACTGCCAAGGAACTCCTTCTTCACCCCTTTCTTCTTTTCTTTTCTTTACTCCTTCCCCTGGGGTCCTGTGCCCTCCCTGTGCTGCGTCTTCTTCCTCAATTCCCAAGTAACTTCCCTAGTAACTTGAAAAATATTCCTTCCTCTTTCTCTTCCCTTTCTTCCTTATTTAAAAAAAAAAAAAAAAAAATTATTTGCCTGGGTTAGTTTAGCATGCTCTCTCATCCTGAGGAGCAGTGAGAAGGATCGTGCTGAAGCAGCTGGGAGCAGAGGCTGAGGAGGGAGCCTGCATCTTCCCAGCTGTTGGATCAGCACAGGGACTGTAGCTGCAGTCCCCATGCAGGCTGGCCAGGATCCCCACAGAGGTCCCCAGGCAAGAAATGCACAATGAAACCTCTGCTGCAGTGGCTCCAGATCCCAACTGTACCCCAGCTCAGTTCAGTTCCCAGCTCAGGCTTCCATAAAAAAACAACCTTGAAGTTGACTTTAGCTATGGTGCAGATAGGCTGCAGCATGGGGTTAGGTTTGCTAGCTTCACTTGTCTGGAAATTAGGTGTCTAATCTAAACATCCCATTTAGGCATGCTCTGCAAGTCAGAGGAGTGTGTCCGACAGCTCAGTTAGTAGGCAAACATTGATGTCCAAAGTAGATAGGAAGAATCCCCCACTGGAATTACTTAACTCTCTGCTGACTATTGAGTCAACCATCCTTTTCCTGAGCAGCCAAAGTTAGATGGGATTAATCTCACCCTTAGAGATGTGCAATTTCATCAGTATCAAAGCATTCTGCATCACATGTTTGGTTGTAAAACTTGTCCTTAATATACACGTTGTAACCGCCTCCATGAGCTGGAAATGCATGAGCATATTTACAGCCACTTCCATGCAGAATTGTGTCCCCAGAATGTGATTAAAGTAGCAAACAGAAGGCAACAAAAAAATCCTCCTTCTGTTTACCTCATGGAGCTATAAATTATGTTAAAATGTTACGGGATTGTTGTTGTATTTGATACAATTTGACTAGGTTGTAAATGATACAGTACTATACTGAAAAATACAACTTGTTTATTTCATCCTAGCCTCCTAAATGTATTATTTGCTACTGGGACATAGAATTATTATTTTTAAAATATCTTTAGTCCCAAATATCATCTATTATTATTTTTCCTCACTCCTTCTTTTTTAAAATTTTTTTGTAAAAAGCCGAAAGAAAACAACTGTTGTTCCCTCACTCATATGAGCTTACATTGAACTTCAGAACTGAGAGGCTATTATAGATCTTGATTGCTTTTCAGAACTGAAGAAGTGTTGGTTATTTTTCCCCTGAGGACTCTAATTAATTATACAAATGTTAATGAAAACAGAAGAATAAGGAGAGTATGTGTAAGTACTGAGGCTTCCTAACCTTTTTCTTTGTGATTTTGAAAGAGTCTTCAATGAGTGAATGAATATTTCTTGCCACTCCTGCATACTTTCATTTTTTTTTTTCCTAGTGCCTTTAAGGTTGGCATTTTTCTGTATTGTAGTGACACGTTAAAGTGTGAGACTTTCTAATGTATATCTCTATGTGGCTGGAGTGTAAAATTGACATGGGGATGAGGAGAGATGAAGAAAAGGGGAGAGTGGTGAGATTTTAGCTTGCTTGAAGAACCTGAGCCATTTCTAAATTTAGTGTTGGGTTCTGGGGTGGGGGTGTTGAGAGTTTAAGAAGGTGATGATCCTTTGTTATGGTTCAGTTTAGAAAAATAAGGTCATTGTACAAAAGATTTTTAAGCACAGTGATGGGAAGGCTTTATTCTATTATTACCCTTATTACACTTTAAATATTACCCTTATTAAGACACTTTATTATTTAGTATTTATTATCTTAATACTTTTTACTTCAGCAATTTATTATTTACTCATTTATGATATTATTAAAAGCATTATTTCATTACTTATTATTATTAATATTGTTTAAATTTAAGGTCTCTTGGAAGTAAATGGTGAAATTTTAAGGTTAAAATCAACTACCTTTTAAGGACTTTAGTGGGATGTAATTAATAGCCTGCTGAAGGTGTGCTGCTTTGTGATGATAGCTGTTTCATCGAGCAGTGAGAGCAGACCTAGCTGCCTTTAATCCGTATAACTCCTCTTAATGCCAACTCTAATGATCTTCAAAGGAAGGGCAAAAGAGAATGATAGACAGTGTGTCTTCATGTTAACTCTTCCCACTGCAAACCTGGACACATTTACAATGAGGCCGCTTTTCAGATGTAGTACTATTCCCTTGTTCTCCCCAAACCTATCACTCTTTTTGCATCTCTGAGGGCAGAGGGATTTGCCTTGGGGCCTTTGTTTGCATAACACATTCCCTGTGTGTTTATTAACACAGTGTTAAACTATGTTCTCAGCATGAGCAGGCGTCCTCTCAGGCCATCACCGGGGTCTGGGCATGCTCGCAGCAGAGATAATCACTGGAACTGAGCTGACTTCTCACTGGGAATGTGACTCCACTCACAGCAAGAGAGCAAATAGGAAATGACTCGGGGTGAGTCTCACTAAGCCGGAAAAATGAATTAGACACACTCCTCAAGAGAATCTGAAAATATTATATACAGTGAAGAGAGAAAAGGTCAGAGCGAGGGGTTGCTTACCATTCTCACTTTGGAACTGAAATGCATTTAGGGATACATTGTACCTCCTTATGATGTGAGGTTTCTCTTTCAATCGTGTTACCCAGAAAAGAGCCCATTCATTGAAAAATTCCTTCATTCTTTATATACAGTTCAAGTTTTGAGGAAAGTAGGTTGGGTCAGAGGTAAATCTCAACACTCTCCTGTGAAAAACTAAAGAGAAATAAATTTGGAAGTAAAATGGTGGACATTGCTATGACCTTTGAGATGCCATCCTTTACAATACGAGGTAAAAATATTGGGCTGCTCAGGCTTGCATCAAGTTTACAGGAACATAAATTGCCACAATTGAGCTGCAAGCTTTATGTTCTTAAATCACATCATTATTCTTTGGGATATTGGAAGGGAAGGTAGAAAATAGCAGATTTCTATCCATCTCAAGAAATAATAACAGTCCTACTGATTGCCTTCAGTATTTTGCTGCAGTACATTAGGTCATTTTTAACCCCCTTATTTTAAAGAAAATCTCTTTTAGAAAACATCTACTATTCAGGATAAATCATGACACTGACAATTTATTTGTCTGATAAGGTGAACCTAGTACACCAGTTTGTTTTTGTCTCAGTTGTAACACAGAAGGCACAGACAGTGGTGGTAAACCTAGACAAGCCCATAGAGCTATGGAATTATGTCAGTTTAAATGAGTTGTGGATCTGATCAAAACACCTCAATGTTGTAAAACTAAAGCTAGCATTTGTTTTAAAATAAAAGTGAGGAAAACTTTAGTAAGTCAAAAACAAAAACAGGTGTAGGAGACAAAATCAAAGAATAAAAATTTTAGCAATGTTACAGAGCTCCTGTAGAGCCTGTAACAACCTTGCCTTCATAACACATTTACTGATCTAAAATAGACCAGCCCCAGGCTCATGTGAAGGAATGGTCATTTCCAATTCATTGGTAATGCCGTGATACTGCAGATGAATGATTATGAACATTTTTCATTTTTGGAGAGGGGGCGTGGGGAAAAGTATAAAGAAAAAGGAAGCTTTGTACAATTTGTACTAATAAAAATCTTCAGACTATGCCTGCTAGGTCATCATTAAACTGAATTAAAAGTACCAAACCCAAGTACTGCTAGAAATTCCTCATTTATGAGGTTTTTGCATCCCTTGGGCATTGGATTTAAGTAGGGACTAAGTGGTACCAGCTGGCTTTCATGCCCTAGTGCTTGTGGGGATTCAATCTTTAATGAGCCAGAGAGCACAGCTTCTCCTGAGAAGTAGAGGTTTGGGTTTGTGTTCCTTGTGTGATACTTGCAGTGAGCAACTTGTTTTCCTTACCTTAGTCGGTGGGATGCATTTGCTAATTCAATAAGAGAAAGGCAGTGCAAGATGCTAATAAATAATGTGTCATAGATAGCGAAAGATAATCCAAACAATAGAAACTGTAGAAGGAAAGCATATGTTCCCTCAGGGAGAATTTATTGAAAGCCGAGGTGTAACAATAAGAAGCTACATTCACAAATCTCTAAAGGCAGCTTTGCACTGCTTCAGCAGTGCAGAGCATCTTAAATCCAGCTTAAATTTCCAGTGGAGTATGCTTTTGTGTAACTGACTCCTCTGGCTTCATAAGGCTCTCATAATGTATATGACAAGGGGAGAGCTGTGGCCCAGGTGATCTGTTCCCTCATGATTCATGCAGATGCTTTTGAAGCCACCCTTTGAGTAACCTCAAGCACATTTCAGATGCAGCCCAGGAGTACAGGCCAAAGATTGTTATTGTTGTTGTCTGTGTTTTTGTGATGAGAGAAAGGAGAGGACTGAAACTCCAAATAATTCAGCCATGCGTAAAAACAGGTTATGATACAAACCAAGTTAGTTTCTGGTACTGATTTTGCTTTGACTATGTGTCATTTCCTGAATAAGCGTCTCTAAAGTGTTGCTCAAAGCACACCAGTCAGACTGTCTACACAAATAAATTTTGTGCTAGATAAAATCTTGAAGGTGTAGAGTTTCCCCTGTTTTCTGTTCTCACTGCTTGGGAAGAATTTGTGCCCTGTGTTTCTGCAGTGACTAAATACTTTGTAGTCTTTAACGTTTCTGTGTATGGCATTGCTGTGACATGACTACAGCAACACATAACGAGTTGTGGCACTGGCTATAGATACAGGAGAAGGTCAGAAGATATTAAAACTCTAATCAGACACATTAGAAACAGCAGAATACTTAGGTGCTTTGAAGTAACATGATACACTGCCTTGCTTTTAGATGTTGAGTGCCTTCAGCACCACAGGTCTTTTAGGTGTGTATAACCTGTACAAGGCACATGGTAAATAAAGCACTTCTAATGGGATCAAAGCCCCCTAAGTATATGCAGAAGTGATGTGCTCATAGGTAGCAACAAGAAGCACATGGGCAATTGTTGCAGTGGGGATCCTGCAACACGCATATATCAAACCAGGAGTCCCGTGGAAAGGAAATATGTATGGACAGACAGATTCTTGCTAGATGTTTCAGAGATGTTTATTTC